>NC_140076.1:38350195-38950195 GCF_964194135.1 Talpa europaea
CATAGAAACACCAAAAATCAAGATAGTATTCAATTATCCCTTGCTGTCTCTTTTCCCTAAAAGAAAATGTTTAAGAGAAGTTTTGGTTTACAATAAAATAGAGAGGAAGGAAGGTAGAGAGATTCTCATAAAATCCCTGCTCTCAGACATGCATGGTCTTCCCTGTTTTTAACATTATCAACCAAAATAGTACCTTGTTTAAAAGAACTAGGATGCACACCGTAATCACCCAAAGTCCACTGTTACTTAAAGGTTTGCTCTTGATGTTGCACATTCAGTGGGTTTGGTCAAATGCATAATAACATGTATTCTTCATCACAAAACCATAGATAATATTTTCATTGGTTTCTTTCACTTATTAATGTGTTTAAGCCTCCTTTATGTCTTTTCGCAGGTTGATAGCTAAAGATTACTCTTTAGCACTGAATATTCTTCCAATGTTAGGATCTAGGAAAGTTGATCTATTCATTCATCTACCAAAGTATGTGTTGGTTGCATCCAAGTTTTGTCAGCTATGAAGAAAGTGAGTTTTGTATTTTATATTATTTCCCCAAAGGAGCAAATATGGACCCTCTATCGAGCTCTATGGATGCTCATTTCAGGAAAATAAGCCAGTCTAATGGGAAGAAACTGTTAAAAATTCCTTGAACATTTATCATGTTTGTTCACCACACACTGATTTTATTGTGTGGGCTGTGCATGAATGATATCAGGTAACTTCTGGTGCTTGCTGAGAAGACAGGGCTTGAGGTATTTTTAAACATTAGCCCAAGTGATTCTCATGAATCGCAATAAAACTATTTCATCCTACTTGTTTATTTGGATTGGGCATTTCAGTAGGCCTGTGTTTTCAACATCTGTTTAAAAATTTCTATTCATTCCTAAAGCTTTTAAAATGTTTAGTCTATGCATTTTTGGATGCAATCAAAGTTCTACAATTCTTCTTACACATAACACACAGGTGAGGGTTCACATTTAATTCCAACAAATCTGCTACCACTAACTATTGGAAAAGAAATAAAATTATACAAATAAATTCTGATAAATAAATGACTGTCACTTTCTGATGAAAAGATTTGCATACCACATCAAAGACATCTTTACAGATACATCACCCAAAGCCGTGATAGTGAAGGCAAAGATAAACAGCTGGGACTACATCAAATTAAAGAGATTCTGCACAGCAAAAGAGACAATAACAAAAACAAAGAGAAACCCCACTGACTGGGAGAACATTTTTGCACACAACACTAATGATAAAGGACTGATCACAAAAATCTGCAAAGAGCTGATGAGACTCAACAAGAACAAAGAAACTAATCCTGTCAAAAAATGGACAGAAGAGCTAAAAAGAAACTTCTCTGAAGAGGAAATGCAAATGGCCAACAGGCATATGAAAAAATGTTCAACATCACTTGTAATCAGGGAAATGCAAATCAAAACTACCATGAGATACCATCTCACACCTGTGAGAATGGCACATATTAAAAAAACTAGCAACAACAAATGTTGGCGAGGTGGTGGAGACAAAGGAACTCTTCTGCACTGTTGGTGGGAGTGCAAACTGATCTAACCACTATGGAGAGCTGACCTACTAAACATAGAGCTTCCATATGATCCAGCAATTCCACTCCTAGGTATTTACCCAAAGGACACAGAAACATGCACCCCTATGTTTATAGCAGCACTATTTACAATAGCTAAGCTTTGGAAACAGCCCAAATGCCCAAAAATAGATGACTGGATCAAGAAGATGTGGTACATATACACCATGGAATATTACTCAGCATTCAAAAAAGATAAACACATGCAATTTGCAGCAACATGGATGGCGCTGGAAGGGATCATGCTCAGCAAGATAAGCCAGAAAGAAAAAGAAAAATACCGGATGGTCTCACTCATAGCAGGGATCTAGAAAACTTAAATAAGGGACCAGGAAAATGAATAACTATAAGAAAGTGAAAATCAAAATCAACAAAAAACTATGAACCAGAGACACTCTTTGGGAGGTGGGGGGCGGGGAGGGGAGGGATTGGGGTCAAAATAAGGGGGTTGCAATTGTATGGGGAATATAAAAATAAAATTTATTATTAAAAAAAGAAAAGAAAAGATTTGCATACCTTATTACTACTTAGATACTTGCAGCTCATTAAACACATTGATAAACTTCAATACTTTGTTAAATTTGCTCATTTTTTAAAGTGGTGCAGTAAACAGTGTATTTTTTTTTTTTATTATTTAGATCCAGTCTGATAGCAGACTGTACAGTAGTAATCAGGCAGGATTTATTTGTTTACCTATAATACTAGTTAGAAAATGGAGGTTTACTGGGCCTCCCTAGTGGCACAAGGGGTTAAGACGCAACCCATGAAGATGTCAGCAGCCTCCACAGCACAAGTTCGATCCCGGCTGGCCAGGAAGCAACCCACATGGCGCAGCAGACCTCTCCTGACTCGCCCACTGCTCCCCTCAGCCGTGTACTTCAGTCAGTCTGCCTGTTCTGTTCCCCATCTGTCTCTGGTGACACATCTAACTCCCTGCATCTCAGGCCTGTACACCAGCTCTTGTATGCAGAAAGAAAGAGAGATAGAGAGAGAGAGAGAGAGAGATAGAGAGAGAGAGAGAGAGAAAGAGAAAGAAAGAAAGAAAGAAAGAGAGAGAGAGAGAGAGAAAGAAAGAGAGAGAGAGAGAGAGAGAGAGAGAGAGAGAGAGAGAGAGAGAGAGAGAAAGAGAGAAAGAGAAAAAGAAAGAAAGAGAAAAAGAAAGAAAGAGAGAAGGAAGGAAGGAAGGAAGGAAGGAAGGAAGGAAGGAAGGAAGGAAGGAAGGAAGGAAGGAAGGAAGGAAGGAAGGAAGGAAGGAAGGAAGGAAGGAAGGAAGGAAGGAAGGAAGGAAGAGGCTTACAGAAATACATTCCGAGGTCAAAACTGAAAACCAATAAGCATGTTGAACGCTTGGGGTTGAACCTTGGCAGTCTGACTCCAGAATGTGATATCCCAGGGTGGCTCTGGGTTCCTTTAACCTGACCCATCCTTGTCCACCTCCAGAGGGAAATCAGTCAGTGAGTCCCCCCACAGTGCTTATTTGGAAACAAAACAACAGAAGAAGCAGACAGGCAGGGCATGATCATGAAGACAGCATGTGCTCCTCCCTCTTTCCTCTTCCCACTGTCCTAGCTGACCTCTGAAAACCTCCTTCTAGCTCCCCTGGAAAAGGAAAGAGTGGGGAACGCCAGGCTTATGGGTTCTGTCGTTTACTGTTTCACCCACACGCAGGTAAACTCTCTAGAGTCCTGACCTCGTTTAAATGGGTTCCGAATGTTGATTTCCATGCCCTCCAGCATGTGGTCTCTCAGCCACCAAGCTGGTCCTCTCCTGCCTGCTCATCCTCCTCATGGCAAGTGTCCTCCACCTGCTTGCAACAGGGGAAAGTGTCACCGCTTCAGTCCAAAGCCAATTCTTCACCCTATTTTAGAAATATCCCTCCCTGCCTTCAGGGACACTCAATTTTTCATCCATACTTTATATGATTTACCACATATCAGCAATTTTAGTAACACCATAAACATTATGAGATATGTGATCCTCTTAATGACCAGAACAGCAACAGTATTACTTTCAATATTCCCACTTTATGGAAGAAAAAAACCGAGACACAGAGAAAATACTAATCTTTCCAGAGGTCACAAAAGTAGGAGAGAATGGGAACATGTGAACGCTGCTTAGTAATGTATCTGAGGAAACAAATGCACAGCCGAAATACTGGGACTGCTCGCTGTCTGTTGCTTTCATGAAATATCACATCATTTAAAAAAAATTAACTAATATATTTATTTTTAATCAAGGCAACATAGGGGTATTCCCACCAGGTATTCCCACCTCAGTGCACCCACCACCAAGTCACCTGCACTCCACCACCAAAGGCCATAAGCCTCCCTCTCTCCCTGTTCTTTCCCCCCTCCCTCTCTCCTTTCTGTTATCTCAGTTACCAAAGGTTAGTTCTGTAATTTTTTTTAAGATATGTTTATTTATGCATATAAGAGCTGGGGTACAGGCTAGAGATGCAGGGGCTGAGACGATCCACCAGAGACAGAATGGGGAACAGAACAGGCAGACTGACTGAAATACACTGCTAAGGGGAGCAGCGGGCGAGTCAGGAGAGGTCTGCTGCGCCATGTGGGTTACTCCCTGGCCAGCTGGGGATCAAAATCATGCTGCAGAGGCTGCGGACTGCTGCATAGTGTGGTGCTTAACCCCTTGCGCCACCAGGGAGGACCTGTAATCAGTTTTTAAAGGGTAGGTTTTCAGGTTATCTTTATGGGAATATTAATTTATTTCCTTTATATTCTACATATAAGTGAAACCAACTAGTAATTATCTTTCTCTGTTTGTTTTTTTGCTTACTATTATCCTTTCAAGTTCAATCCATGTGGCTGCCAATGGCATGAGTTTTTCCTTTTCTTTTACTTTCTTTTACATATATTTTACATCATTCTTCCTTTTTGTACAATGTATTCTTTTTCAGGTGGTGTCCCTGTCAAATTCCAACCACCAGTTTACCCGTGCACTATCACCACAGTCCCTGACTCTTCCCTCCCCTGTTTTGATCCCCCTCCCTCTCCCTCCCTGCAGAATGTTTCTTCTTTATAGTTGCGTGTTAATTTTGTTCTTTTAATTTATTATAATTATTATTTTCCTGATCCCTTATTTGGTTCCCCTACATTCCTCCTATAATGAGACCATCCGATATTTTTCTCTTTCTTTCTGTTTTAGCTCCCTTACAGCTCCATCCATGTTGCTGAGCATGAGTTTATCTTTTTTTGACTGCTGAGTAATATTCCATTGTGTATAATTACCACATCTTCACGATCCAGTCATCTATTTTTGCATATTTCTGATATGCACAGGGCTTGTGTCACCAACAGCTCTGACCTACAGTGCTATTATTTTTTTGCAAATGTTCCTCTGCGTTACAGTTCACCATGGCATCTGGATCCATCATGACAGCCCCCACCTGCCCAGTCGAAAATGAGGAAAAGCAGCTGAGGGTAAAATCAAGAAGCACTGAGGATTTTGGAGATCTCAGAGCCCGTGATGGTGGTGGCCATTGCAGGGCTGTATCACACAGGAATTCCTACCTAATGGACCGCCTGGCAGGACAGAACCACGGTGAGTGCTGTTCCAGGGCAGGGGACACATGCTGGTTCATCAGTGAGGACAGAGGCTGATAGTATCTCCTTTAGGATCATTTGAGGAAAAGTCCAGCACTACTCACTAAAGAAAACTAATAATCATTGATACATTTATCACCTCAACTCCACCTACCCCAAATCTCCCTTTCTTGCCCACTAATAAAAGAAACCCCCAACTATATCAAAGGATACCTCATTAATTTAATCTTATTTGCTCTTATCTGCTCAGTAGCTCAGTTCCAGCAAGTATTCCCTTACTTGTTCCAATATCAATTTTGCCCTAATTTATGGTCATTTCAAAAAATATACATATATTGCTGAATTTAAAAAAAAAATGGGTAGATGAACAGACAGTAGAAATTCAGTATATTCCATATAAGTGGCACTACTTAAAGCTTTTTTTCACATTTCATATCAAAAATATGATCAATTATACCCCCTTTGTTCTCAATTTGGCATTTTCTAATGTGAACACTATAATATATTCAGAGGTTGGCATAAAACCTATATATGTGATGAATTTAATATAAACTTATAAGCTCTGTAATCACTGTCCACATGTAGAAATAAAAAAACAACAACATATAAAAGCCAATTTCCTCTCCTACTAGAGTTGACCAATGTTTGTATTTTCATAGTACATTCTTTGACTCTTCATTTTTATAATTAGTTTTATAATCAGCATATGCATTTGTAAAAAATAGCTTAAACTTTATAGAAAGGGAATTATATTTCTGGTATTCCTGCTTCTATTGCTCTACAATAAGTTTATAGTAAAGTCCTTAGAGTTTGTTGTACATGTATGTTATTTATTTATTTTTACCACACTATCCACACTACTGTCCCAAAGGACCACAATTGATGTATCCATTTGTTGTTGATGAACACTGGTATTATTTCTAGTTTTATGAATGGTGCTGAATTCTTTTATTTAGATTCCTTGTGTTTGTGCTATTCCCAGAAGTAGAACTGTTTGTCCAAAAACTATATATATATATATACTCTCAGCTACTCTAGATATTAACAGATAGCTTTTCAAACTTACGTGCAATTTATATGATTATTAGATATTAGCCATTGAGAATTATCCACACCATCAAAAAATGGTAAAAATACTAAGTACTGTTGATTTAGTGACTATTTATATGCATTATGTAGTTATTGGCCCCACTCTGTATAGTTTGAAATTTCCCCCATATTTACTTACTATTTGCATTTCTTATTTCACGAATTCTATTCTAACTTGTTGCCTCTTTTGGTATTTCCTATTTTTTAAGCTCCAAAAGAGGAGGGATGGGGTAGGGCAGAGAGCATGGAGGGCCTGAATTATGGTGAGAACTATGGATGCTTTGATAGTGGGTTGGTTGGTAATGTACACCTGAAGAGCTGGGTGAACCTATAACCTCTGAATCATATATGCTGTTGTATACCATGTTACCGCAATAAAAATAAAACAATGTCTAAACACTTTTAAAAGAAACTAGGTTCACAAAATTCAGTAATGTGACATAGTTTGAGTCCATAATAGTGTGAGATGAACCAGGAATACAAAGTCCATCTTGAGAATTTTCTTAAGTATAAAGTTGGATTGACTGTCCTTGCTGAAATAGTAGCAGTTTCCTCTCAAACAGGGATCAATTATATGCCCTTCTCTTTGTCTATTTGGTATTTTCTACTGTGCAAGCTATACCACCACATAGACAAGATTGCATAACACATACATATATGATAAATTTGGTCACTATAAACTGTTAAGTTACAGACAACAAGTTTAAACAATGTAACCCATGGACGTCCTGGACTATCTATTATCTAATTATATATTACCAATAACACGTTCTCTCCTTCCATTTCAGGTTTCCCTCAGGGCTCCACATTGCAGTCTGAAACCAAGGACATCTGGATGTGGTGTGTGCCCCACCTCTCCAAGCCAAAGCACACCCTGGTCCTTCTGGACACTGAGGGCCTGCAGGATGTGGAAAAGGTAAGGAAGACCATCTCCTTTGCGCTACATACCCTATTTATATTTCACTTTGCCATCTCAATTCATTTTTATGACATAATACTTTGAACAATGTGGTTACATTCTGTTTCTTGAATTCATTTCCTTTAAAGATCAGTACTTACTAGGAATAGACCTTCTCATTTCTAATACTGCATTGAATGATACTAGTCAAAAACTTGCATGATTGCTGAATTGAGGTTTTGCATTAAGTACTATAGATACTACAGTGAAGGAAGGAAACGCTCAGAGTCTAGTTAGGGAGATAAGAAATAAGCAGGTTATCAGTATAGGGCACCATACATATGAAAAGTATGAAGTGAACCGTGTTACATGATAAGGGAAACATATGGAGGAAGCTATACCATATGGGATGAATAAACTGTTCTAGTTAATGTGTGTGGGGGTAGTGGGCTGGGAAATTACTGGAGTTGAGAATAGGAACCGTGAAAAATAGAGGAGTTCAGTGAAATAATCTATAAAAATAATCCCCAGAAAAGCTTCAATTATGCCAGGACTACTTATTAATTTTTAGTACAATTCTCTGAGTTTTGAAGATGAATTATTCCTAATTATGTATAAGCATGAATAGACCCACCAAAAATATGATAAGTGGAATAATTTTGATGTTATATTTTTAGTCTGAGCTCCAAATAATTTTTTCTCCCTATTTATGTAAGTCAGAGTCTGAATTGGAAGTAGCAGCAATGGTTCCTGACTTCTATTACTACCAAAAAGAGGGTGGGTAGGAATTTAGATATTCTGTATTTAAATAATTCAGCATAAAATACTCATAATTACCTCAATATAAACTAACAATGATCTACTGATTCTGAAGAGATTCTGCCTTTCATAAACCCCTATTGGAATGACTTATCAAAAAGACAAAGGACAAATATTGATGAGAATGTAGAGTACGCAACAGAATAACAGTATAACAGTACATGTGTCTGGGTTATAAAATAAAGGATTAGACACACTTACTGGTATATATATATATATATATATATATATATATATATATATCTTGCCATAGGAAAAAAAATTTGAAAGCGAAATTCTTTTTGAACAAATAAAATCAACAAGTAAAATGTTTTAAATGAATATCCATGGTAACGAAACCCAGTCCCTCACAATAGCATCCATGAGAGACAGACTGTTGAATTTTCTCAACCTACAATTGGAGACCATGTGTACTATTACCATAATCACCTTCCTGCTGCTGCTGCTGCTGCTGCTGCTGCTTTTCACCCCATAACCCTTGAACCACTATGGGTCCTTGTCCCATGAATCTGCAAAAAAGAATTCAGGGACAAACTATCAGAAAAATAGGCAGAGACAAGGAAATCTTTATTTAGAAAGTAAAGAAAAGTTTACTTAAAGGAAAAAGAACAAGGATGAAGAATCCAAGGCGGGGGCAAAAGATGCCTCTGTGGGCCCAGGTCTAGGGGATATTTTAAATTTTTTCCTCTATTCTAAAATCTCATCATCCTCAGCATCCTACTAAGTGATGGGCTTTCTCCCCCAGTGTCTATTCTCTGGGCAGATGAGCCCATTTTCCCAGCTCTTCTCTTAGAGTTTCTCCTTTAAGCTCCCCTGTTCAAGGTCTTATTCTCTTAAGTTTTACTGTCCTTATTTATTTAGTCCTCCGGGATTTCTCACCCCATCTCTGGAGTGTGTTTTGTTTGGCACCTCTTAGAATTTATTACCTTATTTCAGAGCCTCTTTAACTCTCTTGAAGTTCCTGCCTGTTCTGTCCCTGAAGCTGCCTACATAACCAAAGTAGCCCTAGGACTCACCATTACACTCATGCCTGCTTCTCTGTATTTATCCTGGAGTCAAAGAAGCTAAGTCACATATAAAGGAGGAAAACCCTAGAATTCAAAACCAAGTGTGGAGGAACCTCACTTTTTCTCCCTCCTTATCACATGCCCCGCCTTTGCAAAAAAAAAAAAAAAAAGATAACTGAAAATAAACCATCACCTCCTGGAAAAGAGCACCTCCTTCCTTCTGGTTTCACTTCTCTGAAAGCAGAATTAATGTTAATGTCCATTAACAGGGCTTAACAGTCTAACATCTGGTTTGATCTTCAACTTAAAAAGAGAATCACTGCCTGAGTCCCAGGAAGGAGGAGAGGACCAGGGCAGCAAGGATAGCTGAGGACTTGCTGCCTGGCTACAGCACACACTCCTGGTGAGTTCCCTCCTGAACTTGGTCTTGTATATTTATTTTAAAAACAAAACAAATTCCCAAGTGCAAGGACCACTCCGAAGGCAGCCAGAGGCAGCATAAGAGTCCAGATGTAGTGAGGAGAGGGAGTGGGGTGTGGGAGTGGGGTGAAGTCAGGGTGGAGGGGTGAGGAGAGAACAGCGGGGTGAGTAGGGGTGGAGGAATGGTTGTGGGTGTTGTTCCATTAGCTCAGCCTCTCCTTTTGGACTTGAAGCAGCTGTGAGGTGAAGGTGCCCTCACCCTGTCCTCGGGTGCCCTCCATCTCCTCAGGATCCCATCCAGGCTGCCTCAGAGAGCCCTGCTTGGAAGGAGTGGATCCCCTCAGAACCCCACTCTGTGGAAACTGTGCTCAACCCATTTCTTAGTCCCACCCCCTCACAGGCACCGTGTGGGACTCCTGCTCCTCCATCTCCATCTTCCCCACCTCAGACATTTCCTGATTATGTCCTTCCCCCGCCTCAGTCCAACCTCCAGCACCACCCCAGTCAGGCATTAGAGAATGCTGTTGAACAGTCGTTAGAGAAACACAGAGAAAAAAATGCTTCTTCGTTTACAAAGCGAATCCTTAAATGATTGACTACAGATTATTTTTAGTATTAGCAACATTTAATATTCCAAAGATACTACCAGACAGTGTTATATGGAATAATTCAATCTCACACTCACTAGTCCACTGTGAAAAATACCTGTAAGGTCTAATCATGTTTGTCTATCACTCGCTGTGTATACTGCAAGGTCCACACAAGAGCTGTTTCAGAACTATTCGTTACTTGCTGAGAAGACACAGTTTCGGGTATTTCTTTTTATCTGTCACTCCAGATGACGCTCATGAACAGAAAATTTTGGAAATTATCCAACAGGTGGCTCCATCTTATACAAGTGTTTCATAGAACTTGTTTATTTGGAGTGTATAGCTGTGGGTGGGGTGTGGTGCCAGGGGTCCAGATCGGCTCGGTGGATTGTGGGAGAATCCAGAGACTGAGAGTTTAGAAGTAAAGCAAAGTTTTTTCCCAAGAGAGGGAAAAGCAGAATTAAGTGACTGCAGAAGTGAGCAGCTGGGACATAGCTTTCACATTTGAGTTTCCTTTGCCTGTGGTTTCTTTATGCTCACTTAGCAAGAGCTGGGCTGGCAAATGCTGAGTATCTAAACTTTTTGTTAAAACTGTGACACAAGAAATACCACAGGTAGTTAGGGTGTTGATGGTTTTAATGGAGCAGCTTGCTCACAGGATGCTGCTGGTGTCTAGAGTACCAATAAGGGCAACTAGCTCACAGGACCCAGTTAAATTTAATTTAACCTCAACATCAGTATATTTGCTGTAAACACAATTATCCCTTCCAATACTTTATTTTAAATTATTTTTTTAAATTGTGGTAATATTAGGATACCCCCCACCATGAGTTATCACCACCATACTGCCCCCACTACCAAATCACGTGGATGACCAAGTCCACAACCATAGTTCACTGTGCTTCCTCCTTCCCTCTCTGTTCTTATGCCTCCCCCTCTGCTTTCCCTAAACTTTTAAAATATTCAATATAAGAAATAAAGTCTATCATCCTTCTGCATATAGCACAATGGAAACAGATTCTCCATTCTGCTCACAATAACAATAGAAAAAGGAGAGAGGTTTTTTACAGAAAGCCTGTTAAATCAGTTGATGGTATTTTCTGACCAGATGTTTTTGTATATCTTGTATTTCCTGGCAATTAGCAGCTCACTAATGTAACCATATAGTTTTACACATTGTCTAACATACTCATTGTCAAATAGTACATTAATACTGGATTAAAAACATATTTAGTGCCTCCTTGTAAGTAGCCTGTATAGTAATGAATCAGGAAGGAGTTATTGTTCTACCTATAGCACTGATGAGAAACGGAGACTCACAGAGCATGCTCCTTTATCAAGGTCTCACAGACAAGAAGTGATCTGAACTCTGGGGATTGATCCCTGGCAGCCTGGCTCCAGCATTTGTGCTCTGACACCCCAGGACTCTGCTTCCTCTGGCCTGACTCACTCTCCCTCTAATGCACCCTCAGCTGTCACTGCTGGTCCTCTCCTGCCTGCTCCTCCTCCTCATGACAGGTGTCCTCCCCTACTTGCTGCCAGGAGAAAGGTGTCACTGTTTCAGTCCAAAGCCAATCCCTCATCTTCATTTAGAGAATCCTTCCTACTCAACTTTTTATCATTACTTGGTAGCATTTACTATGTACCAGCAATATTTGAAGAGCATTATAAAAATTATGAGACATTTGTCCACTAATTACCTTAATTATCCTCCCCAGGGGATTATGAATAGAAAGTACAGTTTTCCAAAGAGTAACTGAGCCACAGTGACATTAATAATCTTTCCAGTGGTCACACAGCTAGGAAAATATGGGAACATGTGACTGTTATTTAGAATTTTCTTTGAGAACATGAAGTGTTCAAAGCTCTTTTCTGCTCTCTGCTGATTCATGTGATCACCCCATCACTGTGATGAAAAGTTTCTGATTCATGTGATCACCCAATCACTGTTACAAAAAGTTGCCCAGATGTAGGACTGTGACAGAGCTGGGCAGGTCCTAAATCACCTTGACCACATCCTCTCTACCCTGTCACCCCATAAGTAAGAAATTTCAATCTGGCTACATTTATTAATTCCTGTACCCATTACAATTCCTACCCAGAGTCCTCTATCTGGATAAGGTTGCACTTTAAGTGTGTTTCATCATAATTCCTGCACCCATAACTGTTTCCAGGTATTATGGTGATGTGTTTTGAGAGAGTTCCATTTTTCTCTGTTCTTTTGCTCAGAGTCACTCTTCTTCCAGCCTGTTCCTGCTGCCACCAATTCACCAAACCTGTCCTCATCATCTTTGCTGATACATTTATTTTCTCATTCTAGGAAAGGCCTTCCATGACACACCCCATATCTCTTCAACCACCAATACCTCCTATGCCTATTACCTCATTATTTTCCTCTAGCATGAACTATATAATATACATGTGTTGCCATTTTGCTTCTTTGTTACTTGTCTATCTCTTCCCTCCCCCACCCCACACACACTAGAATTGAGCTCCATGAGCAAGTCCCAGTGTAGGTACTCAAAAAGTATTTCTGCATCAATGAGAAATAAATTGATCTTGGATGCTCCTTATCTCCACCTCCCTTTCTTTCTCCATTTAGTCCCCAAATGTTAGTGTTTTACAACTTCATCATAAGTGCTTAGTTTTTATTTTCATTCCATTCACTTTTATAGATCAAGTTTAAGGATTCATCAGTAATACAAGATTCATTAGGCCCCTGCACCAATGTTGATACAAGAGGCTGTATGATGTTCTTTAGAAATACACAAAATGTACAAAATTGAGATATACATTCCAGAGCAGAAAGCTGATATGTACATGGCTTGTGTAACCATGTGCTTTGGGTTACAGCTCACCATGGCATCTAGATCCAACATGACAGCCCCGATCTGTCTAGTGGAAAATGAGAAACAGCAGCTGAGGGTAAATCGAGAAGCACTGAGGATTCTGGAGAAGATCTCGGAGCCCGTGGTAGTGGTGGCCATTGCAGGGCTGTATCGCACAGGAAAGTCCTACCTAATGAACCGCCTGGCAGGACAGAACCATGGTGAGTGCTGTTCCGGGGCAGGGGACACATGCTGGTTCAGCAGTGAGGACAGAGGCTGATGTGGCACCTCCTTTAGGTTCATTTTAGGAAAAAATAGCACTTCCCACTGAAGAACACTAATTATCATTGCTACATTTATAACTTCAACCCCATCTGCCCCAAATCTCCCTTTACCAAACTTTAACAAAGAATACCTCATTAATTTAATTTCAATTGCTCTTATCTGGCTCAGTAGCTCAGGCCAGTAAGTATTCCCTTACTTGTTCCAACATAAATTTTGCTCTAAATTAGGTCATATCAAAAATATTGCTCAATAGGACTTCATTTTAAAAATGGATGGATGAAGGAGAGTTAGTAGAAACCCAGTATAGTCCATATAAATGAGGCTATGTTAAAGCATTTTTGCATCATTTTATAGCAAAATTTGATCAGTTATATCCTTTTTTGTTCTCTACTTGGTGTTACCTAATGTGCAAGCTATAACATATAGAGAGGGTTGCATAAAACATATACATATATGATAAATTTAGTAAATATAAACTGACAAGCTCTATAATCATTGTCCACATGTAAAAATAAAACATCAATAAAATACTAGAGTTCATCAATGCTTATAATTTCATGGTGCATTCTCTCACTCTTCAATTTTTATAGTTTTATAATCTGAGTATGTTCTCAGAAATAGCCTAAACTCTATATAAAGGGAATTATACTTCTGGTATTCCTGCTTCCATTGCTCAACAAGAAGTTTATATAAAGTCCTTAGAGTTTGTCATAGGTATATATTATTTATTTACCCAATTATACTATACTAGTGTCCAAAAACACCACAATTTATGTATCCATTTGTTGTTGATGAACATTGGTATTATTCTAGTTTTTATGAATGGTGCTGTATTCTTGTATTTGTGTTTGTGATATTCCCAGAAGTAGAACTGTTGGTTCATAGAATATATATACTTTCAGCCATGCTAGATATTAAAAGATAGCTTTTCAAACTTTATATGCAATTTATATGCTTATTGGATAACAGCAATTGAGAATTATGCACATCTTCAAAAAAAAACAACTGGGAAAAAAGGCTGTTTAACTATTGCTGATTTTGTGACTATTTATATGCATTATATAGTTATTGGTCTTCTACAGTTATTGGCCTCATTCTGTATAGTTTGAAATTATCCCTATATTTACCTACTACTAGCATTTCTTTCTTTTTCTTTTAAAAGATTTATTTATTTATGCATACAAGAACTGGAGTACAGGCCAGAATTTCAGGAGGTGAGAGGAATCACCAGAGACAGAGTGGGGAGCAAAACAGGCAGATTGACTGAAATACACTGCTGAGGGGAGCAGCGGGCGAGACAGGAGAGGTCTGCTGTGCCATGTGGGTAGCTCCCTGACCAGGGATCGAACTCGTGCTGCAGTAGTTGAGGATAGCTTCATAGTGTGGTGCTTAATCCCTTGTGCCACCAGGGAGGCCCTTCTAGCATTTCTTATTTCAAGAATTCTATTCTAACTTGTTACCTCTTTTGGTACTTGCTATTTTTTAAGCTCCAAAAGAGGAGGGGTGTAGGTGGGAACAGAGCATGGAGGGCCTGCACTATGGTGAGAACTATGGATGCCTTGATAGTTGTCGTGGTTAGTATCATACATCTGAAGAACTGTGTGAAATAGAACCTCCAAATCATATGCAGTATATGCCATGTTACCTCAACTAAAAAAAAAAACCCAATTTCTAAAAATGTTTAAAATAAACTAGATTACATAATTCACTAATGTGACATGTGAGTCAGTGATGTGTGAGATGAACCAGGAATATAAACTCCTTCTTGAGAATTTCCTTAATAAGCTTGTCCTTGCTGAAACAGTACCAATTTTCCTCTCAATCAGGGATCAATTATCTGCCCTTCTCTTTCTCTATTTGGTATTTTCTACTGTGCAAGCTATAACATATAGACAGGGTTGCATAAAACATACATATATAATAAATTTAGTCAATGTAACCTAAAAGCTACATATTACAAGTTTAACTAATGTAACCCATGGACATCCTGGACTATCTATTACCTGATTATCTATTATCAGTAACAACACTTTATCCCCTTTCATTTCAGGTTTCCCTCTGGGCTCCACAGTGCAGTCTGAAACCAAGGGCATCTGGATGTGGTGTGTGCCCCACCCCTCCAAGCCAAAGCACACCCTGGTCCTTCTGGACACTGAGGGCCTGGGGGATGTGGAAAAGGTAAGGCACAGAATCTTCTTTGCTCTCAATACCCTATTTATATTTCACTTTGTCACCTCAATTCAGTTTTATGACATGATATTTTGAACAATGAGGTTAAATTCTATTTTGAATTTGTTTCCTTTAAAGATTAGTACTTTACTTATTAGGACTAGACCTTCTCATTTTTAATACTACATTGAATGATACTAGTCAAAAAGTGACCTGGTTGCTGAACTGAGGCTTTTGTGTTATGTTACTTAAGGAAGTACACTGTACTTAAGGAATTACAGTATTAAGTACAGTGAAGGAAAGAACACCCAGAGTCTAGTATTGGGAGAATAGAAATAAGCAGGTTATCAGTACTGGATACCATAGATATAAAAATGAAGAACAAAATGTAATGATTCAGGATATGGGAAACACCTGGAGGAAGCTATAACCTATGGGTCAATAGACATTTAAAAAAATTTTTTTAAAGATTTATTTATTTTTATTTTTTAATTTAAATTTTATTTTTTATATTCAACATACAATTACAACCCCCTTATTTTGACCCCAAGCCCTCTTTTTCCCACCCCCCACCCACCATAGAATGTCTCTGGTTCATAGTTGTTTGTTGATTTTGATATTTTCTTTCTTATAGTTATTCTTTTTCCTGGTCCCTTATTTAAGTTTTCTAGATTCCTGCTATGAGTGAGACCATCCGGTATTTTTCTTTTTCTTTCTGGCTTATTTCGCTGTGCATGATCCCTTCCAGCTCCATCCATGTTGCTGCAAATTGCATGTGTTTATATTTTTTGAATGCTGAGTAATATTCCATGGTGTATATGTACCACATCTTCTTGACCCAGCCATCTATTTTTGGGCATTTGGGTTGTTTCCAAAGCTTAGCTATTGTAAATAGTGCTGCTATAAACATAGGGGTGCATGTTTCTGTGTCCTTTGGGTAAATAACTAGGAGAGGAATTGCTGGATCATATGGAAGCTCTATGTTTAGTAGGTCCAGAAATCTCCACACAGCTCTCCATAGTGGTTGGACCAGTTTGCACTCCCACCAACAGTGCAGGAGAGTTCCTTTTTCTCCACCACCTCGCCAACATTTGTTGTTGCTAGTTTTTTTAATATGTGCCATTCTCACTGGTGTAAGATGGTATCTCATGGTAGTTTTGATTTGCATTTCCCTGATGACAAGTGATGTTGAACATTTTTTCATATGCCTGTTGGCCATTTGCATTTCCCTTCAGAGAAGTTTCTTTTTAGCTCTTCTGCCCATTTTTTGGCTGGATTATTTTCTTTGTTGTTGTTGAGTCTCATCAGCTCTTTGCAGATTTTATGATCAGTCCTTTATCATTAGTGTTGGGTGCAAAAATGTTCTCCCAGTTGGTGGGGTTTCTCTTTATTTTTGTTATTGTCTCTTTAGCTGTGCAGAAGCTCTTTAATTTGATGTACTCCCAGCTGTTTATCTTTGCCTTCACTATCACTGCTTTGGGTCATGTGTCTGTAAAGATGTCTTTGATGTGCATATCACATAGTGTTTCGCCTATATTTCCTTCTATGTATTTTATGGTTTCAGGTCTTATGTCTAGTTCTTTAATCCATTTTGGTTTTTGTGCATGGTGTTAGGTAGTAGTCAAGCTTCATTCTTTTGCATGTAGCGACCCAGTTTCCCAGCACCATTTATTGAACAGACTTTCTTTGCTCCAATGCACATTCTTTGCTCCTTTGTCAAAGATTAGTTGACCATAACTCTGTGGGTTTATTTCTGGATTTTCTATTCTATTCCATTGGGTGTGTGTCTGTTCTTGTTCCAAACCATGCAGTTTTGATGATTATGGCTTTGTAGTATAGTTTGAAGAAGTCTGGGAGTGCATCCATTCCCTTCTTTTTTTTTTTTTTTTCAGGAAAGCGTTGGCTATTCAAGGTTTTTGGTGATACCATTTGAATTTCATCAATAATTGTTCTATATCTTCGAAGAATGACATTGACATTTTTATTGGAATAGCATTGAATCTGTGTATTGCTTTTGGTAGGATGGCCATTTTAATAATGTTTATTCTTCCAATCCATGAGCAAGGGATGTCTTTCCATTTCTTTGTGTCTTCTTCTATTTCTTTTAACAGTGTTTTATAATTTTCTTTGTATAGGTCCTTTACCTCTTTTGTTAGATTTATTCCCAAGTATTTGATTTTTTTTTGTTTCGATAATTAAAGGGATGGTTTTTTTGATTTCTTCTTCTTCAGATTTATTGTTTGTGTATAGGAAGGCTACTGACTTTTGTGTGTTGATTTTGTATACTGCCACTTTACTGAACTGAGTGATGAGTTGAATTAGTTTTTCTGTGGAGTTTTTGGGGTTCTCTATGTATATTATCATATCATCTGCAAATAGTGATAGTTTGACTTCTTCTTTTCCTATTTGGATTCCTTGTATGTCTTTCTCTTGTCTTATTGCTCTGGCTAGGACTTCCGGTATTATATTGAAAAGTAGTGGTGAGAGTGGACATCCTTGTCTTGTTCCAGATCTTAATGGAAATGCTTTCAGCTTTTCACCATTGAGAATGATACTGGCTGTTGGCTTGTCATATATGGCCTTTATGATGTTGAGGTATGTTCCTTGTATCCCGAGAATTTCAAGGGCTTTTATCATGAATGGGTGTTGCACTTTGTTGAAACCTTTCTCGGCATCTATTGATATAATCATATTTTTTTTATCTTTCTTTTTGTTGATATGTTGGATAACGTTGATTGATTTTCGGATGTTGAACCGTCCTTGTGTCCCCGGAATGAATCCTACTTGGTTGTGGTGATTATCTTATGGATACATTGTTGGATTCTGATAGCTAAAATTTTATTGAGGATTTTTGCATCAGTGTTCATTAGGGAGATTGGCCTGTAGTTTTCTTTTTTTGTGTTGTCCTTGTTCAGTTTTGGTATTAGTGTAATGTTGGCTTCGTAGAACGTGTTTGGTATTATCCCTTCCTTCTCAAATTTTTGGAAGAGTTTGTGAAGGATAGGCACTAATTCTTTTCTGAATGTTGGTAGAATTCATTTGTAAATCCATCAGGTCCTGGGCTTTTGTTTTTGGGGAGGTTTTTGATTACCATTTCAATTTCGCTGCTTGTAATTGGTCTGTTTAAGTGTTCTATTTCTTCTTTATCTAGCTTTGGGTGATAGAGTTGTAGGAATTTGTCCATCTCCTCTGGATTGTTGAACTTGTTTCCATATAACTGTTCATAGTAGTTACTGATTATTCTTTTGATTTCTGCTGTGTCCGTTGTGATTTCTCCTCTTTCATTTATGATCCTGTTTATTTGTGCTTTCTCCTTTTTTCCCTTTGTGAGCCTGGCTAGGGGTTTGTCTATTTTATTTATTTTTTTGAAGAACCAGCTCTTGGTTTCATTGATCTTTTGGATTGTTTTTTTAGTTTTGATCTCATTTATTTCTGCTTTGGTTTTTATTATTTCTTTTCTTCTACTGGTTTTGGGTTTTTTTTTTGTTGTTGTTGTTGTTCTATTTCTATATCTCTGAGCTTCGAAATTAGGTTATTTCTTTGAATTCTTTCTTGTTTCTTGATGTGAGCCTCTATTGCTATATATTTTCCTCTTATTAGTGCTTTTGCTGCATCCCATTCATTTAGGAAATTGGTGTCCTCCTTGTCATTCATTTCAAAGAATTTTTTAATTTCTTCTTTGATCTCCTCATTAGTCCAGTGGTCTTCCAGTTGTGTGGTTTTCAATCTCCATGAGGCAGGAGAGTTCTTTGCCTTCTTTTTATGGTTTATTTGTAGTTTGATGCCTTCGTGGTTAGAAAAGATGGTTGGTATGATTTCAATCTTGGTGTATCTGTTGATGTTTGTCTTGTGTCCCAGTATGTGATCGATCCTGTAAGATGATGTGTGCACTTGAGAAAAATGTGTACTCAGATTTTTTTGGGGTTTGGTGTTCTATAGATGTCTGTTAAACCCAAGCACTCTAGATCCTTATTTAGAGCTTTAGTGTCTTTACTTATTTTTTGTCTCATTGATCTATCCATTGTTGATAGTGGTGTGTTGAAGTCTCCCACTACGTATGTGTTTTCTCTGATGTCTGTTTTCAAAGATGACAATAGTTGTCTGATACATTTTGATGCTCCTTTATTTGGTGAATATATGTTAATGAGTGTTATTTCTTCTTGAAGTATTGCCCCCTTGATCATAATGTAGTGACCATTGGGGTCTCTTTTTACCTTTTTGATTTTGAAATCTGTTTTATCTGATATAAGTATAGCTGTTCCTGCTTTCCTTTTTGGTCCATTAGCTTGTAGGATTGTTTTCCATCCTTTAACTTTGAGGCTATTTTTATTTTTTGTAGCTAAATGTGTTTCCTGGAGACAAAAAAAGGTTGGGTTTTGTTTCTTAATCCAGTCTGCAACTCTGTGTCTTTCCATTGAAGAGTTTAGTCCATTTATATTTAGAGTTAATATTGATATGTTAGTATCTGTATTTGCCATTGTGTTTGTCTTTCCTTTGATTTGATTTGATTTATTTATTCTTTTAATAACTTTTTTTTTGGCCTTCTTTCATTGTTATTTGTCCCTCTGAGGTTCTGGCTTTAGGACTCCTTGTAGTATTTTTTGGAGTGGGGGTTTAGTCGTAATGAAATTCCAGAGTTTTTATTTGTCTGGGAAGGTCCTTATTCTTTTTTCATAGAGGAAGGAGAGCTTTGCGGGATAGAGTATTTTTGGTTGGCATTTGTTTTCTTGGAGTCTATTGACTATGTCCCTCCACTCTCTCCTTGCCTGTAGTGTTTCTTTGTCGTGGAAGTTTGGTGTTCTTCTTGCTTCTTGTATATCAATTTTCAGCTCCTTCTTCACATTTGGGAAGTTCTCTTCAATTATCTCCTTGAATATTTTCTCTGTTCCTGCATATCTCTCCTCTCCTTCTGGGATTCCTATAACTCTTATATTTCCTTTCCTCATGGAGTCAGATAGTTCCCAAAGTCTTTCTTCGGTCTTTTTCCTTTTTACTTCTCTGTCCTTTTTTTGTTTTGGTTCTTTTTACTTCTGTGTCTTCAAAGTACTTAAACGTTCTTCCATTTCATCTATTCTGCTTTCATTGCTTTTCCCAGAGTTCTTTAGCTCCTCCAATAATTCTTTGATCTCCTGCATTTCTTTCATTTCCCTCTTTAGGGACTCAATTTCATTCTTCTCATCGTTGATTATTTTTCCCTTATTATTGTTTTCCTTATGACTTCTGTCAGTTTTTTAATCATGGCAATTTTAAATTCTCTTTCTGGAAGGCTCAGAAGTTCTTCCAAGTTACTCTCATTGCAGTCTGGTGGGTGGTTTTCTTTTTGTGGTGTGCCTTTTTCCTGAGGAGTTGCTGGGTTGCGTGTAGTTTTTCTACTCCCTACTGCCTGTTTTCTAATTTGCTGTATGTCTTGGGACAGTGTGTTGCTGGTACGGGCCAGCATCTTTTTGGTTTGCTCTTTGTGGGGTTCAGGAACTGGCGGTCTAAATGAGTCAAATACTATTATGCCAGAAGTCTAATGAGGCAGTGGTACTTTGAGTATGTCAATTGTCACTGTCCCAGAATATTTCCTCCTTCTGTGTTTAATTACAAAGGTGTGTTTTGAAGTCCCACTAACTTCCCTGGAGGTGGGGCAGCTGGATTGCACTCTGGGTTCCAAATCACTGGATCCCTCTCTGGTTTCCAACTTCCTGTCAGGCTGGACCAGGCTTGTGGGGGCCTTCAGCTCACCTCTGACTGCACAGGGAACTTTTTCCCTCTGGTTCCACAGGGAGCCTTCTGCCAGTTTCAAGCAGTCTTTATTGAAGAAAGGTCCCTGTTCTAAAGTGGCTATGCAGAGACACACTCCCCTGCACACCCGGTCTGCCCTGGTGGTGGGTGCCCGCTCCCCTCTGGGCTCACACTGCTGGCCAGAAGGGGCCTGGTGTGGGTGAACTTCCCAGCTTACCTCTGGCTCCTCTGGGAGCCTTCTGCTGGTTTCAAGCAGTCTTTACTGAAGAACGGTCCCTATTCTAAAATGGCGATTCGGTGACAGGCACACTCTTCCGCGCACCTGGTCTGCCCCGGCTGTGGGTGCCCGCTCCCCCTCTGGGCTCGGACTGCTGGTCAGAAGGGGCCTGGCTTGGGCGAACTTTCCAGCTCACCACTGACTCCTCTGGGAACCTTCTGCCTGTTTCAAGCAATCTTTATTGAAGAAAGGTCCCTGTTCTATGGGGTGTTGGTGATTTTTTTTCCTGGTCGCTAGGTGGCACCAGAGATCTCTCTTAGTGTCCTTGGAGAGCTGGTTTTTTTTTTTACCCCGTGGGACAGGGGAACAGAGTGGGAGTGGTGGGGAAAGCCTCAACGGCTTTGGGGTGCTGTGTTTGCCTTGTGCCCCACCGTCGTGGGGATCCCACGCCCCAAATTTCATGCCCCGGGTCTCAGTTCCAAAGCCTGGACGCGGGCTGTAGCCCAGTTCAGTGTCCGCCCAAATGGCGCCTTTTGCACCTCACTCGCTCCCGTGTCCAGGCGCCTGGTTTCTGATTACTCAGTGAGGGACATTCACCTCAGTGAGGGCCTCCGCGCGTCTCCCCGCAAGCCTAGGTCGCAGGCGCGGGGACCTGGGCAGCCGTGATCTGCGTATCCTTTTCAAGTGCACCTCTTTTCTGCACAAGCATACTGGCTGGCCTGGGGCTGTGTGTAGGTCTCCAGGAGTCTCTGTTTTTCTCAATGGCACCTGGAGCCGTTCACTCACCTCCGCGGCGAATCCTGCAGGGTTCTCCACAGCTCCAGTTCAAGGGGTGTGGTGGCTGAAATAGTTCCTTTCCACTCACAGTCCCACTTGATGCGTAGTTTGTTCTTGTTGGTCGTCTCAGTTTGTTATTTTTTCCTCCTTTCTGGTGGTCGGAGAGTGCCAACCCTGTGGGGGGGGGAGGGGAGCAGGGTTCTGCGCTTTCCTCCCTTCTAGTCCTCTTTTATGGCAACTTTCTCCTTCGGGTAGTTTGCTGTAGTTGCCCGTTTATCTTCCGTGTCCCAGTTCTCACCGGGACCTGCTGCTTTTCCTCCCTATTAACTTTTTTTTAATGGGAGATCTTACTCGCAGCGTTTCCTCACCACCATGTTGATCCGCACCCCCAATAGACTGTTTTTAGTTAAGATGTGTGTAAGGGGTTTGGGAGTTGGGAATTAATGGGATTGAGAATAGGAACCATGAAAATAGGAGATCTTGAAATAGTCTATAAAAATAATCCCCAGAAAAGCTTCAGCTATGACAGGACTACTTATTAGGTTTTAGTACAATTCTCTGAGTTTTGAAGATGAATTCCTCACTGCTTATATAAAAACATGAATAGACCCACCAAAAATATGATAAATGGAATAATTGTGATGTTTTGTTTTTAGTCTGAGCTCCATACAATTTTTTTTTTTCGTATTTATGTAAGTCAGATTTGGAATTGGAAGTAGCAACAGTGGCTCCCAGACTTCCATTTCTAACAAAAAAAGAGTGAGGATATAAATTTAGATATTCTGAATTTAAATATTTCAGCATAAAATACTCAATAATTACCTCAATATAAACTTACAATGATCTACTGATTCTGAAGACATTGTGGTTTCATAAACCTTCTTTGTATCTAATTGCATTTACCAATGTACCAAAACACATGGAATTGTCGTTAATAACATCAGAGCCATTGCTGTCCTTGCAACTTGCAGTGCATTTGAGAATTATCTGATTCTATGACAAGTCACACATAACAGTCCCAAATCCCACTACAGCATTTCATCTACTACCACACAAATAACCAACCACAGTCAAATAAAAACTTTGTAATACCTTATGTCTGCACTCCCACAATTCCAATTGTCTTTTATTGGTCCCTCTACCTCATGGTTCATTAATCTCCACAATTCTACATACTGTCAATGCTTAACCCATGCTGTTCCCAATGTAATGCTATCATAGTCTACTTAGACATGAACACTTCTTACTCTGGATTAACAGAATACATTTTCTAGTTTGTTGGAAGTCCCCTTTTGTCTTGAAAATGTGGTCATTATGGTTTCCTTTCCATACTGCCCTATATATCTGTTCTCCAGGAAGACACCTTCTTGAGGCAGGAATTTTATGTTCACATAAATAAATTCAGCATCTGATATTTTGTTGATATATAGTCAGAAGTGTTAACTTCATTTAATTGAAAAATTGTGTCCCAATAGAGCCAATGATTAAAAAAAATATTGCATAAGCATCATGCTTACTTCTATGTCTAGTCATTGTCTTAAATATCTGACACACACTGATAGTGTCATTCATTGCTGAAGTTAATTGCAAAAGTATCTCAGGCCATGAGAGGAAAAAAATGTAAATTCCAAAATTGAGGTTTTCATTTAGGATTGATTTCAAAATTTATGATTTTTTACACCACTATTCAGCAACAATACAAATGATGTAGTAAGTGAGGAAATGATTGGTGAAAGAAGAGTAAGCTCTTACACCCCTTAATGTAATGACTTTCTAGGGTGACCCTAAGAATGACTCGTGGATCTTCACACTGGCCGTGCTTCTCAGCAGCATGTTTGTCTACAACAGCATTGGGACCATCAACAACCAGGCCCTGGAGCAGCTGCAGTATCCTTCATGGGGCAAGACTACCTTGTATTATCAAGTGTGTGGAAATAGCAGTAACACTATTTTTTCTTTCCCGTAAGTCAGTTCTCCTGGAGAATTGAGAAAAGGGAGAGGAGGGCAAATAGAAATGTTTCTAAAACTGGCTTGGGAGTGAGATCTGAAAGTTTTGTCGAAAGGCCCTTTTCTTTCCTTAGCTAAATCCCAGCTACGTGACTGAACTAGCAGACCTCATCAGGACAAAATCCTCTCCCAGATCTGATGAAAGAAATGACTCAGCTGAGTTTGTGAGTTTCTTTCCAGACTTTGTTTGGGCTGTCCGTGATTTCACACTGGAGCTGGAGTTAGATGGTCACCCCATCACTGAAGATGAGTACCTGGAGAATGCCTTGAAGTTGATTAAAGGTATAGAGAATGTCCCGGTTGATGGAAGGTTCGGTGGAGGTAGGATGAACTATGCCCAGTCATTCAACAGTTGAGATGAATTCTTTACTTGACTTTGGATTGAAATTTATGATATTGGTTATTGGTATATGATTGGTGGGTATGGAGTCAATCATCCTGACTGGAAAAACAGCAGTGATCAGAGTTTAAGCCAAACAATGAATTTTAGAATCCATTATTGGACCAAATGATTTGAGAAAAATTGATACCTTGAAAGTTCATACTTATAATGAGTGCTCAAACTTTCTAAGGCCTACATATCTTTCTTACTTATTCAGTTTAAGTGTTCCTCCACTTCTATTTAGAGAATAAATGTCCATTATATTAGAAATAGATAAATCCAAAAGCACAATGATATAAAATTACCAAACTTTTGAAATATATTTCATGCAGTTTATTTTATTAGCTTACATAGTTACATATAAAATAGTTTTATACACTTGAAGTTTCCCAAAAAGCATTGATCTAGCCCTCCAGTGAGACAGTCCAAACCTTTCCTTTTTGGCTTCTCATAACAACACTCTCTTTATTCTGTAGCTTCACACCTTGTGTAGTAACATTAATGTAAGTATTCATTACTAAGGTTATACGTAGCAGAGATGATACTATACGATACGTAAAATCAATATCCATTTTGATTTACTTAATCACTCATTCTTTCAACAAATATTTATTTGATAGTTGATACATATCCAGAATCCCTCTGGATGACATTATCAAGTTCAATATAATATGACATAGAGAACTGGTGAGGCCTCCAAATTGCAAGGCTTAACCTTAGTCTTTGGTGCTGTCTGCTAACAGAAATTCTATACCTATCCCATGTACAGTTCTGATTTTATAATGGTTTTCTCTCCTGTTTATCAAATGTCCCTTACATGACATTTTCCCAGTTATATAGCACATACCTTAACGATGCCCATACTTTACTTTAGAAACAATATCTCAAGGCTAACAAGTATCAGAAAAATATTTCTGAAAACTTTTGCATTAAACCATCATTCAACAAACATGTGATAAAAGCTCAATCACTGCATAGCATCAAGTACTAAAGAAAATGCTCATAAGTTTATTCATTTGGGATGGAGACCTCCCTCCCAACTTCATTCTTGGTTCTGTATGAAGTAAAGATTCTCCATCCATTCTCTGGATGGATCCCTGGAATGAAAGTCTTCAGCCCCCAGCTTGAAAGCATCATTCACTGATTATTCTTTTTCTACTTATGAAGGTGAAATTCCCAAAATGCAAAATTCCAACCTGCCTAGAGAGTGTATCAGGAAGTTCTTTCCAAAACGGAAGTGCTTTGTCTTTGACCGACCTACAAGTGACAAAAAACTGTTACACCACTTGGAGAAAGTGTTGGAAAATCAACTGGATTTGAATTTCCAAGAGCAATCCCGAAAATTCTGTTCCTATATCTTCACACATGCAGAAGTCAAGACCCTAAGGCAGGGGATCACTGTGACTGGAAACGGTGAGTCTATTGTCACAACATGTCTCTGTGGCTCAGTGTGTGTGATGAAACATTGCTCCTTAGGCTTGTTGGCACTTTTGAGTCTTGTTCTATGTAGAGTAAGGCAGATGTTAATGTTACACATAGAAATGCATGTTCCTTCATTAAAATATCCATGGGAAAGTGTTTATTGAGCTCTCCTTTGTCTCATGAAACTAACACAGTAACCACATAAGCACTGGCTGCTGTTAAGAATAGAAATCTGCATGCAGATGAGTTGATGTGAAAGTGTTTATTGGTGAGGAGACACAAATGTTCTGTGAATTTACAGCAGTTAGGAAATAAATAAGAGGACATGAGGCTCTGAAAGCTCATTGAGTGTTTGAGAAACTGTTTAAATATGATCTTACCTCTTGAGCTGGATCATGAATAGGCCACCTGGGCAGAAACACCGTATCTTGTGTTCAGATGGACATGTGCCTGAGGGAGGAGTGTGGCACTGGCCTGAAATTCATAATGATTTTTTTTAATAAGGGTGCCCTTATTTTCATATGGAAAGAGTGCCAATAAATTATGTACTTCACTTAGCTGGAAAATAAGCTCTTTTTCATTTTATTTCTGTGGCTAAACTTTTCCTGAAAAAGTTTGACTATGTAGGTTGATATAGGTTGATATCATTGACTTATGATTGGAAAATGATGAATTAGAAAACTGTAATGGAGAGAGTAAAAGATACAAAGTGACATCATAGGGTATTGATTCATTGAAGATAAAAGAAGAGAATACAATGATGAGGACAAGGTTGAAGTGAAGCAAAGATGAAAATGAAGTTGTTTCAATGAACTTTTTTTGATTTTTAGAATGTTGGTCTCCAAATGTAGTAAATTCCTTTTATTCCCTAAATATCATGACATTCAGGGTTGGGGACTCTAGTTGAGACCTACGTGGATGCCATCAACAGTGGAAATATACCTTGTTTAGAGAATGCAGTGACAACTCTGGCCCAGCTTAAGAACACAGAGGCTGTACAGAAGGCAGCCGACCACTACAGACAGCAGATGGCCCAGAAAGTGCGGTTCCCCACAGACACACTCCAGGAGATGTTAGACTTGCATGCAGCTTGTGAGAAGGAGGCCATTGCAGTCTTTATGGAGCATTCCTTCAAGGATGACAAGTGGGAGTTCCAGAAAATGCTTATGGTAATAAATCTTAGCCTTCATTTGCCCTTTTTTTTTTTTGTTTCCAGAATGATGTCTAGATTCACCCTGCTCAGCCCTATGGTTCGTGTGCTCTCATTGAAGAACGAACTTGATACAATCCTTCCTTTTTCTAAAAGATTGTGTCTTTTTTTCCTATTATAACAAAACTGGTTACCATGAGCTTAACATCAAAAAGACTGTATCAGCACTTCGCTCATGTAGAAGTAAAAGGCAAGTTTCAAATGGGGTTATTTACCATATGGAGGCCCTGGGAACCAACCCTCTTTTTTTAATCTACCAAGAGCACATGCCATCCTCCTTGTGTTTATAAATTTTACATGACTACCTTCTCTGCCCCAACCTACAGAAAATGCTTTTTAAGGATTTAAATGATTAGGTAATGACCATGTGGTACTCTCTTTCTCTTAAAATCCACTATCTTTACATATCCTACTAACAGGATTAATATTCACAGTCCCAGAGAACATGCAGGGTGTGCACATCAGAGAGGAGACTATTGGGGGTCAAATTAGTTCCTCTTAGCAAGGGCACCTTTACTCTCAAAGTTTGCTACTCACTTTCCCTCTGACCATTCGGCCAATCACAAATATCACTTCGTTCATATAGAAGAGGGGATTGAAATTATAACTAGACAAACAAGTTTTGTTCCTAATATTTATGCACACAAGCACTCACTGAAAGAACGTAAGAGAGATTCAGAACTCTGTTCAGATACCACTTAACACACTAATGAGCAGTTGATATGCTATGTATATTATGTGTATCAAACCACTCCAAGTAGAGAAGAAAGTCTACTTCCCGTCATCCAATAACTTCCATTATTCATTGCTGATGGATGGAGCATTGTTAATTCCACAATCTAAAATGAGCCATTGATAATACTATATTGCATATTTAAAGTGCTGGGGGATAGATCATAAAAGATTTCAGTAAAAGGAAAAAATTCACAACTATGTAAGATGAAAAATGTTAACTAGAGTTATGTTGTGAACATCATGCAATGTTGGCAAATATCAAATTATTAAGTTGAAAAATGAAACTAATAAAATATTTTATATCAACTAAGAAAATAATTTGTATTGGCAGTTCATGACTTCCAACCCCATCATTTCAGAGACAATGACCTCAGCCCATAGGAAATGACCTCAGCCCATAGGGACTTTAAACAAGTTATGAAGAGAATTGATCAGACCCGGGGCTAATACAAGTCTCCTGACTCCTGGTCATTTCGTGTTTCATCCACTCTTAGGTCACAAGATTCCTTCTTCCAGAAGGATCCCTGATGGACGTTACCTCCTAACAACTTCTTTTTTTTTTGGATTTCTCCATTTTCCACTGGCAGGAAACCACAGAGAAAGAGAAGGAGAATTTCTTGCTGCAGAATGAAGATGCATCTCTCAAATATTGCCAGGCTGAGCTTAGGAAGATTTCAGAGTCCTTGAAGGAGAGCATTTCCAGAGGAAGATTCTCTGTGCCTGGAGGACACAGTCTCTACTTAGAAGCAAAGAACAAAATTGAGCAGGACTATGAGCTGGTGCCCAGGAAAGGAGTTAAGGTGAGGAAAAGCCAGAGCTGAGAAGAGCAAAATGGAGTAGTAGGGTCTAAGACTATAGCATTATTTGCATAGATAAAGGAAAATAGAGAGGTAGCTCATTGTAGCTTTTATATCCATATTATTTAGATTTTCTTCAATAAAATGCAAATATTTCTTCCCAAATACAAGATTTATTATCAGGAATCTAGATGAGAAAGACCATTCCTTTCACTTAGCAAACAGTGTAACTCTTTTTGAGCTGCATATGGAAAATATATAATGAAAGAAACAAAAAATGTTCTCAAGAAGTTTAGTCTTTCCAGAAAGGGACAAATACATAGTCCATAGTTGAGATAATGGTTATCACAAAGGTGTACACTGAGGGGATGTTAATAGTGATTTTCGTGATGGTGACTGATGAATGACATATTTAGAGCACTCACTTCCTAAATCCAGATCTGGATTATCAGCTGAATCTTTTGATAATGTGAATTAGCTACTACTTCCAATGAACTAAGCATCCCATTACAAAATTCAGAAAAGGAATGCACTGAGAAGTTAATAGCTTGCCTGTAAATACACAGTCATCAGGTGGTGGAACTAATAGGAAAGCTCTAGTACCTGAAAGCCATTCAAATTTCAGAATGAACTTTAGGAAACTCCCCCGGAAGAAGAAGTAGGAGCTACATGTTTTAGTGTCAAAAAATGCTATCTCACAAAGAAAGCATGCACAAGCATCCCATCAGCAGGGAAAAAATGCACAGACACTACAAACAATTGACACGTTGTTTTTGTAGAACAGGATGTAAATATGGTTGTCTTTGACCTGGGAGAGGTGTGGGCGGCATGCTTGAAAGAAGAAATAAGGGGGTTGCAATTGCATGGGGAATATAAAAATAAAATTTAAAAAATAATGAAAAAAAAAATAAATTGTGAGCTGCTCTAGCTGGTATTTACTTTGTGGCCAGTGAAAGAAAAGAACCAGTGTGGATCTTCAAATGGATGAAGAATTTACAGGATATTATTTATAGTTTCACTGAACAATACTTTCCCTAATAAGCGAACAGTCTGCCTGACTAAGCCTTTCTCTCTGTTATTTCCTCAGGCAAAGGAGGTCCTCCAGAGCTTCCTGAAGTCACAGGCACCAATAGAGGAATCCATCCTGCAGGCAGACAAAGCCCTAACTGATGGGGAGAAGGCCATAGCAGGTATGGGGCAGAGAGGGAAGGTCCTGCAGTGCACTGACACAGGTGAAAGCAAAACTTTCCTGAAACAACCAGCATCCTCTATTTCTATGGGGAAAATGATACCTGTGAAATAAACCAGATGTGTGTTGTTGCTCCTGCAACCAACAGTGCCTTCCCATCACATTCTGACACATTCTCCATGTGTGACTACTAGGTGGTTTTAGAGATTTCCCTGACATTTTATAGACTATTAATATATATAGAATATATGGTAATATACTACGGAACTATTAAAGTCTATTAGCTCAGAAGGGTGCAGCTCTGCATTACTGTTATTTTCTTCCCCTGCAAAAACCATTGTGGAACAGCTGAGCGGGCCAAGAAGGAGGCAGCTGAGCAGGAACAGGAGCTCCTAAAAAAGAGAGAGAAGGAACAACAGGAAATAATAGAGGCTCAAGAGAAAACTTTCAAGGAAAACATTGAACAACTGAAAGAGAAGATGGAGAGAGAAAAAGAAGAACAACTTAGAGAGCAGGAAAAGATGCTGGATCATAAGCTGAAGGTATGTCTTCATGGCCTGAGCAGTGACTGAGGGCATAACTATGATTCCTCAGTAGGAAGAGAACAAAAAATTGAACTAAAATCATGGCCTAGAAGTAAATCCAAGACACATTTATTACCTGAAATATCAAATAAACCTGGATCGTGTGAAGCCTTAAATGTATAAGATTCAACACCTCCAGTGGCATTTCATTTTGCAGAATACACAAAAACACATGTTGTTTAGATTATTATAAGATCAGATTCTGATCCCAAAGTCAATAGGACAGTAGTCTTAGAGCCCTTAATGATACATAAAACCACAAAGAAACATGAAATAGATCCATTTGGTCTTGAAAGTATCAGATTTATGGTTGATATAAAATAGGAGATGCTGAAAACACTAAAATTGGGTCAATTATATTCCAAATTGCCTAATTCATTCCCTAGAGATAAGAATCTATAGAATGTGCATGAATAAGCCAGGAGGGCATTCTTAGAAGCATTCTTTGTCTACAACCTGGAATGCATTAACTGTGTTCTATAGAGAGCCAGCACTTCCCATTATTTGTTATGTCTGTTCTCATACCACCTCAGTGGAATCAAGAGATACTCAGAATTACATCTATATCCCCCTCCAAAGTGCACTCATAGGATTTGAACACATTGCTGGCATAGTGGTCAGGCCTGGCTCAGCCCCAACACATCCCACTGCAGTGATTGCTTTCAGGGGTCATAGGGAGATACAAACCATGGATACTTCCACTTTGCAGGTCCAAACATAGGGATATATTTTACAAACTCATCAAAAAGCACCTATGGTAGTTGGAAGTAGCAGGACATACTTAGCTGCTGAAATTGTTAAATAGAAAATACTGATAATTGGGTATTTTCAACAGGAGACTCTCTTCTTTTTTACAGATGCAAGAAGAACTACTTACTGAAGGATTCCAAAAGAAATATGAGGAGATGAAAAAAGAGGCAAATAATCTGAGAGAAGCTATTCAAGAAACTAGATCCAAAGGAATCCTTGATGGCCTCCTTGATGCTTGTAGTATATTGACTGCAGTAGTGCCCGGGCCTTTTAAGGTCATTGCTGCAGGCCTGTCTGCTTTGGGCACATTTATGAAATCTTGGTTGAAAAGAAAAAAGTTATTACCATAGTATATCAGGGGTTGACATCTTTAAAACAACATTCGTTTTGACTGAATTAATATAAGTTAATGGGAAACAAAATAGAATATAATGACTCAATAAGAGAAATGTTTCCCTCAAATGAAAAAGACAAATAATAAGATGAAGAAATCATCTGTAACCTACAGTATAGGCATGGAGATAATGTCTGTAAGCTATAATGAGATTATATCATCGGTGAGGAATTATTAGGAAAAAATTAAACTTTACAGATTATTAAAGATAGTCAAAGTAAAATTAGGAGTTGACTGTATCATCTGTCGAATATCACCTGGACAACTTTTCATAGTAGACCAGATTGGCACATTGGGAAACTGGCAGAGTCTCATATTTGCAGCAAGAGTGCAAATGGTAAAAATATGTATCTCAAAAATTGAAACGAAAACCTGTTGATTCAGCAAGTCTATATTGACCTTATAGATTTTATTTATCCAATTTGAAATAAGATAAATAGTAATGTATTTGTTGCAAGATTTTTGTAACTTTAAAAGATGAAACAACTTTAAAGTCCGTCTGTGAGTTATTGGTAGGGTAACTCTCAGTACATACTTTAAAAAGAAGACTCTACAGTCACTAACATGAAAAAGTAAAGTTAAATTTTACTGATTTTAATTTATTTAAACACAAGTAGATGCAATTTCTAACATGTGACCAGAATCAATAATCATGGATGGGGAGTTCCCACAGCAGGAGGAATAGGTGCTATACTAGGATTTCTGCTTAAGTCAGTTCCACAGAACACTCTGGTTACTACAGTAGGAAACAAAAAGTACAGATGAAAATCCTAATTTTAGCCTCTCAAAAAGCCTTGAAATTTTAGCCTCTCAAAAAGCCTAACCTATTTTCAGAATTAAGTCCTAAGATGTCGGCTGAAGTGGTTCCCAAAGTCCAGCACCACATTTTCAAGATGGTAAATTTCCAGGAAAATTTTGTTGAAAGAAAACTCAACATGTAGGAATTCATTCCAGCTGTCTAGAGCTTAAAACTCTTGGGTTAGAATGAAATGCTTGTCATTCCATAAACTGAACCTATTCTCTTGACTCAGCCTGTGCACACAGGACCCAAATTTCCTTAAACAGTGGTCTTCCTCATTCCCTACCCTCGATTTCCTGCCCTTTTCCTCCTCACCATTTCCCAACTGCCTGAGATGGGATAAAGTGTCTTCCTGTACTAACTTTGAACTACGATGGCTCTCCTATGGTGTCCTGACTAATTATGATTTAAAATCCAATTTAAAAATTTTTTTTGGATGGTTTGAACTTAATTTTGATGACTTGTTGGCGTGAAATTGTTTTCAAGTTGGACCTTTGGACTTTCTTAATCGCATGGACATTTGTCAGTAAAGTGTCATGCTGCTGAGTGATTATCGACTGGGACATACAAAAAAGTACGTCAGTATTAACGTAAGACAATGCTGGCAAAATTGTTGTCCTATCAATATGATATGCAGATGATGCTTCCATCATTAAAATTGTGAAATTGAGATGCCCTGTTTACAGCTATCTTCCTTACCTCATCACGAAAGGATATTGGATGGTTTTTGTTATCATTTATTTAACTGTTACTACCTGTCCAGCAAACAAGCACCATGTATTCCATAAGTATATGTGAATAAATATATGGGCCACTACTGTTTGGACAGGGTCTCAAAGTACCATTTCCTTTTTATATTGGCTGCTCTCTGGGTTTCTCAAAATAAAGAACTCAACTTTATGAATTCATGAAGAAGAGACTCAGAGGTAGTAAGGACATGAACGCCCTGCTGAATATGTCACCCTGTTTCTCTGAGAAACAGGTTTGGGTTCCTCAAGTTTCTTCTCCATGAAATTACCTCGCCATGAACAACAGACCCTGGCTCATAGGACAATTATGGTGATTAAAATTATAAAGCAAATCCTTCTATCACCCAAACCTCTCATTCCCACCACAATACCTCTGTCTCACAAGGTTCTGCTGAAATAGAATACTCTTTCGATTTAAGTAACAATTTAAGAAAAAAATTGTCTCCTATCAGATCTTAGAGGAAAAAACTTCATTTTTCACCTTGAATTTGACGTTAGTTGTGGCTTATATGGCCTTACTATGTTGAAGCATATCCCTTGTATTCTCATCTTTTGAGATTTTTAAATCATAAATGGATGCTTAATCTTGCCAGAACTTTTCTTGCATCTATGATCCACCATGAACATATATTGGAAATCCCCTGTAAGAACACCATATTTTCTATATCAAATACAATGCTGTAAGTAAAGAAGTTAGAGATAGTGATGAACATTGTAGTGTTCAGTTCACAGCTGGTTTCTTATCTCCATTTATACTGAAGGGTAAGAGTCAACTTACTCTCACTTCTTATCTTGCATAACTATGTATTCCGTTTCAAGGTATAAATTTTTCCATGTGAAAGGGGAAAACGTAATAGGGAAAATTTATGTACATTAAAGTGAACTATAAATGTTTCCCAAAGTGTTCACTATACTAAACAGTTATTTGTTATTGATGTTTTACTGACATGCAAATTTTGAAAAAAACCTCTATTTCACAATATATGAACTCAAAGATTTTCTCTTATTTGCCCTTACATTCTACACAATCCACAAAAACAGATTCAGCTACGCCTGGAGACAACTTCTTGGTACCTTACACATAAACAATACACATCATTCAGGAACATAAGCAGCTGATTTCTTAGCATTAATCCTATTTCAAAGCAGCACTGCTCTACTTTTTCTTTCAGTTACACTAATAATAACCTTGAAAAGCTTCCAATTGGTCTGCAGAAATAAGCGAAAGCATTTTCATGAACCGTAGAGCTAACATGTTTTTAAAACGATGTGATGAATTTGAAGAAATTTGTTACAGAAAATGTGGGTAAGCTAGATGAAAATATCGCTTTAACTTCAATATGCACTTTTAAATATGTGATTACTAAATTAACAAATGAATAAAATGTTCACTTAGGCATTTATTCTAATACACTTCAAAAGTTTATATATTCAAATGATCAGAATGGAAGGTTTCTCTCATATACTAATCACTGTATGTTTAGTGACATCATCCCATTGAGCCTGTTCTCTTTGCCAAGCTCTGTTCTAGGTGCTGGGGAAGCATCTGTGGACACAGGAGGTCCTTGCTCTCATATACATGAATTTCAGGTACTCATGAGGAAAAAATACAAATATCAAGGTGATATAGTGGAGAATAACAGAGGTTTCCGGACAGACCTCAATGAGTAGATGCCATTTTGCTGAGATTATTTGGAAGAATTTCAAACTAATACAAAGTAGTGTCAGCTTCAACAAATACCACTCATTACTATTTTTATTTCCTCCACGACTTTCCCTCTCTCTCCAATTATGTAATAGTTAATTCCATATACTTTCATCCAAAGGTATCAGCATCATATACTTTCATCCAAAAATATTTCAGATGTCTTTAACAGTAAGAACTTACCTCAAGTAAATAACCACAACATTATCAACTACAAAAACTAATTTCATAGAAACACCAAAAATCAAGATAGTGTTCAATTATCCCTCACTGTCTCTTTTCCCTAAAAGAAAATGTTTAAGAGAAGTTTAAGTTTACAATAAAATAGAGAGGAAGGAAGGTGGAGAGATTCTCATAAAATGCCTGCTCTCAGACATGCATGGTCTTCCCTGTTTTTAACATTATTAACCAAAATAGTACCTTGTTTAAAAGAACTAGACCACACATCGTAATTACCCAAAGTCCACTGTTTACTTAAAGGTTTGCTCTTGATGTTGCACATTCAGTGGGTTTGGTCAAATGCATAATCACATGTACTCTTCATCACAAAACCATACAGAATATTTTCATTGTTTCTTTCACTTATTAATATGTGTTTAAGCCTCCTTTTTGTCTTTTTGCAGGCTGATAGCTCATTACTCTTTAGCATTGAATATTCTTCCATTGTTAGGATCTAGCAAAGTTGATCTATTCATTCATCTACCAAAGAATGTCTTGGTTGCATTCAAGTTTTGTCAGCTATTAAGAAAGTGAGTTTTGTATTTTATATTATTTCCCCAAAGGAGCAAATATGGACCCTCTGTGGAGCTCTATGGATGCTCATTTCAGGAAAATAAGCCAGTCTAATGGGAAGAAGCTGTTAAAAATTACTTGAACATGTATCATGTTTGTTCACTATATACTGATTTTATTGCATGGGCCGTACAAGAACTGTATCAGGTAACTTCGGGTGCTTGCTGAGAAGACAGGGCTTGGGGTATTTTTAAACATTAGCCCAAGTGATTCTCATGAATCACAATAAAACTATTTCATTCTACTTGTTTATTTGGATTGGGCATTTCAGTGTGTTTTCAAAATGTGTTTAAAATGTTCTATTCATTCCCAAAGCTTTTTAAATATTTAGTCTATGCATCTTTGGATGCAACCAAAATTCTACAATTCTTCTTACACATAACACACAGGCGAGGGTTCACATTTAATTCCAAACAACCCTGCTACCACTAACTATTGGAAAAGAAATAAAATTATACAAATAAATTCTGATAAACAAATGAATGCCACTTTCTGATGAAAAGATTTGCATATGTTATTACTACTTAGATACTTGCAGCTCATTAAACACATTGATAAACTTTAATACATTGTTAAATTTGCTCATTTATTAAAGTGGTGCAGTAAACAGGAAATTTTTTTTGATTATTTAGATCCAGTCTGATAGCAATCTGTACAGTAATAATTAGGCAGGATTTATTTCTTTACCTATAATACTAGTTAGAAAATGGAGGCTTATTGGGCCTCCCTGTTGGCACAAGGGTTAAGACTCAACCTAAGAAGCTGTCCGCAGCTTCCAGAGCACAGTTCGATCCCGGCTGCCCAGGGAGCAACCCACATGGCACAGCAGACCTCTCCTGACTCGCCCGCTGCTCCCCTCAGCAGTGTACTTCTGTCAGTCTGCCTGTTCTGTTCCCCACTCTGGTGACCCCTCTCATCCCCCGCATCTTGGCCTGTACCCCAGCTCTTGCATGCATAAATAAATATATCTTTAAAAAAAGAAAGAAAGAAAGAAAATGGAGGCTTACAGATATACATTCCAAGGTCAAAGCTGTGAAAAACAATAAACATGTTGAACGCTTGGGGTTGAATCTTGGCAGTCTGACTCCAGAATGTGATATCCCAGGGTGGCTCTGGGTTCCTTTAACCTGACCCATCCTTGTCCACTTCCAGAGGGAAATCAGTCAGTGAGTCCCCCCACAGTGCTTATTTGGAAACAAAACAACAGAAGAAACAGACAGGCAGGGCGTGATCATGAAGACAGCATGTGCTCCTCCCTCTTTCCTCTTCCCACTGTCCTAGCTGACCTCTGAAAACCTCCTGCTAGCTCCCCTGGAAAAGGAAAGAGTGGGGAACGCCAGGCTTATGGGTTCTGTCATTTACTGTTTCACCCACACGCAGGTAAACTCTCTAGAGTCCTGACCTCGTTTAAATGGGTTCCGAATGTTGATTTCTACTTCCTCCACCATGTGGTCTCTCAGTCACCAAGCTGGTCCTCTCCTGCCTGCTCATCCTCCTCATGGCAAGTGTCCTCCACCTGCTTGCAACAGGGGAAAGTGTCCCCGCTTTAGTCCAAAGCCAATTCTTCACCCTATTTTAGAATCACCCTCCCTGCCTTCAGGGACACCCAATTTTTCATCAATATTGTATATAATTTACCACATATCAGCAATATTTTAGTAACACCATAAACATTATGAGATACGTGATCCTCTTAATGACTGTAACAGCAACAGTATTATTTTCTTTTTTTTTTTTTTAATATTTATTTATACAAGCACTGAGTACAGTCAGAAGCATGGGAGGGTAAGAAAATTCACCAGAGCCAGAGCGGGGAGCAGAGCAGGCAGAAGGACAGTATTACTTTCAATGTTCCCACTCACAGAAGAAAAAAATGGAGACACAGAGAAAATACTAATCTTTCCAGAGGTCACAAAACTAGGAGAGAATGGGAACATGTGAACGCTGCTTAGTAATGTATCTGAGGAAGCAAATGCACAGCCGAAATACTGGGACTGCTCGCTGTCTGTTGCTTTCATGAAGTAGCACATCATTTAAAAAAAAATTAACTAATATATTTATTTTTAATCAAAGCAACGTAGGGGTATTCCCACCAGGTATTCCCACCTCAGTGCACCCACCACCAAGTCACCTGCACTCCACCACCAAAGGCCATAAGCCTCCCTCTCTCCCTGTTCATCCCCCCACCACCCCGCCACTCTCCTTCCTGTTATCTCAGTTATCAAAGGTTAGTTCTGTAATCAGTGTTTTTTTTTTTAAATTTATTTATCTATGCATATAAGAGCTGGAGTACAGGCCAGAGATGCGGGGGGTAAGAAGATCCACCAGAGTCAGAGTGGGGAACAGAACAGGCAGAATGACTGAAATACACTGCTCATGGGAGCAGCGGGCGTGTCAGGAGAGGTCTGCTTCGCCATGTGGGTTTCTCTGTGGCCGGCTGGGGATCAAACTCCTGCCACAAAGGCTTTGTAGTGCTTCATGGACTGCTTCGTAGTGTGGTGCTTAACCCCTTGTGCCACCAGGGAGGCCCTGTAATCAGTTTTTAAAGGGTAGATTTTCAGCTTGTCTTTATTGGAATATTAATTTATTTACTTTATATTCCACATATAAGTGAAACCAACTAGTAATAATCTTTCTCTGATTTCCAGAGGGAAATCAGTCAGTGAGTCCCCCCCACAGTGCTTATTTGGAAACAAAACAACAGAAGAAACAGACGGGCAGGGCGTGATCATGAAGACAGTATGCTTACTATTATCCTTTCAAGTTCAATCCATGTGGCTGCCAATGGCATGAGTTTTTCCTTTTCTTTTACTTTATTTTATGTATATTTTACATCATTCTTCCTTTTTGTACAATGTATTCTTCTCAGGTGGTGTCGCTGTCAAATTCCAACCACCAGTTTACCCGTGCACTATTACCACAGTCCCTGACTCTTCCCTCCCCTGTTTTGATCCCTCTCCCTCCCCCTCCCCTGCAGAATGTTTCTTCTTTATAGTTTCCTGTTAATTTTGTTCTTTTCATTTATTATAATTATTATTTTCCTGATCCCTTATTTGGTTCCCCTACATTCCTCCTATAAGTGAGGCCATCCGATATTTTTCTCTTTCTTTCTGTTTTAGTTCACTGAGCATAATCCCTTACAGCTCCATCCATGTTGCTGAATGGCATGAGTTTATCTTTTTTGATTGCTGAGTAATATTCTATTGTGTATAATTACCACATCTTCACAATCCAGTCACCTATTTTTGCATATTTCTGATATGCACAGGGCTTGTGTCACCATTAGCTCTGACCTTCAGTGCTATTATTTTTTTGCAGTTGTTCCTCTGCATTACAGTTCACCGTGGCATCTGGATCCATCATGACAGTCCCTATCTGTCTAGTGGAAAAATGAGGAAAAGATGAGGGTAAATCAAGAAGCACTGAGGATTTTGGAGATCTCAGAGCCCGTGGTGGTGGTGGTCATTGCAGGGCTGTATCACACAGGAATTCCTACCTAATGAGCCGCCTGTAGGACAAAACCATGGTGAGTGCTGTTTTGAGGCAGGGGACACATGCTGGTTCAACAGTGAGGACAGAGGCTGATGGCATCTCCTTTAGGATCATTTAAGGAGAAGTCTAGCATTTTCCACTAAAGAACACTATCATTGCTACATTTATCACCTCAACCCCACCTGTCCCAAATCTCCCTTTCTTGCCCACTAATAAAAGAATTCCCCAATTTTATCAAAGGATACCTCATTAATTTAATCTTATTTGCTCTTATCTGCTCAGTAGCTCAGTTCCAGCAAGTATTCCCTTACTTGTTCCAGGATCAATTTGCCCTAAATTAGGGTCATTTCAAAAAACATACAAATATTGCTAAATAGGCCCTGTTTAAAAAAAAAATGGGTAGATGAAGAACAGATAGTGGAAATCCAGAATATTCCATATAAGTGATACTACCTAAAGCTTTTTTTCACATTTCATAGCAAAATATGATCAATTATACCCCCTTTTTTTCTCTATTTGGCATTTTCTAATGTGAAAACTATAATATATTCAGGGGTTGGCATAAAACCTATATATATAATGAATTTAATATAAACTTATAAGCTCTGTAATCACTGTCCACATGTAAAATTAAAAAAACAACAACATATAAAAGCCAATTTCCCTCTCCTACTAGAGTTCGCCAATGTTTGTTATTTTCATGGTACGTTCTTTCACTTTTCATTTTTAAATTAGTTTTATAATCAGCATATGCATTTTAAAAAATAGCTTAAACTTCATAGAAAGGGAATTATATTTCTGGTATTCCTGCTTCTATCACTCCACAGGACATATATAGTAAAGTCCTTAGAGGTTTTTTTTTTTTTTTTTTTTTTTTGTGGGACCCTCGCCAGCGGCTGGGGATCGAACCAGCACTGCAGAGGCTGCGGGCAGCCTCGCAGCCCTGTGCTCAACCACTGCGCCACCAGAGGACGCCCCCTTAGAGTTTGTTGTACATATATGTTATTTATTTTTACCACACTATCCTATACTATACTACTGTCCCAAAGGACCACAATTTATGTATCCATTTGTTGTTGATGAACACTGGTATTATTTCTAGTTTTATGAATGGTGCTGAATTCTTTTATTTAGATTCCTTGTGTTTGTGCTATTCCCAGAAGTAGAACTGTTTGTCCAAAGACTATATATATACTGTCAGCTTCTCTAGATATTAACAGATAGCTTTTCAAACTTACATGCAATTTATATGATTATTAGATAATAGCCATTGAGAATTATCCACACCGTCAAAAATGGTAAAAATACTAAGTACTGTTGATTTAGTGACTATTTATATGCATTATGTAGTTATTGGCCCCACTCTGTATAGTTTGAAATTTCCCCCGTATTTACTTACTATTTGCATTTCTTATTTCAAGAATTCTATTCTAACTTGTTGCCTCTTTTGGTATTTCCTATTTTTTAAGCTCCAAAAGAGGATGGATGGGTGTAGGGCCCAGAGCATGGAAGGCCTGAACTCTGGTGAGAACTATGGATGCCTTGATAGTGGGTGTGGTTGGTAATGTACACCTGAAGAGCTCAGTGAACCTATAACCTCCAATTCATATATGCTGTTATATACCATGTTACCGCAATAAAAATAAAACCATGTCTAAACACTTTTAAAAGAAACTAATTTACATAATTCAGTAATGTGACATAGTTTGAGTCCATAATAGTGTGAGATGAACCAGGAATACAAAGTCCTTCTTGAGAATTTTCTTTAGTGTAAAGTTGGATTGACTGTCCTTGCTGAAATAGTAGCAGTTTCCTCTCAAACAGGGACCAATTATATGCCCTCTCTTGGTATTTTCTATTGTGCAAGCTATACCACCACATAGACAGAATTGCATAAAACATACATATATGACAAATTTAGTCAATATAAACTGTTAAGTTACAGACAACAAGTTTAACCAATGTAACCCATGGACTTCCTGGACTATCTATTATCTAATTGTATATTACCAATAACACGTTCTCTCCTTCCATTTCAGGTTTCCCTCTGGGCTCACAGTGCAGTCTGAAACCAAGGCATCTGGATGTGTAGTGTGCCCCACCTCTCCAAGCCAAAGCACACCTGGTCCTTTTGGACACTGAGGGCCTGCGGGATGTGGAAAAGGTAAGGAAGACCATCTCCTTTGCACTCCATACCCTATTTATATTTCACTTTGTCACCTCAATTCATTTTTATGACATAATACTTTGAACAATGTGGTTACATTCTGTTTCTTGAATTCATTTCCTTTAAAAATCAGTACTTACTAGGAAAAGACATCATTTCTAATACTGCATTGAATGATACTAGTCAAAACCTTGCATGATTGCTGAATTGAGGTTTTGCATTAAGTACTATAGATACTAGAGTGAAGGAAGGAAACGCCCAGAGTCTAGTTAGGGAGATAAGAAATAAGCAGGTTATCAGTACAGGGCACTATATATATATAAAGTATGAAGTGAACTGTGCTATTCATGATAAAAAACATATGGAGGAAGCTATACCCTATGGGATGAATAAACTGTTCTAGTTAATGTGTGTGGGGGTAGTGGGCTGGGGAATTACTGGAGTTGAGAATAGGAACCGTGAAAATAGGAGTTCTGTGAAACAGTCTATAAAAATAATCCCCAGAATAGCTTCAATTATGCCAGGACTACTTATTAATTTTTAGTACAATTCTCTGAGTTTTAAAGATGAATTCTTCCTAATTATGTATAAGCATGAATAGATCCACCAAAAATATGCTAAGTGTAATAATTTTGATGTTATGTTTTTAGTCTAAGCGCCAAATAATTTTTTCTCCTTATTTATATAAGTCAGTCTGAATCGGAAGTAGCAGCAATGGTTCCTGGACTTCAATTACTACCAAAAGAGGGAGGGTATGAATTCAGAAATTCTGTATTTAAATATTTTGGCATAAAATACTCATAATCACCTCAATATAAACTCACAATGATCTACTGATTCTGAAGAGATTCTGCCCTTCATAAACCCCTATTGGAATGACGGTTATCAAAAAGACAAAGGACAAATATTGATGAGAATGTGGAGTACGCAACAGAATAACAGTGCATGTGTCTGGGCTATAAAATAAAGGATTAGACACACTTACTGGTATATATACTGTTGTAGGAAAAAAATCACAGTTGAAAGGGAAATTCTTTTTAAACAAATAAAATCAACAAGTAAATTGTTTTAAATGAGTATCTGTGGTAACTAAACCCAGTCCCTCACAAAAGTACCCAGGAGAGACAGACTGTTGAATTTTCTCAACCTACAATTGAAGACAGTGTGTGCTGTTACCATAATCACTTTCCTGCTGCTGCTGCTGCTGTTGCTTTTCACCCCATACCCTTAAATCACTATGGGTCTTGTCCTACAAATCTACAAAAGGGAATTCAGGGAAAACCTCTCAGAAAAATAAGCAAAGTCAAGGAAATCTTTACTTAGAAAGTAAAAAAAAAGTTTACTTATAGGAAAAAGAACAAGGGTGAAGAATCTAAGGCGGGAGCAAAAGATGCCTCTGAGGGCCCAGGTCTAGGAGATATTTTAAATTTTCTCCTCTATTCTAAAATCTCATCATCCTCAGCATCCTACTAAATGATGGGCTTTCTCTCCCAGTGTCTATTCTCTGGGCAGATGAGCCCATTTTCCCAGCTCTTCTCTTAGAGTTTCTCCTTTAACCTCCCCTGTCCAAGGTCTTATTCTCTCAAGATTTACTCTCCTTTTTTATTTAGTCCTCTGTAATTTCTCACCCCATCTCTCAGTATGTTTTGGTTGGCACCTCTTAGAATTTATTACCTTATCTCAGAAGCCTCTTTAACTCTCTTGAAGTCCCTGCTTGTCTGTATCTGAAGCTGCCTACTTAACCCTAACTAGCCTTAGGACTCACCATTACACTCATGCCTGCTTCTCTGTATTTATCCTGGAGTCAAAGAAGCTAAGTCACATGTAAAGGAGGAAAACCCTGGAATTCAAAACCAAGTGTGGTGGAACCTCACTTTTTCTCCCTCCTTATCACATGCCCCGCCTGGAAAAAAAAAAAACTGAAAATAAACTATCACTACCTAGAAAAAAGCACCTCCTTCCTTCTGGTTTCATTCTCTGAAAGCAGAATTAATGTTAATATCCATTAACAGGGCTAAACAGTCAAACATCTTGTTTGATCTTCAACTTAAAAAGAGAATCACTGCCTGAGTCCAAGGAAGGAGGAGAGGACCAGGGCAGCAAGGATAGCTGAGCACCCACTTGGCTACAGCACCCACTCCCGGTAAGTTCCCCCCTGAACTTGGTCTTGTATATTTATTTTAACAACAAAACAAATTCCCAAGTGCAAGGCCCACTCCAAAGGCAGCCAGAGGCAGCGTAAGAGTCCAGATGTAGTGAGGAGAGGGAGTGGGGTGTGGGAGTGGGGTGAAGTCAGGGTGGAGGGGTGAGGAGAGAACAGCGGTGTGAGTAGGGGTGGAGGAACGGGGGTGGGGGTTGTTCCATTAGCTCAGCCTCTCCTTTTGGACTTGAAGCAGCTGTGAGGTGAAGGTGCCCTCCTTCTCCTCAGGATCCCATCCAGGCTGCCTCAGAGAGCACTGCTTGGGAGGAGTGGATCCCCTCAGAACCCTGTCTGTGGAAACAGTGCTCGACCCATTTCTTAGTCCCACCCCCTCACAGAGGCACTGTGTGGGACTCCTGCTCCTCCATCTCCATCTGCCCCACCTCAGACATTTCCCGATTATGCCCTTCCCCCGCCTCAGTCCAACATCCAGCACCACCCCAGTCAGGCATTAGAGAATGCTGTTGAACAGTCATTAGAGAAACAGAGAGAAAAAAAGCTTCTTCATTTACAATTGGAATCCTTAATGATTGACTACAGATTATTTTTGTATTAGCAACATTTAATATTCCAAAGATACTACCTGACAGTGTTATATGGAATAATTCAACCTCACACTCACTAGTCCACTGTGAAAAATACCTGTAAGGTCTAATCATGTTTGTCTATCACTCACTGTGTATACTGCAAGGTCCACACAAGAGCTGTTTCAGAACAGTCCGATACTTGCTGAGAAGAAACAGTTTCAGGTATTTCCTTTTATCTGTCACTCCAGATGACGCTCATGAACAGAAAATTTTGGAAATTATCCAACAGGTGGCTCCATCTTATACAAGTGTTTCATAGGACTTTATTTGGAGTTTATAGCTGTGGGTGTTGTGTCTAAGTGGGTGCAGTGGCAGGGTCCAGATCAGCTCGGGTGGATTGTGGGAGAATCCAGAGACTGAGAGCTTAGAAGTAAAGAAAAGTCTTATTCCAAGGGAGGGAAAGGCAGAATTAAGTGACTGTCTGCAGAAGTGAGCAGCTGGAACCTAGCCTTTACATTTGAGTTTCCTTTCCCTTGGTTTCTTTATGCTCACTTAGCAAGAGCTGGGCTGGTGAATGCTGAGTACCTAAACTTTTTGTTAAAACTGTGACACAAGAAATAGCACAGGTAATTAGGGTGTTTATGGTGCCAATGAGGCAGATTTCTCACAAGAAATGCTGCTGGTGTCTGGGGTACCAATAAGGGCAACTAGCTCAAGGACCCAGTTTACTTTAATTTAAACCTATCATCATCAGTATACTTGCTGTAAACACAATTATTCCTTCCAACACTTTATTTTAAATTAATTTTAAAATTGTGGTAATATTAGGATTTCCACCATGAGTTATCACCACCATACTGCCCCCACTACCAAATCACCAGGACGACGAAGTCCACGCCCATAGTTCGCTGTGCTTCCTCCTTCCCTCTCTGTTCTTATGCCTCCCCCTCTGCTTTTGCAAAACTTTTAAAATATTCAATCTAAGAGGGCCTCCCTGGTGGCGCAGCGTTGGAGTGCTGGGTTGCAAAGCTGCCCACGGCCTCTAAAGCGCTGGTTTGATCCCCGGCTATTCCCGGGCCACTGGAGGAGGGTCCCACATGGCACGCAGACCTCTCCTGCCGCCCGCTGCTCCCCTCAGCAGTGTACTTCCTTCCTTCTGCCTGCTCTGCTCCCTGCTCTGGCTCTGGTGAATTCTCTCACCCTCCCGCGCTTCTGACTGTACCTGGTGCTTGAATCAATCAATCAATCAATCAATCAATCTAAAAAAAATCAATCTAAGAAATAAAGTCTATCATTCCTCCTGCATATAGCAAACACAAACAGACTTTTTCCATTCTTCTCACAATAACAATAGAAAATAGAGAGGTTTTTTACAGAAAACCTGTTAAACAAGTTGATGGTATTTTCTGACAAAATGGTTTTGGGTATTTTATATTTCCTGGAATTAGCAGCTCACTAATGTAACCATATAGTTTTACATATTTCCTAACATACTCATTGTCGAAATAGTACATTAATACTGGATTAAAAAATATTTAGTGCCTGTCTGTAAATAACCTGAATAATAATGATTCAGGCAGGAATTATTGTTCTTCCTATAACACTGATGACAATCGAAGACTAATAGATGTGCTCCTTTATCAAGGTCTCACAGACAAGAAGTGATCTGAACTCTGGGGATTGATCCCTGCCAGCCTGGCTCTAGCGTTTGTGCTCTGACACCCCAGGAATCTGCTTCCTCTGCCCTGACTCACTCTCCCTTTAATGCACCCTCAGCTGTCACCCTCAGCTGGTCCTCTCCTGCCTGCTCCTCCTCCTCATGACAGGTGTCCTCCCCTACTTGCTGCCAGGAGAGAGGTGCCACTGTTTCAGTCCAAAGCCAATCCTTCATCTTCATTTAGAGATTCCTCCCTACTCAACTTTTTATCATTACTTGGTCGCATTTACTTTGTACCAGCAATATTTGAAGAGCATTATAAAAATTATGAGATATTTGTCCACTAATTACCTTAATTATCCTCCCCAGGGGATTATGAATAGAAAGTGCAGTTTTCCAAAGAGTAACTGAGGCACAGTGACATTAATAATCTTTCCAGGGGTCACACAGCTAGGAAAATATGGGGACAGGTGAATGTTGTTTAGAATTTTCTTTGAGAACATGAAGTATTTGTCAAAGCTCTTTTCAGCTTTGTCCTGATTCATGTGATGCCCAATCACTGTGATGAAAAGTTAAACTAGAACGTTGCCCAGATGTAGGACTGTGACAGAGTTGGGAAGCTCCTAAATCGCCTTGACCACAACCTCTCTACCCTGTCACCCCATAAGTAAGAAATTTCAATCTGGCTACATAAATTAATTCCTGTACCCACTACAATTCCTACCCAGAGTCCTGGATAAGGTTGCACTTTAAGTGTGTTTCATCATAATTCCTGCACCCATAACTGTTCCAGGTATTATGGTGATGTGTTTTGAGAGAGTTCCATGCTTTCTCTGTTCTTTTGCTCAGGGTCACTCTTCTTCCAGCCTGTTCCTGCTGCCACCAATTCACCAACCTGTCCTCATCACCTTTGCTGATACATTTATTTTCTCATTCTAGGAAAGGCCTTCCATGACACAGCCCATATCTCTTCAACTACCTATGCCTATTACCTCATTGTTTTCAACCTTCCTATGCCTATTACCTTCAACTTCAACCTTCCTATGCCTATTACCTCATTATTTTCCTTGAGTATATACTGTATATACATGTGTGTGTGTTTTGTAATTTTGCTTCTTTGTTACTTGTCTATCTCTCCATCCCTCCAAACACACTAGAATTCAGCTCCGTGAACAAGTCTCACAGTAGGTACTCAAAAAATATTTCTGCATTAATGAGATATTGATTGATTCTAGACGCTCCTTATCTCTAGCTCCCTTTCTTTCTTCATTAGTCCCCAAATGTTAGTGTTTTACATCTTCATCATAAGTGCTCAGTTTTTATATTTTCATTCCATTCACTTTATAGATCAAGTTTAAAGATTCATCAGTAATATAAGGTTCATTAGGCCACTGCACCAATGTTGATGCAAGAGGCTATATGATGGTCTTTAGAAATACACAAAATGTCGAAAGTTGAGATATAGATTCCAAAGCAGAAGGCTGATATGTACATGGCTTGTGAAACCGTGAGTTCTGACCTGCAGTGCTCTTATTTTTTGGAGCTCTTCCTTTGGGTTACAGCTCACCATGGCCTCTGGATCCATCATGACAGCCCCCATCTGTCTAGTGGAAAATAGGAAAAAGCAGTTCACAGTAAATCCAGAAGCACTGAGGATTCTGGAGAAGATCTCGGAGCCCGTGGTGGTGGTGGCCATTGCAGGGCTTTATCGCACAGGGAAGTCCTACCTAATGAACCGCCTGGCAGGACAGAACCGTGGTGAGTGCTGTTCCGGGGCAGGGGACACATGCTGGTTCAGCAGTGAGGACAGAGGCTGATGTGGCATATCTTTTAGGGTCATTTGAGAAAAAGTCTAGCACTTCCCACTGGAGAACACTAATTATCATTGCTACATTTATCACTTCAACCCCATCTACCCTAAATCTCCCTTTCCCAAACTTTAACAAAGGATACCTCATTAATTAAATTTCCATGACTCATTTCTGCTTAGTAGCTCAGGCCCAGCAAGTATTTCTCTACTTGTTCCAACATCAGTTTTGTTCTAATTAGGGTCATATCAAGTAACACAAAAATATTCTCATAGGACTTCATTTTAAAAATGTATGGTTAAAGAGCAGTCAGTAGAAACCAGCATATTCCATATAACTGAGGCTATGTTAAAGCATTTTTGCATCATTTTATAGGAAAATTTGATCAGTTATATCCCTTTTTGTTCTCTATTTGGTGTTACCTAAGTGCAAGCTATAACATCGAGAGGGTTGCAAAATCATTGTCCTTATGTAAAAATAAAACATCAACAAAATACTAGAGTTCATCAATGTTGATGTTTTCACGGTGCATTCTCTCACTCTTCATTTCTATAATTAGTTTTACAATCTGCACATGTATGTCTCAGAAATAGCTTAAACTCTATATAAAGGGAATTATTTTTCTGCTATTCTTACTTCCATTGCTCAACAAGAGGTTTATAGTAAAGTCCTTAGACTTTGTCATAGGCATATGTTATTTATTTTTACCACATTATACTATACTAGTGTCCAATAATAGCACAATTGATGTATCATTTGTTCTCGATGAACACAGTATTATTTCTAGTTTTTATGCATGGTGCTGTATTCTTGTATTTAGATCTTTTGTGTTTCTGATATTCCCAGAAGTAGAACCGTTGCTTCATAGAATAGATATACTTTCAGCCATTCTAGATATTAGCAGATAGCTTTTCAAACTTTATCTGCAATTTAAATGCGTATTAGATATCAGCAATTGATATTATACACATCCTCAAAAAATAAAACTGGGAAAAAAGGCTGTTGAACTATTGCTGATTTAGTGACTATTTTTATGGAATATATAGTAATTAGTCTTCTGCAGTTATTGGCCTCACTCTGTATAGATTGAAATTATCCCCATATTTACTTACTACTAGCATTTGTTATTTCAAGAATTCTATTCTAACTTGTTGCCTCTTTTGGTACTTGCTATTTTTTGAGCTCCAAAAGAGGAGGGTAGAGGTGGGGAACAGAGCATAGAGGGCCTGCACTATGGTGAGAACTATGGATACCTTGATAATGGGTGTGGTTGGTAATGTAGACTGAGGAACTGTGTGAAATATAACCAACATATGCCATGTTACCTCAATAAAAAAAAATTCTAGAAATGTTTAAAATAAACTAGTTTACATAATTCAGTAATGTGACATAATTTGAGTCCATAATGGTGAGAGATGAACCAGGAATACAAACTCCTTCTTGAGAATTTCCTTAATAAGCATAAATTGTTTCCTTGTCCTTGCTGAAATAGTAGTTTTCCTTGCAATCAGGGATCAAATATATGCCCTTCTCTTTCTCTATTTGGTATTTTCTACTGTGCATCTATAACACACAGACAGAGTATATAAAACATACATACATAACAAATTTAATAAATGTAAACTGCTGAGCTACATACAAGTTTAAACATTGTAACCCATGGACATCCTGGACTATCTATTACCTGATTATGTATTATCAATAACACTCTCTCCCCTTCCATTTCATGTTCCCCTCCCGGCTCCACAGGGCAGTCTGAAACCAAGGGCATCTGGATGTGGTGTGTGCCCCACCCCTCCAAGCCAAAGCACACCCTGGTCCTTCTGGACACTGAGGGCCTGGGGGATGTGGAAAAGGTAAGGCACAGTATCTTCTTTGCTCTTGATACCCTACTTATATTTCACTTTGCCACCTCAATTTATGACGTAATACTTTGAACAATGAGGTTAAATTTTGTTTCTTGAATTTGTTTCCTTTAAAGACTAGTACTTTACTTATTAGCAATAGACCCTCTCATTTTTAACACCAAAAGTGACCTGGTTGCTGAATTGAGGCTTTTGTGTTAAGTACTATAGATACCACAGTGAAGGAAGGAAACACCCAGAGTCTAGTTTAGGGAGGTAAGAAATAAGCAGGTTATCAGTATAGGGCACCATGGATATAAAAATGAAGAACCAAACCTAATCATTCAGAATATGGGAAACATCTGGAGGAAGCTATAACCTATGGGGCCAATAGACTGTTTTAGTTAAGGTGTGTGTAGGGGGCGTGGGAGTTGGGGAATTAATGGAGTTGAGAATAGGAACCATGAAGACAGGAGATCTTGAAGTAGTCTATAAAAATAATCCCCAGAAGGCCTCCCTGGTGGCCCAAGGGGTTAGGATGCAACCTATGAAGCTATCTGCAGCCACTGCAGCAGGAGTTTAAGCCTTGGCCAGGGAGCTACCCACCTGGTGCAGCAGACCTCTCCTGACTTGCCCACTGCTCCCCTCAGCAGTGTATTTCAATCAATCTGTTATGTTCCCACTCTGTCTCTGTTGAATCCTCTCACCCCGCACACCTTGGCCTGTACCCCAGTCCTTGTATGCATAAATAAATAAATGTTTTTAAAAAAAATCCCCAGAAAAGCTTCAGCTGTGCCAGAACTACTTATTAGGTTTTAGTACAATACTCTGATCTTTGAAGAATTCTTCACTGATTATATAAAATCATGAATACACCCACCAAAAATATGATAAATGAAATAATTTTGATGTTATGTTTTTTAATTTAAAAAACTTTTTTTTATTTTTAAAATTTTTTATATTAATTTTTTTTAATTTTTTACATCATTGTTTATTTTTCAACAATATTTGCTTCCCCCCCCCTCAGGTGAAGTCCCCATAGAATTTTCTTCACCAATGCACCCCTGCACCATCACCTCAGTACCCTGTGCTCCTCCCTCCCTCCCTCTGATCACTCTCCCTCCTCCTCCCCTGCAGTATGTCAGATTTATATGTGTCCGTTTTTGCTTTGTTGTGTTTTGTACTGTTGTTATTTTTTTACACTGGTGTATTCTTGGGTTCCCCTATAGTCCTGCTATAACTGAAACCATCCGATATTTTTCTTTTTTTTTTTTCTGGCTTATTTTACTGAGCATAATTCCTTCTAGTTCCATCCACGTTGCTGCGAATGGCATGAGTTTATCTCTTTTGATTGCTGAATAATATCCCATTGTGTATATATGACACATCTTTTTGATCCAGTCATCAATTTTTGGACATTTGGGTTGTTTCCAGGTTTTGCCTAATGTAAATAATCTGCAATGAACATAGGGGTGCAGGTGTTCTTTTGAATCAATATTTTGTGTCCTTGGGGTAGATGCCTAGTAGTGGAATTGTCAGGTCATATGGTAGCTCCACTTTTAGTAGACTGAGGAACTTACAGACAGCTTTCTATAGTCATCAGAGCAGTTTGCACTCCCACCAGCAATGTAGGAGAGTTCCTTTTTCCCACATCCTTGCCAACATTTGTTGTTGCTTGTTTTTTTGATATGTATCATTCTTACTCGTGTAAGGTGGTATCTCAATGTGGTTTCAATTTTGCATTTCCCTGATTATTAGGGATGGTGAACATTTTTTCATATGCCTGTTCGCCATTTGTATTTCCTCTTTGGAGAAATGTCTTTTAAGTTCTTCTGCCCAGTTCTTGACTGGATTGTTTATTTTGTTTTTGTTGAGTCATGTGAGTTCTTTGTATATTTTGTGATCAGACCCTTAGCAGTTGACTGGAGTGCAAATATTTTTTTCCCCAATCAGTCGGGTGCCTCTCTATTTTGGTTAACGTCTCTTTTGCTGTGCAGAAGCTTTTCAGTTTGATGTAATCCCAGCTGTTTATGTTTTCCTTGACTTTCTTTGCTTTGGGTGATAAGTCTTTAAAGATGTTATCGTGATATATGTCTTGTAGTGTTTAACCTATATTTTCTTCTACATATTTTATGGTTTCAGGTCTTATGTCCAGTTTTTTTATTCATTTTAAGTTGATTTTTGTGCATGGTGAAAGGTCTAGTTTCATTTCTTTGCATGCGGTGGTCCAGTTTTCCCAGCACCATTTATTGAACAAACTTCTGTGTTTCATTGCATATTCATTGCTCCTTTGTCAAAGATCAGTTGTCCAATAAATGTGGCTTTATTTCTGGGCTCTCTATTCAGTTCCACTGGTTGGTGTGTCTGTTTTTGTTTCAAAACCAAACTGTTTTAATTATTATGGCTTTGTAGTATAGCTGAAGTTTGGAAGTGTGATACCTCTTTTCTCCTTTGTTTTCATCAGAAGGGATTTGGCTATTCATGTTTTTTTTGTGGTTCCATATGAATTTGATCAGTATTTGTTCTATTTCTTTGAAGAATGTCATTGAGATTTTTACTGGAATAGCGTTGACTCTGTATATTGTTTTTGATAGGTTGGACATTTTAATAATGTTAATTCTTCCAATCCATGAGCAAGGGATGTCTTTCCATTTCTTTGTATCTTCTTATATCTTTTAACAGTGTTTTATAATTTTCTTTGTATAGGTCTTGCACCCCTTGTTAGGTTTATTGCCAAGTATTTGATTTTTTTGTTTCAATTACAAAAGGGATGGTTTTCTTGATTTCTTCTTCTTCAGATTGATTGTGTATAGAAAGGCTACTGATTTTTGTGTGTTGATTTTGTTTCCTGCTACTTTACTGAACTGGTTGATTATTTTGAGTAGTTCTTCTGTGGAGTTTTTAAGGTTCTCTCTATAGATTATCATATTGTCTGCAAATAGTGATAGTATGACTACTTCTTTCCCTATCTGGATTCCTTGTATGTCTTTCTCTTGTCTTAATGCCCTGGCTAGGACCTCCAGTATTATAATGAGGAGCAGTGGTGAGAGAGGACATCCTTAACTTCTTCCTGATCTTTAAGGAAAGGACTTCAGCTTTTTGCCATTGAGAATGAGAATAATATTGGCTGTGTGTTTGTCATATATGGCTTTTATCATGTTAAGGTATGTTCCTTCTATCCCGAGAATTTCAAGGGCCTTCATAATAAATGGATGTTGGACTTTGTCAAATGCTTTCTCAGCATCTATTGATATGATCATATGGTTTTTATTGTTCTTTTTGTTGATGTGTTGGATTATACTGATAGATTTTCTTATGTTGTCTTTAACAGCAGCAGAGCCATTGCTGTCCTTGCAACTTGCAGTGCATTTGAGTGTTATCTGATTCTATGACAAGTCACTCATAACAGTCCCAAACCCCACTAAAGCCATGTCATCTACTGCCACACAAAAAACAAACCACAGTCAAATAAAACATTTGTAATACCTTATGTCTGCACTCTCACAGTTCCAATTGTCTTTTTTTGGTCCTTCTACATTTTGATTCATTAATCTTCACAATTCTACAACTGTCAATGCTTAGCCCATGCTGTTCAAAACATAATGCTATCATTCTATTTAGACATGAACACCTCTTACTCTGAATTAACAGAATACTTTTTAAAAAAATTTATTTATGCATACAAGAGCTGGGACACAGGCCAGAGGCACAGGGGGTGAGAAGATTCACCAGAGACAGAGTGGGGAACAGAACAGGCAGATTGACCAAAGTACACTGCTGAGGGGAGCAGTGGGGGGATCAGGAGAGGTCTGCTGCACCATGTGGGTTGCTCCCTGGCTGGCCGGGAATCGAACTCATTCTGCAGTGGCTGCAGATAGCTTCATAGGTTGTGTCTTAAGCCCTTGTACCAACAGGGAAACCCTGAATTAACAGAATACTTTTTCTGGTTTTTTGAAAGTCTCCTTTTGTCTTGAATATGCATTCATCATGGTTTCATTTCCATGGTGCCATGTATATCTGCTCCTCTCGAAAGATATCTTCTTGGGGCAGAAATTTTATGTTCACAAAAAGAAATTCAGCATCTGATATTTTGTTGATGTATAGTGAGAAGTGTAAACTTCATTTAATTGAATAATTGTGCCCCCAATAGAGCCAACGATTAAAAAAATATTACATAAGCATCATTGCTTACTTCTATGTCTAGTCATTGTCTTAAATATCTGACATACACTAATAGTGTTATTCATTGCTAAAGTTAATTGCAAAAGTATCTCAGGCCATGAGAGGAATAAACGTAAATTCCAAAATTGAGGTTTTCGTTTAGGATAGTTTTCAAAATTAATGATTTATACACCACTATTTAGCAACAGTACAAATGATGTAGTAAGTAAGGAAATGATTGATGAAAGAAGAGAAAGCTCCTACATCCCTTAATGTAATGACTTTCTAGGGTGACCCTAAGAATGACTCGTGGATCTTCACACTGGCCGTGCTTCTCAGCAGCATGTTTGTCTACAACAGCATTGGGACCATCAACCACCAGGCCCTGGAGCAGCTGCAGTATCCTTCATGGAGTGAGACCTCCTTGTATTACCATGTGTGTGGAAATAGCAATGACACTATTTTTTCTTTCCCGTAACTCAGTTCTCATGAATAACTGAGAAAAGGGAGAGGAGGGCAAATAGAAATGTTTCTAAAAGTGGCTTGGGAGTGAGATCTGAAAGTTTTGTTGAAAGACCCTTTTCTTTCCTTAGCTAAATCTCAGCTATGTGACTGAACTAGCAGACCTCATCAGGACAAAATCCTCTCCCAGATCTGATGAAAGAAATGACTCAGCCGAGTTTGTGAGTTTCTTTCCAGACTTTGTTTGGGCTGTCCGTGATTTCACACTGGAGCTGGAGTTAGATGGTCACCCGGTCACTGAAGATGAGTACCTGGAGAATGCCTTGAAGTTGATTAAAGGTATAGAGAATGTCCTGGTTGATGGAAGGTTCAGTGGAGGTAGGATGAACTATGCCCAGTCATTCAACAGTTGAGATGAATCTTTACTTGACTTTGGATTGAAATTTATGATATTGGTTATTGGTATATGATTGGTGGATATGGAGTCAATATCCTTACTGGAAAAATTCCAGTGATCAGAGTTTAAGCTCAACAATGAAATTTAGAATCCATTATTGGACCTAATGATTTCAGAAAAATTGATACCTTGAAAGTTCATACTTACAATGAGTGCTCAAGCTTTCTAAAGCCCAAATATCTTTCTTACTAATTCAGTTTAAGTGTTCCTCCATCTGTATTTAGAGAAAAAATGTCCATTAGATTAGAAATAGGTAAATCCAAAAGCACAAAGATATCTAATTACCAAACTTTCAAAATATATTTCATGTTTTATTTTACTAAGTTACATAGTTACATATAAATAATTTTATGCACTAAAGGTTTCCCCCAAAGCACTGATCTATCTCTCCAGTGAGACTGTCCCCTTCATTCTTGGTTCTGTATAGAGATAAGATTCTCCACATATTGTGTTGAATTATATAAGGTTGATTTACATGATCATAAAAAGAAAAATTTACAGGCACAGGATCTAGATGGATCAAAGATCCCTGGAATGAAAGTCTTCAGCTCCCGGCTTGAAAGCATTCCCTCAGTGATTATTTTTTCTTCACACATAAAGGTGATAATACCCAAACGCAAATGTCCAACCTGCCTAGAGAGTGTATCAGGAAGTTCTTTCCGAAATGGAAGTGCTTTGTCTTTGACCGACCTACAAGTGACAAAAAGCTGTTACACCGCTTGGAGGAAGTGTCAGAAAATCAACTGGATTCAAGTTTCCAAGAGCAATCCCGAAAATTCTGTTCCTATATCTTCACACATGCAGAAGCCAAGACCCTGAGGCAAGGGATCACTGTGACTGGACATGGTGAGTCTATTGTCACAACATGTCTCTGTGGCTCAGTGTGTGTGATGAAGCTCATTGCTCCCTGGACTTGTTGGCACTTTTGAGTCTTGTTCTATGTAGAGTAAGGCAGATGTTAATGTCACACATAGAAATGCATGTTCCTTCATTAAAATATCCCTGTTTTTTAATTTTAACATTTATCATTTTTTACCTTTTTTTAGACAATATTTGCTTCTACCCCACCCCTTCAGTTTGAGTATTCATAGAATTTCCTTCCCCAAGGCACCCATGCACAATCACCACAGTCCCCTGTGCTACTCCCTCCCTCACTCTCATCCCTCTCCCTCCTCCTTCCCTGCAGTATGTGTCTGGTTTATAATTGTCTGTTTCACTTTGTTCTGTTTTGTCACTGATGTCTTTATATGGTTTTTTTTTTTTTACACTGATGTCTTATATGGTTCCCCAATATTCCTGTTATAAGTGAAACCACCTGATACATTTCTTTTTCCTTCTGCCTTATTTCACTGAGCATAATTCCTTCTACCCCCATCCATGTTGCTGTGAATGGCATGAGTTTATCTTTTTTGATTGCTTTATAATATTCCATTGTGTATATATACCACATCTTCTTGATCCAGTCATCTATTTTTGGGCATTTGGGTCGTTTCCACACTGAGATTCCACGTTACACTAGTAAGAATGGCACATATCAAAAAAAAAAACAAAAAAAAAACAAGCAACAACAAGTGTTGGCGAGGATGCGGTGAAAAAGGAACTCTTCTACATTTCTGGCGGGAGTGCAAACTGGTCCAGCCACTGTGGAAAGCTGTCTGGAGGTTTCTCAGTCTACTAAAAATGAAGCTACCATACAATCCGACAACTCCACTCCTAGGGATCTACCCAAAGGACACGAAAACATTGATTCAAAAGAGCACCTGTACACCTATGTTTATTGCAGCACTGTTTACAATAGGAAAATATCTCTGGTAAAGTATTTTGAGCTCTCCTTTGTCTCATGAAACTTACACAGTAATGACATAAGCACCGGATTCTGTTAAGATTAGAAATCTGCATGCAGATGAGTTGATGTGAAAGTGTTTATTGGTGAAGAGACACAAGATGTACTGTGAATTTACAGCAGTTAGGAAATAAATAAGAGGACATGAGACTCTGAAAGCTCACTGAGTGTTTGAGAAACTGCTTAAATATGACCTTACCTCTTGAGCTGGATCATGGATAGGCCACCTGGGCAGACACACTGTGTCTTGTATACAGGTGGACTCATGCCTGAGGGAGGAGTGTGGCACTGGCCTGAAATTCATAATGATTTTTTTTATAAGGGGGCCCTTATTTTCATATGGAAAGAATTCCAATAAATTATGCACTTCACTTAGCTGTAAAGTAAGTTCCTTCTCATTTTATATCTGTGAGTAAAGTTTTCCAGAGAATCCTTGACTACATATTGATATCATTGACTTATGATTGAAACATGATGAATTAGAAAACCATAAAAGAGAGGTATAAAATATACAAAGTGATGTTATTGCCAGGATGTTGATTCATAGAAGAGGAAAGAGGAGAAGGCAATGATGAGAACAAGGTTGAAGATGAAGCAAAGATGAAAATGAAGTTGTTTCAATGAACTTTTTTTGATTTTTAGAATGTTGGTCTCCAAATGTTGTAAATTCCTTTTATTCCCTAAATATCATGACATTCAGGGCTGGGGACTCTAGTTGTGGCCTACGTGGATGCCATCAACAGTGGAAGTGTACCTTGTTTGGAGAATGCTGTGACAACTCTGGCCCAGCTTAAGAACTCAGAGGCTGTGCAGAAGGCAGCCGACCACTACAGCCAGCAGATGGCCCAGAGAGTGCAGTTCCCCACCAACACGCTCCAGGAGCTGTTAGACCTGCACACAGCCTGTGAGAGGGAGGCCATTGCAGTCTTCATGGAACATTCCTTCAAGGATGACCAGCGAGAGTTCCAGAAAAAGCTTGTGGTAATAAGTCTCATCTTTGTTTGCCTTATTTTTGTGTTTCCAGAAAGATGCCTAGATTTACCCTGCTCAGTCCTCGGATTCATGTGCTCTCATTACAGAAGGAACTTGATATAGTCCTTCCTTTTTCTAAAAGATTGAGTCGTTTTTTCCTATTATAACAAAACTAGTTACCATGAGCGCAGTATCTGCACTCTGCTCATGTACAATTAAAAAGCAAGTTTCAAATGAGTTTATTTACTATATGGAGACCCTGGGAACCAACCTTCTTTTTTTAATCCACCAAGAGCACATGCCATCCTCCTTTTGTTCTCAAATTTTACATGACAAACTTCTCTGCCCCAACCTACAGAAAATGCTTTTAAAGGATTTAAATGATTAGGTAATGACCAAGTGGAACTCTCTCTCAAAATCCATTATCTTTACATATCCCATTAATAGGATTGATATTCACAGTCCCAGAGAAAATGCAGAGTGTAAACATCAGAGATGAGACTATTGGGGTCTATAAATTCCTCTTAGAAAGGGCTCCTTTATTCTAAGTTTGCCTTTGAGTTTCCCTTTGACTATTTGACCAATCACAAATATCATTTCATTCATATAGAAGAGAGAACTGAAATTCTAACTAGACAAACAAGTTTTGTTCCTAATATTTATGCACACAAGCACTCATTTAAAGAACTTATGAGAAATTCAGAACTCTGTTCAGATACCACTTAATTCACAATGAGCAGCTGATATGCTATGTATATAATGTGCATCATACCACTCCAAGTAGAGAAGAAAGTCTACTTCTCATCATCCAATAACTTTCCATTATTCATTGTTGATGGATGGAGCATTGTTAATTCTACAATCTAAAGTGAACCATCGATAATACTTTATTGCATGTTTAAAGTGCTTGGGGGATAGATCATAAAAAATCTCAGTAAAAGGAAAAAATTCACAACTATGTAAGATGAAAAACGTTAACTAGAGTTATGTTGTGAACATCGTGCAATGTTGACAAATATCAAATTATTAAGTTGAACAAATGAAACTAATAAAATATTTTATGTCAGATACACCTCAATGAAGAAAATAATTGGTAGTTGACAGTTCATGACTACCAACCCCATCATTTCTGAGACAGTGACCTCAGCCCACAGGAGATGAGGGACTTTGAACCAGTTATGAAGAGAATTGATCAGAACTGGGACTAATACAAGACTCCTGGCTCCTGGTCATTTTGTGTTTCATCCACTCTTAGGTCACAAGACTGCTTCTTCCAGAAGGATCCCAGATGGACTTTACCTCCTAACAACTTCTTTTTTTGGATTTCTCCATTTTCCACTGGCAGGAAACCACAGAGAAAGAGAAGGAGAATTTCTTGCTGCAGAATGAAGATGCATCTCTCAAATATTGCCAGGCTGAGCTTTGGAAGATTTCAGAGTCCTTAATGGAGAGCATTTCCAGAGGAAGATTCTCTGTGCCTGGAGGACACAGTCTCTACTTAGAAGCTAAGAACAAAATTGAGCAGGACTATGAGCTGGTGCCCAGGAAAGGAGTTAAGGTGAGAAAAAAACAGAGCTGAGAAAAGCAAAATTGAGTGGTAGGGTCCAAGACTATAGTATTATTTGCATAGATAAAGGAAAATATAGAGGTAGGTCATTTTAGCTTTTATATCCAAATTACTTAGATTTTCTCAAATAAACCAGAAATATTTCTTCCCAAATGTAAGATGCATTAGCAGGAATCTAGATGAGAAAGACCATTCCTTTCACTTAGCAAACAATGTAACTCTTTTTGAGCTGCATATGGAAAATATATAATGAAAGAAACAAAAAATGTTCTCAGGAAGTTTAGTGTTTCAGAAAGGGACAAATAAATAGTCCATAGTTGAGGTAACGATTATCACAAAGGTATACACTGAGGGGATGATGACAGTGATTTTCGTGATGGTTACTGATGAACGACAATATTTAGAACACTTATTTCCTTAATCCAGATCTTGATTATCAATTTAATTCTGAGATATTGTGAATTAGCTACTACTTCCAATGAACTAAGCACCCCATTATAAAATTCAGAAAAGGAATGCACTGAGAAGTTAATAGCTTGCCTGTAAAGACACAGTCATCAGGTGGTGGAGCTAATAGAGAAGCTCTGGTACACGGCAGCCACTCAAATTTCAGAATGAACTTTAGGAAACTCCCCCGGAAGAAGAGGTAGGAGCTACATGTTTTAGTGTAAAAAAAAAAAAGTTATCTCATAAAGAATATGTGCATAAATATCCCATCAGCAGGAAAAAAATGCACAGACACTGCAAACAATTGACACTCTGTGTTTGCAGAACAGGATGTAAATCTGGTTGTCTGTGACCTGGGAGAGGTGTGGGTAGCATGCTTGAAAGAAGAAACTGTAGAACTAAAATGTGAGCTGTTCTCGCTGGTGTTTACTTTGTGGCCATTGAAGGAAAAGAACCAGTATGGATCTTCAAATGGATGAAGAATTTACAGGATATATTTTATAGTTTCACTGAACAATACTTTCCCTAATAAGAGAAGAGATGTTGCTGCCTGACTAGGCCTTGCCCCCTGTTGTTTCCTCAGGCAAAGGAGGTCCTCCAGAGCTTCCTGAAGTCACAGGCACCAACAGAGGAATCCATTCTGCAGGCAGACAAAGCCCTAACTGATGGAGACAAGGCCATAGCAGGTATGGGGCTGAGAGGGAAGGTCCTGCAGTGCACTGACACAGGTGAAAGCAAAACTTTCCTGAAATAACCAGCATCCTCTATGTCTGTGGGGAAATTGATACCTGTGAAATAAACCAGATGAGTGTTGTTGCTCCTGCAACCATCACATTCTAACACATTTTCCAGGTGTGACTACTAGATGGTTTTAGAGATCTCCCTGACATTTTATAGACTTAATATATATAGAACATATGTTAATATATTACTAGACTATTAAAGTCTATTAGCTCAGAAGGGTGCAGCTCTGCATTACTATTATTTTCCTCCCCCTGCAAAAACCATTGTGGAACAGCTGAGCGGGTCAAGAAGGAGGCAGCTGAGCAGGAACAGGAGCTCCTGAAACAGAAAGAGAAGGAACAACAGGAAATAACAGAGGCTCAAGAGAAAAGTTTCAAGGAAAACATAGTCCAACTGAAAGAGCAGATGGAGAGAGAAAAAGATGAACTACTTAGAGAGCAGGAAAAGATGCTGGATCATAAGCTGAAGGTATGTCTTCATGGCCTGAGCAGTGACTGAGGGCAAAACTATAATTCCTCAGTAGGAAGAGAATAAAAAATTGAACTAAAATTGTGGCCTAAAAGTAAATCCAAAGGCATATTATTACCTGAAATATCAAATAAACCTGGATCATGTGAAGCCTTAAATGTATCAGATTCAACACCTCCTGTGGCATTTCATTTTGCAGAATACAAAAAACACACACGACTATATTATTTATAAGATCAGATCTGACCCCAAATTCAATAAGACAGCAGTCGTAGAGCCCTTAATGGTACGTAAAACCACTAAGAATAAGGGGGGTGGGAATTATATGGACTATAACAAAGATGAAAATGCATACATTGTGCATAAATGCATATATTTATATCAAAATGAAAAATGATATAAAGAATATTTCTAAAAAAACTACAAAGAAACATGAAATAGATCCATTTGGTCTTGAAAGTAAAAGATTGTGGTTGATATAAAATCGGGATGCTAAAAACACTAAAATTGGGTCTATTTTATTCCAAATTGCCTAAGTCATTCCTAGATATAAGAGTGTATAGAATGTGCATGAATAATCCGGGAGGGCATTCTTAGAAGCATTCTTTGTCCCCAACCTGGAATGCGTTAACTGTGTTCTATAGAGAGCCAGCACTTCCCATTATTTGTTATGTATGTTCTCATACCACCTCAGTGGAATCAAGAGATACTCAGAATTACATCTACATCCCCCTCCAAAGTGCACTCAAAGGATTTGAACACATTGCAGGCATAGCCATCAGGCCTGGCTCAGCCCCAACACATCCCACTGCAGTGATATGTTCAGGGGTCATATGGAGATACAAACCATGGATACTTCCACTTTGCAGGTCCAAACATATGGATATATTTTACAAACTCATCAAAAAGCACCTATGGTTGTGGGAAGTAGCAGGACATACTTAGCTGCTGAAATTGTTAAATAGAAAATACTGATAATTGGGTATTTTTAACAGGAGACTCTCTTCTTTTTTACAGATGCAAGAAGAACTACTTACTGAAGGATTCCAAAAGAAATATGAGGAGATGAAAAAAGAGGCAAATAATCTGAGAGAAGCTATTCAAGAAACTAGGAGCAATAGATCCACAACAATCCTTGATGGCCTCCTTGAGGCTTGTAGTGTATTAACTAGAGTACTGTCTATGCCTTTTATGGTCATTGATACAGGCATGAAAGCTCTTGGCACAATTATGAATACTCTCTTTGGTGGCTGTTGCATTCAATAAATTCAAAAAGTAAAAAGTTACTACCATAGTATATCAGGGGTTGACATCTTAAAAACAACATTCATTTTGACTGAATTAATATAAATTAATGGAAAAAATAGGATATAATGACTCAATCAGAGAAAAGTTTCCCACAAAGAAAAAAGACAGTGAGCTGAAGAAATCATCTGTAACCTACAGTATGGGTATGGAGATAATTTCTCTATATAATGAGATTATATAATCTGTGAGGAATTAATAGAAAAAATTTAACTTTTCTGATTATTAAAGATATTCAAAGTAAAATTAGGAGTTGACTGTATCATCTGTCAAATATCATCTGGAAAACTTTTGATAGTAGACCAGATTGGCACATTGGGAAAGTGGCAGAGTCTCATATTTGTAGCATAGTGCAAAGGGTACAAATATGTATCTCAAAAATTGAAATGAAAATGCTGTTGATTCAACAAGTCTACATTGACCACATAGATTTTATTTATCCAATCTGAAATGAGATAAATAGTAATGTATTTGTTGCAAGATTTTTGTAACTTTAAAAGATGAAACAACTTTAAAGTTGCTCTGTCAGCAGGCAAGGTAACTCTTAATACAGCCTTTAAAAAGAAACCTCTACAGTCAATAACTTGAAAGTAGAAAATATCTTTATACTGACATGAAAAAACTCTATGATTTTTCATGAATCAATAAAAGATGCAGAAAATATATAAAGGTGTACCACTGAATTTACAAAATAATGAACAGATCATCTGTCTCCGGGAAGCACAACTAAATTGTTACTGTGGATACACAGTAGCAACATGGGAACATAACTTGTTTTACTTAGTATGTTCTTTGTGCCTCTTCTATCTAGTAAGAATTATAATTTATTTAAACACAAGTGGATGCGAGGGGCGGAGCAACATGGCAGCGAGGAGACGCTGCGAGTAAGATCTCCCATTAAAAAAAGTTAATAGGGAGGAAAAGCGGCAGGTCCCAGTGAGAACTGGGACACGGAAGATAAACGGACGACTCCAGCAAACTGCCCGAAGAAGAAAGTGGCCATAAAAGAGGACCAGAAGGGAGGGAAGCGCAGAACCCTGCTCCCCTCCCCCGCCCACAGAGGCGGCACTCTCCGACCGGCAGAGAGGAGGGAAACAACAAACCAAAACGGCCAACAAGAAAAACGGACGCAGCAAGTGGGACTGTGAGTGGAAAGGAACTATTTCAGCCACCACACCCCGTGAACGGGAGCTGTGGAGAACCCTGCAGGATCCGCCGAGGAGGTGAGCTCCAGGCGCCATTAAAGAGAGCCCCGCCCCCCAGGAGGAGACCAGCACCAGCACACAGCCCCGGCCGCCCGGTAAGCTTGCACAGAAACCTCGGAGGCCCTCCCTGAGTGAGCAGGAACAAGGCACCCAGGCAGGGGAGCGGGATTCAAAAGGCGCCATTCCCGCGCCACTGATCTGGGCTACAGCCCGCGTCCTGGAACTGAGGGCTTTGGAACTGAGACCCGGGGCACGAAATTAGGGGCGTGGGTTCCCCACGACGGTGGGGCACAAGGCAGACACAGCACCCCAAAGCCGTTGAGGTGTACCCTACCATCCCCGCTCTGCTCCCTGTCCCACGGGGTGGAAAATCAGCTCCCCAAGGGCTCTAGGAGAGATCTCTGGTGCCACCTAGCGACTTGACCCCAGCACAGGCTACTGAAGGAGCTAGTGGCCAGCTGGGGAGTTAGCCCACACCGGGCCCCTTCTGAACAAGTAGTCTGAGCCCACAGGGAGAGCGAGCACCCACAGCCGGGGCAGACCAGGCGCGCAGAAGAGTGTGCCTGAGACCAGAAGCGCAGGGAGTGTGTCCCACATCACCATTTTAGAACAGGGACATTTCTTCAGTAAAGACTACCTGCAGAAGGCTTCCTCAGGAGCCAGAGGTGAGCGGGGGAAGTTCGCCCACGCCAGACCCCCTCTGGCCTGCAGTCCAAGCCCAGAGGGGAGCAGGAACCCACCGCCGGGGCAGACCAGGCGCACAGGGGAGTGTGTCCCCACATCGGCATTTTAGAACAGGGACCTTTCTCCAGTAAAGGTTGCTTGAAACTGACAGATGACTCCTGGAAGAACCAGAGGGGAACAGAGAAGCCCACCCAAGATGCCGGCAAGTCCCAACAACACAGTGTCCCAACGCATACGGCAAATTAGAAAACAGACAGTAGGGAGGAGAAGAACCACACGCAACCTAGCAACTCTCCAGAGAAAAAGCACACCACAAAAAGAAAGCCAGCCCCCAGATTGCAACGACAATAACTTGGAAGAATTTCTGAGACTTCCAGAAAGAGAATTTAAAATTGCCGTGATTAAAAAACTGACAGAAGTCATAAAGGAAAACAATGATAAGGGAAAAATAATCAACGATCAGAAGAATGCAATTGAGTCCCTAGAGAGGGAAAACAATGGTCAGAAGAAAGAAATTGAGTCCCTAAAGAGGGAAGTAAAAGAAATGCAGGAGATCAAAGAATTAATGGAAGAACTAAAGAATTCTGGGAAAAGCAATGAAAGCAGAATAGATGAAATGGAAGAACGAATAAGTAATCTTGAAGACACAGAAATAAAAAGAACCAAAACAGAAAAGGAAAGAGAAGTACGAAGGAAAAAGAACGAAGAAAGACTTCGGGAACTATCTGACTCCATGAGGAAAGGAAATATAAGAGTTATAGGAATACCAGAAGGAGAGGAGAGAGATGTAGGAACAGAGAAAATATTCAAAGAGATAATTGAAGAGAACTTCCCAAATGTGAAGAAGGAGCTGAAAATTGATATACAAGAAGCAAGAAGAACACCAAACTTCCACGACGAAAGGAAAAATACAGCAAGACACATAATAGTAAAGCTCCCAAGAATCCAGGACAAGGAAAAAATAATGAAGCTGGCAAGAGGGAAGAAACAGATAACATTCAAAGGAAAACCAATCAGGCTGACATCAGACTTCTCCGAAGAAACACTACGGGCAAGGAGAGAGTGGAAGGACATAGTCAACAGACTCCAAGAAAACAGATGCCAACCAAGAATACTCTATCCCGCAAAGCTCTCCTTCCTCTTTGAAGAAAGAATATGGACCTTCCCAGACAAACAGAAACTCCGGAATTTCATTGCAACTAAACCCCCACTCCAAAAAATACTACAAGGAGTCCTAAAGCCAGAACCTCAGAGGGATGAATAACAATGAAAGAAGGCCAAAAAAAAAAAAGTTATTACAAGAATAAATAAATAAAATCAAAGGAAAGACAAACACAATGGCAAATACAGATGCTAACATATCAATATTAACTCTAAATGTAAATGGACTAAACTCTTCAATAAAAAGACACAGAGTTGCAGCCTGGATTAAGAAACAAAACCCAACCTTTTGCTGTCTCCAGGAAACACATTTAGCTACAAAAGATAAAAATAGGCTCAAAGTTAAAGGATGGAAAACAATCCTACAAGCAAATGGACCAAAAAAGAAAGCAGGAACAGCTATACTTATATCAGATAAAACAGATTTCAAACTCAAAAAGATAAAAAGAGACCCCAATGGTCACTACATTATGATCAAGGGGACAATACTTCAAGAGGAAATAACACTCATTAACATATACTCACCAAACGAAGGAGCACCAAAATATATCAGACAACTGTTGTCCTCTCTGAAAACAGATATCAGAGGAAACACATACGTAGTGGGAGACTTCAACACACCACTATCAACAATGGATAGATCAACAAGACAAAAAATAAGTAAAGAAACCAAAGCTCTAAATAAGGACCTAGAGCAATTGGGCTTAACAGACATCTATAGAACACTAAACCCCAAAAAAACGGAGTACACATTTTTCTCAAGCGCACACGGATCATTCTCCAGGATCGACCACATACTGGGGCACAAGACAAACATCAACAGATACACCAAAATTGAAATCATATCAACCATCTTTTCTGACCATGAAGGCATCAAACTAGAAATAAACCATAAAAAGAAGGCAAAGAACTTTCCTACCTCATGGAGATTAAAAACCACACTACTGGAAGACAATTGGACTAATGAGGAGATCAAAGAAGAAATTAAAAATTTTTTTGAATTGAACGACAAGGAGGACACCAATATCCTAAATGTATGGGATGCAGCAAAAGCAGTAATAAGAGGAAAATATATAGCAATAGAAGCTCACATCAAGAAACAAGAAAGAACGCAAAGAAACAACCTAATCTCGAAGCTCAAAGATCTAGAAAAAGAACAACAAAAAAAACCCAAAACCAGTAGAAGAAAAGAAATAATAAAAACCAAAGCAGAAATAAATGAGATCAAAACTAAAAAAACAATCCAAAAGATCAATGAAACCAAGAGCTGGTTCTTTGAAAAAATCAATAAAATAGACAAACCCCCAGCCAGGCTCACAAAGGAAAAAAGGGAGAAAGCACAAATAAACAGGATCATCAATGAAAGAGGAGAAATCACAACGGACACAGCAGAAATCAAAAGAATAATCAGTAACTACTATGAACAGTTATATGGAAAAAAGTTTAACAATCTAGAGGAGATGGACAAATTCCTACAACTCTACAATCACCCAAAGCTAGATAAAGAAGAAATAGAACACCTAAACAGACCAATTACAATTAGCGAAATTGAAATGGTAATCAAAAACCTCCCTAAAAACAAAAGCCCAGGACCTGATGGATTTACAAATGAATTCTACCAAACATTCAGAGACGAATTAGTGCCTATCCTTCACAAACTCTTCCAAAAAATTGAGAAGGAAGGGACAATACCAAACACGTTTTATGAAGCCAACATTACACTAATACCAAAACCGAACAAGGACAACACAAAAAAGGAAAACTACAGGCCAATCTCCTTAATGAACACTGATGCAAAAATCCTCAATAAAATTTTAGCTATCAGAATCCAACAATGTATCCATAAGATAATTCACCACGACCAAGTAGGATTCATTCCAGGGACACAAGGATGGTTTAACATCCGAAAATCAATCAATGTTATCCAACACATCAACAAAAAGAAATATAAAAACCATATGATAATATCAATAGATGCTGAGAAAGCTTTCGACAAAGTGCAACACCCATTCATGATAAAAGCCCTTGAAATTCTTGGGATACAAGGAACATACCTCAACATCATAAAGGCCATCTATGACAAGCCAACAGCCAGTATCATTCTCAATGGTGAAAAGCTGAAAGCAATTCCATTAAGATCTGGAACAAGACAAGGATGTCCACTGTCACCACTGCTTTTCAATATAATACTGGAAGTCCTAGCCAGGGCAATAAGACAAGAGAAAGACATCCAAGGAATCCAAATAGGAAAAGAAGAAGTCAAACTATCACTATTTGCAGACGATATGATATTATACATAGAGAACCCCAAAAACTCCACAGAAAAGCTAATTCAACTCATCAATCAGTTCAGTAAAGTGGCAGGATACAAAATCAACACGCAAAAGTCAGTAGCCTTCCTATACACAAACAATAAATCTGAAGAAGAAGAAATCAAAAAAACCATCCCTTTTGTTATTGAAACAAAAAAAATCAAATATTTGGGAATAAATCTAACAAAAGAGGTAAAGGACCTATACAAAGAAAACTATAAAACACTGTTAAAAGAAATAGAAGAAGACACAAAGAAATGGAGAGACATCCCCTGCTCATGGATTGGAAGAATAAACATTATTAAAATGGCCATCCTTCCAAAAGCAATATACAGATTCAATGCTATTCCAATCAAAATTTCAATGTCATTCTTCAAAGAAATAGAACAATTATTGATGAAATTCATATGGAATCACAAAAAAACCCCGAATAGCCAAAGCTCTCCTGAAAAAAAAAGAAGGGAATGGAGGCATCACACTCCCAGACTTCAAACTATACTACAAAGCCATAATCATCAAAACTGCATGGTATTGGAACAAGAACAGACATACAGACCAATGGAATCGAATAGAAAATCCAGAAATAAACCCACAGATTTATGGTCAACTAATCTTTGACAAAGGAGCAAAGACTATGCATTGGAGCAAAGAAAGTTTGTTCAATAAATGGTGCTGGGAAAACTGGGTCGCTACATGCAAAAGAATGAAGCTTGACCACTACCTCACACCATACACAAAAATCAACTCAAAATGGATTAAAGAACTAGACATAAGACCTGAAACCATAAAATATATAGAAGGAAATATAGGCGAAACACTACGTGATTTGCACATCAAAGACATCTTTACAGACACATCACCCAAAGCAGTGATAGTGAAGGTAAAGATAAACAGCTGGGACTACATCAAATTAAAGAGCTTTTGCACAGCAAAAGAGACAATAACAAAAACAAAGAGAAACCCCACCAACTGGGAGAACATTTTTGCACCCAACACTAATGATAAAGGACTGATCACAAAAATCTGCAAAGAGCTGATCAGACTCAACAACAACAAAGAAAATAATCCAGTCAAAAAATGGGCAGAAGAGCTAAAAAGAAACTTCTCTGAAGAGGAAATGCCAATGGCCAACAGACATATGAAAAAATGTTCAACATCACTTGTCATCAGGGAAATGCAAATCAAAACTACCATGAGATACCATCTTACACCAGTGAGAATGGCACATATTAAAAAAACTAGCAACAACAAATGTTGGCGAGGGTGTGGAGAAAAAGGAACTCTTCTGCACTGTTGGTGGGAGTGCAAACTGGTCCAACCACTGTGGAGAGCTGTGTGGAGATTTCTGGACCTACTAAACATAGAGCTTCCATATGATCCAGCAATTCCACTCCTAGGTATTTACCCAAATGACACAGAAACATCAATTCCAAAGAACACCTGCACCCCTATGTTTATAGCAGCACTGTGTACAATAGCTAAGCTTTGGAAACAACCCAAATGCCCAAAAATAGATGACTGGATCAAGAAGATGTGGTACATATATACCATGGAATATTACTCAGCATTCAAAAAAGATAAACACATGCAATTTGCAGCAACATGGATGGCGCTGGAAGGGATCATGCTCAGCGAAATAAGCCAAAAAGAAAAAGAAAAATACCGGATGGTCTCACTCATAGCAGGAATCTAGAAAACGTAAATAAGGGACCAGGAAAATGAATAACTATAAGAAAATGAAAATCAAAATCAACAAAAAACTATGAACCAGAGACACTTTTAGGGGGGCCGGAGGGGAGGGATTGGGGTCAGAATGGGGGGGCTGCAATTGTATGGGGAATATAACAATAAAATTTATAAAAAAAAAAAAAAGAATAAAATGTACTAAATTTAAAAAAAAAATAAAAAAAAATAAATAAACACAAGTGGATGCAATTACTAACATGTGACCAGAAACAATAATCATGGATGGGGAGTTCCCACAGCAGGAGGAATAGGTGCTATGCTAGGAGTTCTGCTTAAGTCAGTTCCACAGAACACTCTAGTTACTACAGTAGGAAACAAAAAGTACGAGATGAAAATCCTAATTTTAGCCTCTCAAAAAGCCTTGAAATTCTAATCCCTAACCTATTTTCAGAATTAAGTACTAAAATGTTGGCTGACATGGTTCCCAAAGTCCAGCACCACATTTTCAAGGTGGTAAATTTCCAGGAAAATTTTGTTGAAGGAAAACCTAACATGTCGGAATTCATTCCAGCTGTCTAGAGCTTAAAACTCTTGGGTTAGAATGAAATGCTTGTCATTCCACTGGGGTACAGGCCTGAGGTGTGGGGGATGAGAGGATTCACCAGAGACAGAATGGGGAACAGAACAGGCAGACTGATTGAAATACACCGCTGAGGGGAGCAGTGGGCAAGTCAGGAGAGGTCTGCTACCCCATGTGGACAGCTCCCTGGCCAGTGATCAAACTCGTGCTTCACTGACTATGGACCACTTCATAGGTTGCATCTTAACCCACTGCACCACCAGGGAGGCCTGGGTAGCCATTTTAAAGAAAATTATAGCTCAAACATAATATTGCACTTCCTCATTCCAGGCATCTCCAACGGATGCCTAAACCTAAGATACATTCTCGTATATATCATGGACACATTCCTAAAAAACACACGATTTCTAATACTTATAAAACCTTCCAAAAATTGAAGATTTTAGTTGAGAAAACATGTGAACCCATATAACCTCTTACTAGCACGACTTCCAGAAATCCTTTTCTGGTTGTTGACTCACTGCTTTGTCCCCTGTTCAGTTTCATGTTATTCTACATCTGTTAGAAGTTCCTTTACTTCTGACTATTCTCTCAAGGAAATCCAGAGAGCTGCGTGACATTGGAAGGATGACATATAAATCCAACTATGCAGTGACAGACACAGAAGTCACTAAATCATTCCACCTCAACAGAGGAGAGAAACAGGTAAGATCTACTACTTTCTCACCATAGCTGCTTTCTTTCCAGCTCCACAGGAGTTCTCGTCTGGGAAAAGGAGCCCAGGATGAGGTTGGGACAGGACAGAAGGGATTTTTGAAAGTCAGCTTTTTTCTAAAACCTGAGCATCACCAAGATATGCCTGACATGGGCCATCAGCTTTTCTGAAGAAAATCTGGGTGTTTTGAGGTGACTGGGTATCCCAGCTGTTACTACTGTGCTGGTGAGGAGTTAGGCAGCAAGTGTGACAGGTACTGAGAGACTGAAATGCATCAGGAGTGTCTTTCTCGATGCTGATATTGTCTGTGTTGCCAGGAGACACTGACCACAATGCTCTGTGAGGGAACTTGCCATGAATGTGCCAACTCACTCCTCACCTCTTACCCTAGTTCTTGACTATATTACTTTACTAAACAGCTTCCTCTTCAAAGTATCAGCGGTGGTAGTTTTATACACATGAGCTCTCAGTGCTCCCAAGCAGTTTTGACCCTGCCTTCTGGAAAATCTTCCCTGAGTTCCCTGCTTGTCACTATCTTCATTCGTCATCTACTGTCTGACAGTTCTTTCTCTCCTTTTCAGCAACTCTTCCCCTTCCTGCTTGTCCTCTTTTCCTCCTGCCATACCTCCTCTTCTTCTCCCTGCTTCTATTTCTCTTCTATATTGTGTGTGCGTGTGTGTGTGTGTGTGTGTGTGTGTGTGTGTGCGCGAGGGGGATAACTAACAGAAATCAGTGTGTGGCTGGAAATGTAGATATTTATTTGACTATATTCATCTCTAGCTCTCCTCATCTGTCTTCTGATCTTTTCAACCCTATTTCATAGTCTTTTATTCACTTTCTGACACATATCTACACAAGCATGACTTTTAGGACCATTCAGTATTTGCAACAATGCAGTTGCACCCCTATTTAGCTAGAGGCTAATTTAATATAAGACTAATGAAGATTAACTTAAGGATTGTGTGCATATATAAGCTTGTAATAAGGCTTTGGAAGGGTATCTGATATGTGTTTCACAAAGTCATATATAATTTTGTCTAGAACTTTAAAAATGTTTTATTTGGAAGAATTTCAAACTAATACAAAATAGAGTCAGCTTCAACAAATACCACTCATTACTATTTTTATTTACTCTACATCTTTCCCTCTCTCTCCAATTATGTAATAGTTAATTCCATCTTCTTTCATCCAAAGGTATCAGCATCATATACTTCCATCCAAAAATATTTCAGTTGTCTTTAAAAGTGAGAAGTTGCCTCAAGTAACATACTCACAATGTTGTCAACTACAAAAACTAATTTCATAGAAACACCAAAAATCAAGATAGTGTTCAATTATCCCTCACTGTCTCTTTTCTTTAAAAGAAAATGTTTAAGAGAAGTTTAGGTTTACAATAAGTTTAGGTTTAAAATAGAGAGGAAGGAAAGTAGAGAGATTCTCATAAAATGCCTGCTCTCAGACCTGCATGGTCTTCCCTGTTTTTAACATTATTAACCAAAATAGTACCTTGTTTAAAAGAACTAGGCTGCACATTGTAATCACCCAAAGTCCACTGTTTACCTAAAGGTTTGCTCTTGATGTTGCACATTTAGTAGCTTAGGTCAAATTCATAATAACATGTATTATTCATCACAAAACCATAGAGAATATTTTCATTGGTTTCTTTCACTTATTAATATGTGTTTAACCTCCTTTATGTCTTTTATCAGGTTGATAGCTCATTACTCTTTAGCATTGAATATTCTTCCAATGTTAGGATCTAGCAAAGCTGATCTATTCATTAATCTACCAAAGAATGTGTTGGTTGCATCCAAGTTTTGTCAGCTTGAAGAAAGTGAGTTTTGTATTTTATATTATTTGCCAAAAGGAGCAAATATGGACCCTCTATGGAGCTCTATGGATGCTCATTTCAGGAAAATAAGCCAGTCTAATGGGAAGAAACTTAAAAATTACTTGAACATTTATCATGTTTGTTCACCACACACTGATTTTATTGTGTGGGCCTTACAAGAACTGTATCAGGTAACTTCTGGTGCTTGCTGAGAAGACAGGGCTTGGGTATTTTTAAACATTAGCCCAAGTGATTCTCATGAATCGCAATAAAACTATTTCATCCTACTTGTTTATTTAGATTGGGCATTTCAGTAGGCCTGTGTTTTCAAAATCTGTTTAAAAATTTCTATTCATTCCTAAAGCTTTTAAAATGTTTAGTCTATGCATTTTTGGATGCAACCAAAGTTCTACAATTCTTCTTACACATAACACACAGGCGAGGGTTCACATTTAATTCCAACAACTCTGCTACCACTAACTATTGGAAAAGAAATAAAATTATACAAATAAATTCTGATAAATAAATGAATGTCACATTCTGATGAAAAGATTTGCATACGACATCAAAGACATCTTTACAGATACATCACCCAAAGCCGTGATAGTGAAGGCAAAGATAAACAGCTGGGACTACATCAAATTAAAGAGCTTCTGCACAGCAAAAGAGACAATAACAAAAACAAAGAGAAACCCCACCAACTGGGAGAACATTTTTGCACACAACACTAATGATAAAGGGCTGATCACAAAAATCTGCAAAGAGCTGATCAGACTCAACAACAACAAAGAAACTAATCCTGTCAAAAAATGGACAGAAGAGCTAAAAAGAAACTTCTCTGAAGAGGAAATGCAAATGGCCAACAGGCATATGAAAAAATGTTCAACATCACTTGTAATCAGGGAAATGCAAATCAAAACTACCATGAGATACCATCTTACACCAGTGAGAATGGCACATATTAAAAAAACTAGCAACAACAAATGTTGGCGAGGGTGTGGAGAAAAAGGAACTCTTCTGCACTGTTGGTGGGAGTGCAAACTGGTCCAACCACTATGGAGAGCTGTGTGGAGATTTCTTAACCTACTAAATAAACATAGAGCTTCCATATGATCCAGCAATTCCACGCCTAGGTATTTACCCAAATGACACAGAAACATCAATTCGAAAGAGCACCTGCACCCCTATGTTTATAGCAGCACTGTTTACAATAGCTAAGCTTTGGAAACAGCCCAAATGCCCAAAAATAGATGACTGGATCAAGAAGATGTGGTACATATATACCATGGAATATTACTCAGCATTCAAAAAAGATAAACACATGCAATTTGCAGCAACATGGATGGCGCTGGAAGGGATCATTCTCAGCGAAATAAGCCAGAAAGAAAAAGAAAAATATCAGATGGTCTCACTCATAGCAGGAATCTAGAAAACTTAAATAAGGGACCAGGAAAATGAATAACTATAAGAAAGTGAAAATCAAAATCAACAAACAACTATGAACCAAAGACACTCTATGGGGGATGGGGGCAGGGAGGGGAGGGACTGGGGTCAAAATAAGGGGGTTACAATTGTATGGGGAATATAAAAATAAAATTTATTTTAAAAAAAGATTTGCATACCTTATTACTACTTAGATACTTGCAGCTCATTAAACACATTGATAAACTTTAATACATTGTTAAATTTGCTCATTTTTTAAAGCGGTGCAGTAAACATGGTGCAGTAAACAGTGTATTTTTTTTTTATTATTTAGATCCACTCTGATAGCAGACTGTACAGTAATAATCAGGCAGGATTTATTTGTTTACCTATAATACTAGTTAGAAAATGGAGGTTTATTGGGCCCCCCTAGTGGCACAAGGGGTTAAGATGCAACCTATGAAGATGTCCGCAGCCTCCACAGCACAAGTTCGATCCCAGCTGGTCAGGGAGCAAACCACATGGCGCAGCAGACCTCTCCTGACTCGCCCACTGCTCCCCTCAGCCGTGTACTTCAGTCAGTCTGCCTGTTCTGCTCCCCTTCTGTCTCCTGTGACACGTCTAACCCCCTGCATCTCAGGCCTGTACACCAGCTCTTGTATGCAGAAAGAAAGGGGGGGGGGAGAGAGAGAAAGAGAGAGAAAGAGAAAAAGAAAGAAAAAGAAAGAGAAAGAAAAAGAAAGAAAGAGAGAAAGAGAGAAATAAAGAAAGAAGAGGCTTACAGAAATACATTCCGAGGTCAAAACTGTGAAAACCAATAAGCATTTTGAACACTTGGGGTTGAACCTTGGCAGTCTGACTCCAGAATGTGATATCCCAGGATGGCTCTGGGTTCCTTTAACCTGACCCATCCTTGCCCACCTCCAGAGGGAAATCAGTCAGTAAGTCCCCCACAGTGCTTATTTGGAAACAAAACAACAGAAGAAGCAGACAGGCAGGGCGTGATCATGAAGACAGCATGTGCTCCTCCCTCTTTCCTCTTCCCACTGTCCTAGCTGACCTCTAAAAACCTCCTTCTAGCTCCCCTGGAAAAGGAAACAGCGGGAGAACGCCAGGCTTATGGGGTCTGTCGTTTACTGTTTCACCCACACACAGGTAAACTCTCTTGAGTCCTGACCTCGTTTAAATGGGTTCCGAATGTTGATTTCCACTTCCTCCACCATGTGGTCTCTCAGTCACCAAGCTGGTCCTCTCCTGCCTGCTCATCCTCCTCATGGCAAGTGTCCTCCACCTGCTTGCAACAGGGGAAAGGGTCACCGCTTCAGTCCAAAGCCAATTCTTCACCCTATTTTAGAAATTACCCTCCCTGCCTTCAGGGACACTCAATTTTTCATCCATACTTTATATGATTTACCACATATCAGCAATATTTTAGTAACACCATAAACATTATGAGATATGTGATCCTCTTAATGACCAGAACAGCAACAGTATTACTTTCAATATTCCCACTTTATGGAAGAAAAAAACCGAGACACAGAGAAAATACTAATCTTTAAAGAGGTCACAAAACTAGGAGAGAATGGGAACATGTGAACGCTGCTTAGTAATGTATCTGAGGAAGCAAATGCACAGCCGAAATACTGGGACTGCTCGCTGTCTGTTGCTTTCATGAAATATCACATCATTTTTAAAAAATTAACTAATATATTTATTTTTAATCAAAGCAATGTAGGGGTATTCCCACCAGGTATTCCCACCTCAGTGCACCCACCACCAAGTCACCTGCACTCCACCACCAAAGGCCATAAGCCTCCCTCTCTCCCTGTTCTCCCCCCCCTCACTCTCCTTCCTGTTATCTCAGTTATCAAAGGTTAGTTCTGTAATTGTTTTTTTTAAGATGTTTATTTATGCATATAAGAGCTGGGGTACAGGCTAGAGATGCAGGGGCTGAGACATCCACCAGAGACAGAATGGGGAACAGAACAGGCAGACCGACTGAAATACACTGCTGAGGGGAGCAGCGGGCGAGTCAGGAGAGGTTTGCTGAGCCATGTGGGTTGCTCCCTGGCCAGCTGGGGATCGAAATCATGCTGCAGAGGCTGCGGACTGCTGCATAGTGTGGTGCTTAACCCCTTGTGCCACCAGGGAGGACCTGTTATCAGTTTTTAAAGGGTAGGTTTTCAGCTTGTCTTTATGGGAATATTAATTTATTTCCTTTATATTCTACATATAAGTGAAACCAACTAGTAATTATCTTTCTCTGTTTGATTTTTTTGCCTACTATTATCCTTTCAAGTTCAATCCATGTGGCTGTCAATGGCATGAATTTTTCCCTTTTCTTTTACTTTATTTTATATATATTTTACATCATTCTTCCTTTTTGTACCATGTATTCTTCTCAGGTGGTGTCCCTGTCAAATTCCTACCACCAGCTTACCCGTGCACTATCATCACAGTCCCTGACTCTTCTCTCCCCTGTTTTGATCCCTCTCCCTCCCCCTCCCCTGCAGAAGGTTTCTTCTTTATAGTTGCCTGTTAATTTTGTTCTTTTAATTTATTATAATTATTATTTTCCTGATCCCTTATTTGGTTCCCCTACATTCCTCCTATAAGTGAGACCATCCGATATTTTTCTCTTTCTTTCTGTTTTAACTCCCTCACATCTCCATCTATGTTGCTGAATGGCATGAGTTTATCTTTTTTGACTGCTGAGTAATATTCCATTGTGTATAATTACCACATCTTCACAATCCAGTCATCTACTTTTGTATATTTCTGATATGCACAGGGCTTGTGTCACCAACAGCTCTGACCTACAGTGCTATTATTTTTTTTTGCAAATGTTCCTCTGCGTTACAGTTCACCATGGCATCTGGATCCATCATGACAGCCCCCACCTGCCCAGTCGAAAATGAGGAAAAGCAGCTGAGGGTAAAATCAAGAAGCACTGAGGATTTTGGAGAAGATCTCAGAGCCCGTGATGGTGGTGGCCTTTGCAGGGTTGTATCACACAGGAATTCCTACTTAATGGACTGCCTGGCAGAACAGAACCACAGTGAGTGCTGTTCCAGGGCAAGGGACACATGCTGGTTCAGCAGTGAGGACAGAGGCTGATAGTATCTCCTTTAGGATCATTTGAGGAAAATTCTAGCACTTCCCACTAAAGAAAACTAATCATCATTGCTACATTTATCACCTCAACCCCACCTACCCCAAATCTCCCTTTCTTGTCCACTAATCCCCAACTTTATCAAAGGATACTTCATTAATTTAATCTTATTTGCTCTTATCTGCTCAGTAGCTCAGTTCCAGCAAGTATTCCCTTACTTGTTCCAACATCAATTTTGCCCTAATTTATGGTCATTTCAAAAAAATATACAAATATTGCTGAATAGGCCCTGTTTTAAAAAAAAATGGGTAGATGAAGAACAGACAGCAGAAATTCAGTGTATTCCATATAAGTGGCACTACTTAAAGCTTTTTTTCACATTTCATATCAAAATATGATCAATTATACCCCCTTTGTTCTCAATTTGGCATTTTCTAATGTAAACACTATAATATATTCAGAGGTTGGCATAAAACCTAATATGTGATGAATTTAATATAAACTTGCAAGCTCTGTAATCACTGTCCACATGTAGAAATAAAAAAACAGGGCCTCCCCGGTGGCGCAGCGGTTGAGCGCTGGGTTGCGAAGATATCCGCAGCTTCCGCGGCACCGGTTCGATCCCCGGCTGCTCCCCGGGCTCCGGAGGAGGGTCCCACATGGCGCGCAGACTTCTGACTGTGCCCAGTGCTTGTATAAATAAATAAATCTTAAAAAAAAAAAAACCAACAACATATAAAAGCCAATTTCCCTCTCCTACTAGAGTTCACCAATGTTTGTATTTCCATGGTACATTCTTTCACTCTTCATTTTTAAAATTAGTTTTATAATCAGCATATGCATTTGTAAAAAATAGTTTAAACTTTATAGAAAGGGAATTATATTTCTGGTATTCCTGCTTCTATTGCTCTACAAGAAGTTTATAGTAAAGTCCTTAGAGTTTGTTGTACATGTATGTTATTTATTTTTACCACACTATCCACACTACTGTCCCAAAGGACCACAGTTGATGTATCCATTTGTTGTTGATGAACACAGGTATTATTTCTAGTTTTATGAACGGTGCTGAATTCTTTTATTTAGATTCCTTGTGTTTGTGCTATTCCCAGAAGTAGAACTGTTTGTCCAAAGACTATATATATATATACTCTCAGCTACTCTAGATATTAACAGATAGCTTTTCAAACTTACATGCAATTTATATGATTATTAATAACAGCCATTGAGAATTATCAACACCCTCAAAAAAGTGGTAAAAATACTAACTATTGTCGATTTAGTGACTATTTATATGCATTATGTAGTTATTGGCCCCACTCTGTATAGTTTGAAATTTCCCCCATATTTACTTACTATTTGCAATTCTTATTTCAAGAATTCTATTCTAACTTGTTGCCTCTTTTGGTATTTCCTATTTTTTAAGCTCCAAAAGAGGAGGGATGAGGGTAGGGCAGAGAGCATGGAGGGCCTGAATTATGGTGAGAACTATGGATGCCTTGATAGTGGGTTGGTTGGTAATGTACACCTGAAGAGCTGGGTGAACCTATAACCTCTGAATCATATATGCTGTTGTATACCATGTTACCACAATAAAAATAAAACAATGTCTAAACACTTTTAAAAGAAACTAGGTTCACATAATTCAGTAATGTGACATAGTTTGAGTCCATAATAGTGTGAGATGAACCAGGAATACAAAGTCCTTCTTGAGAATTTTCTTAAGTATAAAGTTGGATTGACTGTCCTTGCTGAAATAGTAGCAGTTTCCTCTCAAACAGGGATCAATTATATGCCCTTCTCTTTGTCTATTTGGTATTTTCTACTGTGCAAGCTATACCACCACATAGACAGGATTTCATAACACATACATATATGATAAATTTAGTCACTATAAACTGTTAAGTTACAGACAACAAGCTTAACCAATGTAACCCATAGACATCCTGGACTATCTATTATCTAATTGTATATTACCAATAACACGTTCTCCCCTTCCATTTCAGGTTTCCCTCTGGGCTCCACAGCGCAGTCTGAAACCAAGGCATCTGGATGTGGTGTGTGCCCCACCTCTCCAAGCCAAAGCACACCCTGGTCCTTCTGGACACTGAGGGCCTGCAGGATGTGGAAAAGGTAAGGAAGACCATCTCCTTTGCACTACATACCCTATTTATATTTCACTTTGTCACCTCAATTCATTTTTATGACATATTACTTTGAACAATGTGGTTGCATTCTGTTTCTTGAATTCATTTCCTTTAAAGATCAGTACTTACTAGGAATAGACCTTCTCATTTCTAATACTGCATTGAATGATACTAGTCAAAAACTTGCATGATTGCTTAATTGAGGTTTTGCGTTAAGTACTATAGATATTACAGTGAAGGAAGGAAACTCCCAGAGTCTAGCTAGGGAGATAAGAAATAAGCAGGTTATCAGTACAGGGCACCATATATATGAAAAGTATGAAGTGAACTGTGTTACATGATAAGGGACCATATGGAGGAAGCTATACCCTATGGGATGAATAAACAGTTCTAGTTAATGTGTGTGGGGGTAGGGGGCTGGGGAATTACTGGAGTTGAGAATAGGAACCGTGAAAATAGGAGTGCAGTGAAATAATCTATAAAAATAATCCCAGAAAAGCTTCAATTATGCCAGGAGTACTTATTAATTTTTAGTACAATTTTCTGAGTTATGAAGATGAATTATTCCTAATTATGTATAAGCATGAATAGACCAACCAAAAATATGCTAAGTGGAATAATTTTGATGTTATGTTTTTAGTCTGAGCTCCAAATAATTTTTTCTCCTTATTATGTAAGTCAGAGTCCAGCAATCGTTCCTGGACTTCTATTACTACCAAAAAGAGGGAGGGTATGAATTTAGAAATTCTGTATTTAAATAATTCAGCATAAAATACTCATAATTACCTCAATATAAACTCACAATGATCTACTGATTCTGAGGAGATTCTGCCTTTCATAAACCCCCATTGGAATGACTGTTATCAAAAAGACAACGGACAAATATTGATGAGAATGTACAGTATGCAACAGAATAACAGTGCATGTGTCTGGGTTATAAAATAAAGGATTAGACACACTTACTGGTATATATATATATATTGCTATAGGAAAAAAATCACAGTTGAAAGCGAAATTCTTTTTGAACAAATAAAATCAACAAGTAAAATGTTTTAAATGAATACCTGTGGTACCGAAACCCAGTCCCACACAATAGCATCCATGAGAGACAGACTGTTGAATTTTCTCAACCTACAATTGAAGACAGTGTGCACTATTACCTAATCACCCTCCTCCTCCTCCTGCTGCTGCTGCTTTTCAACCCATAAGCCTTAAATCACTATGGGTCCTTGTCCCATGAATCTCCAAAAGGGAATTCAGGGACAAACTCTAAGAAAAATAAGCAAAGTCAAGGAAATCTTTACTTAGAAAGTAAAGAAAAGTTTACTTAGAGGAAAAAGAACAAGGATGAAGAATCCAAGGCGGGGGCAAAAGATGCCTCTGTGGGCCCAGGTCTAGGGGATATTTTAAATGTTTTCCTCTATTCTAAAATCTCATCATCCTCAGCATCCTACCAGTGTCTATTCTCTGGACAGATGAACCCATTTACCCAGCTCTTCTCTTAGAGTTTCTCCTTTAACCTCCCCTGTCCAAAGTCTTATTCTCTCAAGTTTTACTGTCCTTGTTTATTTAGTCCTCTGGGATTTCTCACCCCATCTCTGGAGTATGTTTTGGTTGGCACCTCTTAGAATTTATTACCTTATTTCAGAAGCCTCTTTAACTCTCTTGAAGTTCCTGCCTGTTCTGTCGCTGAAGCTGCCTACATAACCAAAGTAGCCCTAGGACTCACCATTACACTCATGCCTGCTTCTCTGTATTTATCCTGGAGTCAAAGAAGCTAAGTCACATGTAAAGGAGGAAAACCCTAGAATTCAAAACCAAGTGTGGTGGAACCTCTTTTTTCTCCCTCCTTATCATATGCCCCACCTTTGGGGAAAAAAAAAAAGATAACTGAAAATAAACCATCACCTCCTAGAAAAGAGCACCTCCTTCCTCCTGGTTTCACTTCTCTGAAAGCAGAATTAATGTTAATGTCCATTAACAGGGCTTAACAGTCTAACATCTTGTTTGATCTTCAACTTAAAAAGAGAATCACTGCCTGAATTCAAGGAAGGAGGAGAGGACCAGGGCAGCAAAGATAGCTGAGGACTTGCTGCCTGGCTACAGCACCCAATCCTGGTGAGTTCCCTCCTGAACTTGGTCTTGTATATTTATTTTAACAACAAAACAAATTCCCAAGTGCAAGGCCCACTCCAAAGGCAGCCAGAGGCAGCATAAGAGTCCAGATGTAGTGAGGGTGGGAGTGGGGTGAAGTCAGGTTGGAGGGGTGAGGAGAGAGCAGTGGGGTGAGTAGGGGTAGAGGAATGGGGGTGGGGGTTGTTCCATTAGCTCAGCCTCTCCTTTTGGACTTGAAGCAGCTGTGAGGTGAAGGTGTCCTCACCCTGTCCTCAGGTGCCCTCCATCTCCTCAGGATCCCATCCAGGCTGCCTCAGAGAGCCCTGCTTGGGAGGAGTGTATCCCCTTAACCCCTCTCTGTGGAAACAGTGCTTGACCCATTTCTTAGTCCCACCCCCTCACAGAGGCACTGTGTGGGACTCCTGCTCCTCCATCTCCATCTTCCCCACCTCAGACATTTCCCGATTATGCCCTTCCCCCGCCTCAGTCCAACCTCCAGCACCACCCCAGTCAGGCATCAGAGAATGCTGTTGAACAGTCCTTAGAGAAACAGAGAGAAAACAAAGCTTCTTCATTTACAATTGGAATCCTTAAATGATTGACTACAGACTATTTTTGTATTAGCAACATTTAATATTCCAAAGATACTATAAGACTGTGTAGTATCTCACACTCACTAGTCCACTGTGAAAAATAACTGTAAGGTCTAATCATGTTTGTCTATCACTCGCTGTGTATACTGCAAGGTCCACACAAGAGCTGTTTCAGAATAGTCCGACACTTGCTGAGAAGACATGTTTTCGGGTATTTCTTTTTATCTGTCACTCCAGATGACTCTTGCGAACAGAAAATTTTGGAAATTATCCAACAGGTGGCTCCATCTTCTGCAAGTGTTTCACAGGACTTGTTTGTTTGGAGTTTATAGCTGTGGGTGTTGTGTCTAAGTGGTTGCAGTGGCAGAGTCCAGATCGGCTCAGGTGGATTGTGGGAGAATCCAGAGACTGAGAGCTTAGAAGTAAAGAAAAGCCTTATTCCAAGGGAGGGAAAGGCAGAATTAAGTGACTGTCTGCAGAAGTGAGCAGCTGGAACTTTTACATTTGAGTTTCCTTTCCCTTGGTTTCTTTATGCTCACTTAGCAAGAGCTGGGCTGGCAAATGCTGAGTACCTAAATTTTTCGTTAAAACTGTGATACAAGAGGGCCTCCCCGGTGGCGCAGCGGTTGAGCACTGGGTTGTGAAGCTGCCAGCAGCCTTTGCGGCGCTAGTTCGATCCCCGGCTGCTCCCCGGCCACCAGAGGAGGGTCCCACATGGCAGGCAGACCTCTCCTGCCGCCCGCTGCTCCCCTCAGCAGTGTACTTCGGTCCTTCTGCCTGCTCTGCTCCCTGCTCTGGCTCTGGTGAATTCTCTCACCCTCCCGCACTTCTGACTCTACCCAGTGCTTGTATAAATAAAAATAAATAAATCTTTAAAAAAAAAAAAAACTGTGATACAAGAAATACCACAGGTAGTTAGGGTGTTGATTGGTGCCAATGAGGCAGATTTCTCACAAGAAATGCTGCTGGTGTCTGGGGTAGCAATATGGGCAACTAGCTCACAGGACCCAGTTTACTTTAATTGAAACATCATCATCAGTATACTTGCTATAAACACAATTATTCCTTCTAATACTTTATTTTAAATTAATTTTTAATATTGTGGTAATTTTAATTTTTAAAATTGTGATGATAACATGAGTTATCACCATCATACTGCCCCCAACACCAGATCACGTGGACGACCAAGTCCACAACCATAGTTCACTGTGCTTCCTCTTTCCCTCTCTGTTCTTATGCCTCCCCCTCTGCTTTCCCTAAACTTTTAATATATTCAATATAAGAAATAAAGTGTATCATTCCTCCTGCATATAGCACAACACAAACAGACTCTCTCCATTCTTCTCCCAATAACAATAGAAAATGGAGAGAGGTTTTTTACAGAAAACCTGTTAAACAAGTTGATGGTATTTTCTGACAAAACGGTTTTGGGTATTTTATATTTCCTGGCAATTAGCAGCTCACTAATGTAACCATATGGTTTTACACATTGCCTAACATACTCATTGTCAAAATAGTACATTAATACTGGATTAAAAAATATTTAGTGCCTGTCTGTAAATAACCTGTATAGTAATGATTCAGGCAGGAATTATTGTTCTTCCTATAACAACTGATGACAATCGAAGACTAATAGACTTACTCCTTTATCAAGGTCTCACAGACAAGAAGTGATTTGAACTCTGGGGATTGATCCCTGACAGCCTGGCTCCAGCATTTGTGCTCTGACACCCCAGGACTCTGCTTCCTCTGGCCTGACTCACTCTCCCTCTAATGCACCCTCAGCTGTCACCCTCAGCTGGTCCTCTCCTGCCTGCTCCTCCTCCTCATGACAGGTGTCCTCCCCTACTTGCTGCCAGGAGAGAGATGTCACTGTTTCAATCCAAAGCCAATCCCTCATCTTTGTATAGAGATTCTTTCCTAAACACTCAACTTTTTATCATTACTTGGTAGCATTTACTTTGTACCAGCAATATTTGAAGAGCATTATAAAAATTATGAGACATTTGTCCACTAATTACCTTAATTATCCTCCCCAGGGGTTTATGAATAGAAAGTGCAGTTTTCCAAAGAGTAACTGAGGCACAGTGACATTAATAATCTTTCCAGTGGTCACACAGCTAGGAAAATATGGGACATGTGACTGTTGTTTAGAATTTTCTTTGAGAACATGAAGTGTTTGTCGAAGCTCTTTTCTGCTCTCTGCTGATTCATGTGATCACCCCATCACTGTGATGAAAAGTTAAACTAGAACGTTGCCCAGATGTAGGACTGTGACAGAGCTGGGAAGCTCCTAAACCACCTTGACCACATCCTCTCTACCTGTCACCCCATAAGTAAGAAATTTCAATCTGGCTACATAAATTAATTCCTGTACCCATTACAATTCCTACCCAGAGTCCTATATCTGGATAAGGTTGCATTTTAAGTGTGTTTCATCATAATTCCTGCACCCATAACTGTTCCAGGTATTATGGTGATGTGTTTTGAGAGAGTTCCATTTTTCTCTGTTCTTTTGCTCAGGGTCGCTCTTCTTCCAGCCTGCTCCTGCTGCCACCAATTCACCAACCTGTCCTCATCACCTTTGCTGATACATTTATTTTCTCATTCTAGGAAAGGCCTTCCATGACACACCCCATATCTCTTCAACCACCTATGCCTAGTACCTCATTGTTTTCAACCTTCCTATGCCTATTACCTTCAACCTTCAACCTTCCTATGCCTATTACCTCATTATTTTCCTTGAGCATATACTGTATATACATGTGTGTGTGTTTTGTAATTTTGCTTCTTTGTTACTTGTCTATCTCTCCATCCCTCCAAACACACTAGAATTCATCTCCGTGAACAAGTCTCACAGTAGGTACTCGAAAAATATTTCTGCATTAATGAGATATTGATTCTGGACACTCCTTATCTCTAGCTCCCTTTCTTTCTCCATTTAGTCCCAAAATGTTAGTGTTTTACATCTTCATCATAAGTGCTCAGTTTTTATATTTTCATTCCATTTACTTTATAGATCAGGTTTAAGGATTCATCAGTAATATAAGGTTCATTAGGCCACTGCACCAATTTTTTTTTCTTTTTTTTTTTTAAAGATTTATATATTTATTTACACAAGCACTGGGTACAGTCAGAAGCACTGAGGTTAAGAGAATTCACCAGAGCCAGAGCAGGGAACAGAACAGGCAGAAGGACCGAAGTACACTGCTGAGGGGAGCAGCGGGCGGCAGGAGAGGTCTGCGTGTCATGTGGGACCCTCATCCAGTGGCCAGGGAGCAGCTGGTGATCAAGCCAGCGCTGCAGAGGCTGCAGGCAGCTTCGCAACCCAGCGCTCAATCGCTGCGCCACCAGGGAGGCCCAGACTGCACCAATGTTGATGCAAGAGGCTATATGATGGTCTTTAGAAATACACAAAATGTAGAAAATTGAGATATACATTCCAAAGCAGAAGGCTGATATGTACATGGCTTGTGAAACCGTGAGTTCTGACCTGCAGTGCTCTTATTTTTTGGAGTTCTTCCTCTGGGTTACAGCTCACCATGGCCTCTGGATCCATCATGACAGCCCCCATCTGTCTAGTGGAAAATAGGAAAAAGCAGTTCACAGTAAATCCAGAAGCACTGAGGATTCTGGAGAAGATCTCGGAGCCCGTGGTGGTGGTGGCCATTGCAGGGCTTTATCGCACAGGGAAGTCCTACCTAATGAACCGCCTGGCAGGACAGAACCGTGGTGAGTGCTGTTCCAGGGCAGGGGACACATGCTGGTTCAGCAGTGAGGACAGAGGCTGATGTGGCACCTCCTTTAGGGTCATTTGAGGAAAAGTCTAGCACTTCCCACTGGAGAACACTAATTATCATTGCTACATTTGTCACTTCAACTCCATCTACCCTAAATCTCCTTTTCCCAAACTTTAACAAAGGATACTTCATTAATTATATTTCCATGACTTATTTCTGCTCAGTAGGGCAGTCCCAGCAAGTATTTCTCTACTTGTTCCAACATCAGTTTTGTTCTAATTAGGGTCATATCAAGTAACAAAAATACTGCTCACAGGACTTCATTTTAAAAATGGATGGATAAAGAGCAGTCAGTAGAAACCAGCATATTCCATATAACTGAGGCTATCTTAAAGCATTTTTGCATCATTTTATAGCAAAATTTGATCAGTTATAGCCCCTTTTGTTCTCTATTTGGTGTTACCTAAGTGCAAGCTATAACATCGAGAGGGTTGCAAAATCATTGTCCATATGTAAAAATAAAACATCAACAAAATACTAGAGTTCATCAATGTTGATGTTTTCATGGTGCATTCTCTCACTCTTCATTTCTATAATTAGTTTTATAATCTGCATATGTATGTCTCAGAAATAGCTTAAACTCTATATAAAGGGAATTATATTTTTGCTATTCTTACTTCCATTGCTCAACAAGAGGTTTATAGTAAAGTCCTTAGACTTTGTCATAGGTATATGTTATTTATTTTTACCGACTATACTATACTAGTGTCCAATAATAGCACAGTTGATGTATCCACTTGTTCTTGATGAACATCAGTATTATTTCTAGTTTTTATGTATGGTGCTGCATTCTTGTATTTAGATCTTTTGTGTTTATGATATTCCCAGAAGTAGAACTGTTGCTTCATAGAATAGATATACTTTCAGCCATTCTAGATATTAGCAGATAGCTTTTCAAACTTTATCTGCAATTTAAATGCATATTAGATATCAGCAATTGATATTATACACATCCTCAAAAAATAAAACTGGGAAAAAAGGCTGTTGAACTATTGCTGATTTAGTGACTATTTTTATGGATTATATAGTTATTGGTCTTCTGCAGTTATTGGCCTCACTCTGTATAGCTTGAAATTATCCCCATATTTACTTACTACTAGCATTTGTTATTTCAAGAATTCTATTCTAACTTGTTGCCTCTTTAGGTACTTGCTATTTTTTGAGCTCCAAAAGAGGAGGGTGGGGGTGGGGAACAGAGCATAGAGGGCCTACACTATGGTGAGAACTATGGATACCTTGATAATGGGTGTGGTTGGTAATGTAGACTGAGGAACTGTGTGAAATATAACCAACAAATCATATGCCATGTTACCTCAATAAAAAAAAATTTTCTAAAAATGTTTAAAATAAATTAATTTATATAAATCAGTAATGTGACATAATTTGAGTCCATAATGGTGAGAGATGAACCAGGAATACAAACTCCTTCTTGAGAATTTCCTTAATAAGCATAAATTGTTTCCTTGTCCTTGCTGAAATAGTAGTTTTTCCTTGCAATCAGGGATCAAATATATGCCCTTCTCTTTCTCTATATGGTATTTTCTACTGTCCATCTATAACAGAGACACATAGTATATAAAACATACATACATAACAAATTTAATAAATGTAAACTGCTGAGCTACATACAAGTTTAAACATTGTAACCCATGGACATCCTGGACTATCTATTACCTGATTATGTATTATCAATAACACTTTCTCCCCTTCCATTTCATGTTCCCCTCTGGGCTCCACAGTGCAGTCTGAAACCAAGGGCATCTGGATGTGGTGTGTGCCCCACCCCTCCAAGCCAAAGCACACCCTGGTCCTTCTGGACACTGAGGGCCTGGGGGATATGGAAAAGGTAAGGCACAGTGTCTTCTTTGCTCTTGATACCCTATTTATATTTCACTTTGCCACCTCAATTTATGACATAATACTTTGAACAATGAGGTTAAATTTTGTTTCTTGAATTTGTTTCCTTTAAAGATTAGTACTTTACTTATTAGCAATAGACCCTCTCATTTTTAACACTACATGGAATGATACTTGTCCAAAAGGGACCTGGTTGCTGAATTGAGACTTTTGTGTTAAGTACTATAGATACCACAGTGAAGGAAGGAAACACCCAGAGTCTAGTTTAGGGAGGTAAGAAATAAGCAGGTTATCAGTATAGGGCACCATGGATATAAAAATGAAGAACCAAACCTAATCATTCAGGATGGGAAACATCTGGAGGAAGCTATAACCTATGGGGCCAATAGACTGTTTTAGTTAAGGTTTGTGTAGGGGTTTGGGAGTTGGGGAATTAATGGGGTTGACAATAGGAACCATGAGGACAGGCGTTCTTGAAATAGTCTACAAAAATAATCCCCAAAGGGCCTCCCTGGTGGCACAAGGGGTTAAGATGCAACCTATGAAGCATTCTGCATCCACTGCATCAGGAGTTTGAGCCCTGGCCAGGGAGCTATGCACATGGTGCAGCAGACCTCTCCTGACCTCTCCTCTCCAGACCTCTCCGCTGCTCCCCTCAGCAGTGTATTTCAGTCAATCTGTTCTGTTCCCCACTCTGTCTCTGGTGAAACCTCTCACCGCCCACACCTTGGCCTGTACCCCAGTTCTTGTATGATAAATAAATAAACGTTTAAAAAAATCCCCAGAAAAGCTTCAGCTATGCAGGACTACTTATTAGGTTTTAGTACAATACTCTGAGTTTTGAAGAATTCTTCACTGATTATATACACCCACCAAAAATATGATAATGAAATAATTTTGATGTTATGTTTTTTATTTTAAGCATTCCTTTTCTTTATTTTTTAAAATTTTATATTTAATTTTTTAGTTTTTACATCATTGTTCATTTTTAAAAAATATTTGCTTCCCCCGCCACCCCTTCAGGTGTAGTCCCCATAGAGTTTCCTTCACCAATGCACCCCTGCACCATCACCTCAGTTCCATGTGCTCCTCCCTCCCTCCCTTTGATCACTCTCCCTCCTCCTCCCTGCAGTATGTCTTTGATTTAAAAGTGTCTGGTTTTGCTTTGTTGTGTTTTATACTGTTATTATTTTTTACACTGGTATATTCTTGGGTTCCCCTATATTCCTGCTATAAGTGAAACCATCCGACATTTTTCCTTTTTTTTTTTTTTCTGGCTTATTTCACTGAGCATAATTCCTTCTAGTTCCATCCATGTTGCTGTGAATGGCATGAGTTTATCTCTTTTGATTGCTGAATAATATCCCATTGTGTATATATGACACATCTTTTTGATCCAGTCATCTATTTTTGGGCATTTGGGTTGTTTCCTGGTTTTGCCTAATGTAAATAATCTGCAATGCAGGTGTCCTTTTGAATCAATTTTTTTGTGTCCTTTGGGTAGATCCCTAGTAGTGGAATTGCCAGGTCATATGGTAGCTCCATTTTTAGTAGACTGAGGAACCTACAGACAGCTTTCCATAGTGGTTGGACCAGTTTGCCCTTCCACAAGCAATGTAGGAGAGTTCCTTTTTCCCACATCCTTGCCAACATTTGTTGTTGCTTGTTTTTTTGATATGTATCATTCTTATTGGTGTGTGGTGGTATCTCAATGTGGTTTTAATTTGCATTTCCCTGATTATTAGCGATGGTGAACATTTTTTCATATGCCTGTTGGCCATTTGCATTTCTTCTTTGGAGAAATGTCTTTTCTTTCTTCTGCCCAGTTCTTGACTGGATTGTTTATTTTGTTTTCATTGCATCATGTGAGTTCTTTGTGTATCTTTGTGATCAGACCCTTAGCAGTTTACTGGAGTGCAAAGATTCTTTCCCCAATCAGTGGGGTGTCTCTCTATTTTGGTTAATGTCTCTTTTGCCATGCAGAAGCTTTTCAGTTTGATGTAATCCCAGCTGTTTATGTTTTTCTTGACTTTCTTTGCTTTGGGTGATGTGTCTTTAAAGATATTATTGTGATATATATCTTGTAGTGTTTTACCTATATTTTCTTCTATATATTTATGGTTTCTGGTCTTATGTCCAGTTCTTTTATCCAATTTGAGTTGATTTTTATGCATAGTGAAAGATAGTGGTCTAGTTTCATTTTTTTGCATGTGGTGGTCCAGTTTTCCCAGCACCATTTATTGAACAAACGTCCGTATTCCATTGCATATTCTTTGTTCCTTTGTCAAAGATCAGTTGTCCATATCAGTGTAGTTTTATTTCTGAGCTCTATATTTGGCTCCATTGGTCTGTGTGTCTGTTTTTGTTCTAATTCCAAACTCTTTTTTTAAAAAAAAAAAAAAGATTTATTTATTTATTTATACAAGCACTGGGTATAGTCAGAAGCACGGGAGGGTGAGAGAATTCACCAGAGCCAGAGCAGGGAACAGAACAGGCAGACTGGCAAAATACACTGCTGATGGGAGCAGTGCGTGCGGCAGGAGAGGTCTGCATGCCATGTGGGACCCTCGCCGGTGGCCAGGGATCGAACCAGTGCTGCAGAGGCTGCAGGCAGCTTCGCAGCCCAGCATTCAACCGCTGCACCACCAGGGGAGACCCCTAATACCAAACTGTTTTAATTATTATGGATTTGTAGTATAGCTTGAAGTTTGGAAGTGTGACACTTCTTTCTCCTTTGTTTTCATCAGTAGGGCTTTGGCTATTCATGGTTTTTTGTGGTTCCATATAGATTTCATCAGTATTTGTTCTATTTCTTTGAAGAATGTCATTGAGATTTTTATTGGTATAGTGTTGAATCTGTATGTTGCTTTTGGTAGGATGGACATTTTAATAATGTTTATTCTTCTAATCCATGAACAGAGAATGTCTTTCCATTTCTTTGTGTCTCCTTTTCTTTCTTTTATCAGTGTTTTATAATTTTCTTTGTATAAGTCTTTCAGCTCTTGTTAAGTTTATTCAAAGTATTTGATTTTTTTGTTTCAATAATAAAAGGGATGGTTTTCTTGATTTCTTCTTCTTCAGATTGATTGTGTATAGCAATTTTTTTGTGATTTTTGTGTGTTGGTTTTGTATCCTGCTACTTTAGTGAACTGGCTGATTATTTTGAATAGTTTTTCTGTGGAGTTTTTAGGGTTCTTTATGTAGATTATCATATCATCTGTAAATGGTGATAGTTTGACTTCTTTCCCTATCTGGATTCCTTGTATGTCTTTCTCTTTTCTTAATGCCCTGGCGAGGGCCTCCAGTATTATATTGAAGAGCAGTGGTTAGAGAGAACATCCTTGTCTTGTTCCTGATCTTAAAGGAAAGGCCTTCAGCTTTTCGCCATTGAGAATAATATGGTAGTGGGTTTGTCATATATGGCTTTGATCATGTTAAGGTATGTTCCTTCTATCCTGAGAATTTCAAGGCCTTCATCATAAATGGATGTTGCACTTTGTCGAATGATTTCTCAGCATCTATTGAAAAGATCATATGGTTTTTATTTTTCTTTTTGTTGATGAGTTGCATTACACTGATCCATTTTCATATGTTGAATCACCCTTGTGCTCCTGGGATGAATCCTTCTTGATCATGGTGTATTATCCCTTTGATGCATTCTTGGATTCTGTTGGCAAGGATTTTGTTGAGGATTTTTGCATTAGTGTTCATTAGGGAGATTGGCCTGTAATTTTCTTTTTTGTGCTGTCTTTGTTTGGTTTTGGTATTGGTGTAATGTTGGCTTCATAGAATGTATTTGGTAGTATTCCTTCTTTTTCAATTTTTTGAAAGAGTTTGTGTAGGATAAACTCACTGCTGAACATTTGGTAGAATTCATTTGTGAAGCCATCTGGACCTGGGCTTTTGTTTTTGGGGAGTGCATTGTTTACTGCCTCAATTTCATTGCTAGTAATTGGTCTGTTTAGGTGTTCTATTTCTTCTTTGTCTAGTTTTGGATGACTACATCATTCTAGAAATTTGTCCATCTCTCTAAGTTGTTGAATTTGTTTGCATATAAGTGTGTTCATAGTAATCTCTGATTATTCTCTTGATTTCTACTTAGTCTGTTGTGATTTCTCCTCTTTCATTTATAATCCCATTTATGTGTTTTTTCCTGTTTTAACTTTGTGAGCCTGGCTAGAGGTTTGTCTATTTTGTTTATTTTTTTCAAAGAACCAAATTTTGCTTTCATTGATCTTTTGGATTGTGTTTTTAAATTCTATTTCATTTATTTCTGCTTTGATTTTTATTATCTATTCTTCTACTGGCTTTAGGGTTTTTTGTTGTTCTTTTTCTATCTCTTTGAGATGTGAGATTAGGTTGTTTCTTTGAGTTCTTTCTTGATTCTTGGTGTGAGCCTGTATTGCTCTATATTTTCCTCTTATTACTGCTTTTGCTGCACCCCATACATTCTGGAAAGTGATGTCCTCCTTGTCGTTCAACTCAAAGTATTTTTTAATTTCTTCTTTGAAGAAGTCCAGTGGTCTAGAAGTCCAGTGGTCTTCTAGTAGTGTGGATTTCAATCTCCATGAAGAGGGAGGGTTCTTTATTTTCTTTTCATGATTTATTTCTAGCTTGATGCCTTTATGATCGGAAAAGATAGTTGGAATGATTTTGATCTTCCTGTATCTGTTGATGTTTGTCTTGTAGCCTAGTATGTGATTGAGTCTGGAGAATGATCTGTGTGTGCTTAAGAAAAATGTATACTTGGATTTTTTGGGGTGCAGTGTCCTATAGATGTCTGGTAAGTCCATGAGTTCTATGACTTTATTTCAGGCTCTAGTGTCTTTATTTATTTTTTGTCTCATTGATCTCTCCATTAGTAAGAGTGGAGTGTTGAAGTCTCCCACTATGTATGTATTTTCTTTAATGTCTATTTTCAGAGCTGATAATTGTCTAATATATTTTGATGCTCCTTCATTTGGTGGTATATGTTGATAAGTGTTGTATCTTGTATCTTCCTGATGTATTGTTCCCTTGATCATAATGTAGTTTCCTCTATGTTTCTTTTACTTTTTTTAAATTTGAAGTCTATTTCATCTGATATAAGTATAGCTATTCCTTCCTCTTTTTTTTTTTTTTTTGGTCCATTTGCTTGTAGGATTGTTTTCCAACCTTTTACTTTTAATCTGTGTTTATCTTTTGTTGTTAAATGTGTTTCCTGGAGACAGCAGATGGATTGATTTTGTTTTTTTAATCCTGTGTGCTACTCTGTGTATTTTTATTGATGAGTTTAAGTCATTTACATTTAGCGTTAATACTGATATGTTGGCATCTGTATTTGCCATGTTGTCTTTTTTTGTGATTTTATTCTTTGCTTTATTCTGTTCTTCATGATCATTCCTTCTGTTGGTTTTGGCTTTAGAACTTCTTGTAGTATTTTCTGGAGTGGAGGGTTAGTTGTAAGGAATTTCTGTTTGTCTGAGAAGGTCCATATTTTTTCTTCATAGAGGAAGGAGAGTTTTGCAGTGTAAAGTATTCTTGGTTGGCATTTGCTGTCTTGACATTTGTTGAATATGTTACTCCATTCTCTTCTTTCCTCTAGTGTTTCTTCAGAGAAGTCTGAGCTTAACCTGATTGATTTTCCCTTATAAGTTATCTGTTTCTTCCCCCTTGCCAGTTATTTTTTCTTTGTCTTGGACTTTTGCAAGCTTTACTATTATGTGTCTTGCTGTAGTTTTCTTTTCATTGTGGTAATTGGGTGTTCTTCTCACTTCTTGTATGTCTATATTTATCTCCTTTTTCACGTTTGGGAAGTTTTCTTCAATTATCTCCTTGAATAATTTCTCAGATCCTTTGTATCTATCCTCACCTTCTGGAATAACTATACCTCTTATATTTCCTCTCTTCATGGAGTCTGATAATTGTCTAAGGGTATTCTCATTCTTCTTACTTTGCACTTCTCTCTCTTTTTCTCTTTTCATTTGTTCTATTTCTGTATCTTCAAGAGTACTGATCCAGTACTGTTCTCAATGCTTTGACAAGAGCTCTTTGTCTCCTCCAGTAATCTTTTAGTCTCCTCCTTTTCTTTTATTTCCTTTTGTAACGTCTCATTTTCACTCTTCATTGATTATTCATCTCATTTCATTATACTTTTTGATCATGATGATTACTAATTCTCCATCTGACAGGCAGAGAAGTTCTTCCATGTCATTGTTGAGCTCTGGAGATTTATTTTCTTTTTGTGGTGTGTCTTTCTCCTGGGGGATTGCTTGGCTATTTGTACTTTTCCTTCTCCCTGCTGTTTGCTTTCTAATTTGTTCTATGTGTTGGGACGTTGTGCCACTGGTGTTCGTGGGCTACTCTTTGGATTGCTTCTTCAGGGGTGTCAAAAATAGTTTACCAGACTGATACCAGCACTGGTAGGCCAAAACTCCACCAGGGTGTTAATGCTGTGGTTGTGTTGCTGGGCACTGTCTCTTACAGTTCCCTCCTTACGTATTTACTCAGTTCCAGCAGGGAATCACTTAGCTGGTGATTTTGCTCTGGTCACTAGGTGGCACTAGAGAAATGTACTTACTGAACTGTGGTTTTCCCCTGGAGTTTTCTCTGAAAAACGAAGGAGGGGAGGGGAGCACCTCGATACAGGGGCTGTTGTTCATGCTAGGTGCTGTGTCTTCCCCGTGTTCACCCAGTGCTGTGCCCATTGCTATGTGGATCCTGTGCCCTGTTTTCTGTGCTCTAGTTCCGAACCTCAGAGTCTCAGATCCAAAACAATGGTTGTCACCCTGTGCAGTGCCATTGTTATGGCACCTCCATGTCCCAAATACTGAGCCTAGTTCTCAGTTCCAGAATGGGGTCTTGCTCCATGCCTTTTTTTCCCTTCTTAGCCCTGTTTGCATGGCCCACCCCATTTCAGAGCCTTAAGGTGGTTTTGGAAACTCTGGCTTCCAAATATTAGGAAGTTGGTGATTTTGTTCAGATCACTAGCTGGAACCAGAGATCATTCCTAGTATCCTTTGAAAGCTGTGCTTTTTCCCCCATGGGTCTCCAGGGAACTGAGTGGGGATGGCGTGGAATGGCTCAATGGTGTGGGGGTGCTGTCTGCCCTGTGCCACGCGTCATGGGGATCCCATGCACTGAATTTTGTGCCCTGGATCTCACTTCCAAAGCACTAGGATCTGTGACATGGCCAGTAGCCCAGTTCAGTGTCCACAGAAATGGTGCTTTTTGCACCCCACTCCTGTGCCCGAATGCCTGGTTTTTGATTACTCAGTGAGGGTCATTTACCTCAGTGACCATTCCCATGTTGGGCAGCAGCATCTGCATATGCTTTTTGAGTGTGCATGCTTTTTCACACAAGCTTACCGGTTGGCCTTGGGCTATATGAAGGTCTCTCCCCTGAGTCCTTATCTTCCTCTAATGGTGCATGGGGCCATTTGATCACCTCCATGGTGATCCCCCCACAATTCTCCACAGTTCCCATTGTGGGGTGGTGCAGTGCCGGCAATAGTTCCTTTCCACTCACAGTCCCGCTTGATCTATATTTTGTTCTCATTGTTGTTTTTTTCTTTCTGTTGGTTGGAGTGTGCTGGCTTTGTGAGTGGGGGAGGGCAGTGGGGATCTTAGCTTTCCTTCATTTTTGTCCTCTTTTATGGCAACTTTCCTCTCAGGCAGTTTGCCAGAGATGCCCATTTATCTTCCATGTCCTGGTTTTCGCAGGGACCTGCCGCTTTTCCTCCCTATTAACTTTTTTTTTAATGAGAGGACTTATTCACAGTGTTTCCCCACCACCATGTTGATCTCCTCAGACAATGTTATGTTTTTAGTCTGAACTCCAAACAATTTTTTCTCTTTATTTATGTAAGTCAGAGTCTGAATTGGAATTAGCAATGGTGGCCCCTCGATTTCCAATACCAACAAAAAGAGTGAGGGTATGAAATTAGAAATGCTGAATTTAAATATTAGAGCATAAAATACTCAATAATTACCTCAATATAAACTCACAATGATCTATTGATTCTGAAGAGATTGTGGCTTTCATAAACCTTCTTTGTATCTAACTGCATATATCAATGTACCAAAACATACCAGCAGCAAAGCCATTGCTGTCCTTGAAACTTGCAGTGCATGTGAGTGTTATCTGATTCTATGACAAGTCAATCATAACAGTCCCATGTCAACTACTGCCACACAAATAACCAACCACAGTCAAATAAAAACCTTTGCCATACCTTATGTCTGCACTCCCACAATTCCAGTTGTCTTTTCTTGGTCCCTCTACCTTATGGTTTATTAATCTTCACAATTCTACAACTGTCAATGATTAACCCATGCAGTTCAAAACATAATGCTATCATATTCTATTTAGACATGAACGCTCTTACTCTGAATGAACAGAATACTTTAAAAAAAAATTGTTTATGCATACAAGAGCTGGGGTACAGGCCAGAGGTGCAGGGGGTGAGAGAATTCATCAGAGACAGAGTGGGGAACAGAACAGGCAGATTGGCCAAAGTACACTGCTGAGGGAAGCATTGGTGTAATCAGGAGAGATGTGCTGCCCCATGTGGGTTGCTCCCTGGCTGGCTGGGAATTGAACTTGCGCTGCAGTGGCTGCGGATAGTTTCATAGGTTGCGTCATAATGCTTGTACCACCAGGGAGACCCTGAATTAACAGACTACTTTTTCTAGTTTTTTTGAAAGTCCCCTTTAGTCTGGATTATGCAGTCATCATGATTTCCTTTCAATACTACCATATATATCTGCTCTCTAGAAAGACATCTTCTTGATGCAGGAACTTTATGTTCACATAAATAAATGCAGCATCTGATATTTTGTAGATGTGTAGGAGGGAGAACTGTTAACTTTATTTAATTGAATAATTTGCCACCAATAGAGCACAATTATTCAATGATTATTAAATGATTAAAAAAATTTACAAACATCATTGCTTACTTCTATGTCTAGTCACTGATTAATTATCTGATACAAAAGAATAGTGTCATTCAGGGCCTCCCGGGTGGCGCAGCGGTTGAGCGCTGGGTTGCAAAGCTGCCCGCAGCCTCTACAGCATCGGTTGGATCCCTGGCTGCTCCCCTGCCACAAGAGGAGGGTCCCACATGGCGCGCAGACCTCTCCTGTTGCCCGCTGCTCCCCTCAGCAGTGTGCTTCCGTCCTTCTGCCTCTTCTGCTCCCGCTCTGCCTCTGGTGAATTCTTTCACCCTCCCGTGCTTCTGACTGTACTCAGTGCTTGTATAAATAAATAAAAATAAATCTTCAAAAAAAAAAAAAAAGAATAGTGTTATTCATTGCTAGAGTTAATTGCAAAAGTATCTCAGGCCATGAGAGGAATAAATGTAAATTCCAAAATTGAGGTCTTTTCATTGAGAATTGTTTTCAAAACTTATGGTTATTTTACACCACTATTCAGCAACAATACAAATGACGTAGTGAGTGAGGAAATGATTGGTGAAAGAAGAGTAAGCTCCTACATCCCTTAATGTAATAACTTTCTAGGGTGACCCTAAGAATGACTGCTGGATCTTCACACTGGCCGTGCTTCTCAGCAGCATGTTTGTCTACAACAGCTTTGGGACCATCAACCACCAGGCCCTGGAGCAGCTGCAGTATCCTTCATGGGGCAAGACTACCTTGTATTACCACGTGTGTGGAAATAGCAGTGATACTATTTTTTCTTTCCTGTAACTCAGTTCTCCTGGAGAACTGAGAAAAGGGAGAGGAGGGCAAATAGAAATGTTTCTAAAAGTGGCTTGGGAGTGAGATCTGAAAGTTTTGTCGAAAGGCCCTTTTCTTTCCTTAGCTAAATCCCAGCTACGTGACTGAACTAGCAGACCTCATCAGGACAAAATCCTCTCCCAGATCTGATGAAAGAAATGACTCAGCTGAGTTTGTGAGTTTCTTTCCAGACTTTGTTTGGGCTGTCCGTGATTTCACACTGGAGCTGGAGTTAGATGGTCACCCCATCACTGAAGATGAGTACCTGGAGAATGCCTTGAAGTTGATTAAAGGTATAGAGAATGTCCTGGTTGATGGAAGGTTCAGTGGAGGTAGGATGAACTATGCCCAGTCATTCAACAGTTGAGATGAATCTTTACTTGACTTTGGATTGAAATTTATGATATTGGTTATTGGTATATGATTGGTGGATATGGAGTCAATATCCTTACTGGAAAAATTCCAGTGATCAGAGTTTAAGCTCAACAATGAAATTTAGAATCCATTATTGGACCTAATTTCAGAAAAATTGATAACTTGAAAGTTAATAGTAACAACCAGTGTTCAAACTCCCTAAGGCCCACATATCTTTCTTACTTACTCTGTTTAAGTGTTCCTCCATTTATATTTAGAGAATAAATATCCATTAGATTAGAAACAGGTAAATCTAAAATCACAAAGATATCAAATTACCAAACTTTCAAAATATATTCATGTAGTTTATTTTACTAGCTTACATAGTTACATACAAATAGTTTTATAACCAAAAGGTTTTTTCCTCCAAAACATTGATCTATCCCTCCAGTGAGACTATCCCCTTTATTCTTGTTTCTGTATAGAGAAAAGATTCTCCATATATTTTGATGAATTATACAAGTTTGATTTACATAATTATAAAAAGAAAAAATTAGAGGTACAGGATCTACATGGATCAAAGATCCCTGGAATAAATGTCTTTAGCCCCCAGCTTGAAAACATTCCTTCAGTGATTATTTTTTCTCCACTCATAAAGGTGATGATACCCAAACACAAATGTCCAACCTGCCTAGAGAGTGTATCAGGAAGTTCTTTCCAAAACAGAAGTATTTTGTGTTTGACCAACCTACAAGTGACAAAAAGCTGTTACACCACATGGAGGAAGTGTCAGAAAATCAACTGGATTTGAATTTCCAAGAACAATCCCGAAAATTCTGTTCCTATATCTTCACACATGCAGAAGCCAAGACCCTAAGGGAGGGGATCACTGTCACTGGACATGGTGAGTCTATTATCACAACATGTCATTGTGGCTCAGTGTGTGTGATGAAACATTGCTCCTTAGGATTGTTGGCACTTTTGAGTCTTGTTCTATGTGGTAAAGTAAGGCAGATGTTAATGTCACACATAGAAATGCAATATCCATCATTAAAATTTCCCTGTTGAAAGGTTTATTGAGGCCCATTTTATCTCATGAAACTAACACAATAATGACATAAACATTGGCTGCTCTTAAGAATAAAAATCTGCATTCAGATGAGTTGATGTGAAAGTGTTTATCAGTGAGGAGATGCAAGATGTACTGTAAATTGGGTTTTCCCTGGTGGCCCAGGCGGTTGAACGCAGTGCTATGAAGCTGTCCAAGGCTCTGCAGCGCTGGTCCGATCCCGGCCGGCTGGCGAGGGTCCCACATGGCGTGGCAGACCTCTCCTGTCGCGCCCGCTGCTCCCTTCAGCAGTGCATTTCGTCAGTCTGCCTGTTCTGTTCCCCGCTCTGTCTCTGGTGAATCCTCTCACCCTCCCGTGGATCTGGCCTATACCCTGGTTCTTGTATAAATAAATAAATAAATCTTTAAAAAAAAAAAGATGTACTGTGAATTTACAACAGTTAGAAAATAAATAGCAGGATATGAGGCTCTTAAAGCTCACTGAGAGTTTGAGAAACTGTTTAAATATGATCTTACTTCTTGCGCTGGATAATGGACAGGCCACCTGGGCAGACACATGTGTCTTGTATTCAAGTGGACTTGTGCCTGAGAAATATGTGTGGCACTGGCCCAAAATTCATAATGATTTTTTTATAAGGGGGCCCTTATTTTCATATGGAAAGAGTGCCAATAAATTAGGTACTTCACTTAGCTGTAAAGTAAGTTCCTTCTCATTTTATTTCTGTGAGTAAAGTTTTCCTGAAAATTCTTGACTACATAGGTTGATATTATTCACTTATGATTGGAAGATGATGAATTAGAAAACCATAAAAGAGAGGTCTAAGAGATACAAAGTGACTTTATTACAAGGATATTGATTCATAGAAGAGGAAAGAGGAGAAAGCAATGATAAGGACAAGGTTGAAGATGAAAATGAAGTTGTTTCAATAAACTTCTTGTGAAATTTAGAATGTTGGTCTCTAAATGTTGTAAATTCCTTTTATTCCCTAAATATTATGACATTCAGGGCTGGGAACTCTAGTTTTGACCTACGTGGATGCCATCAACAGTGGAAGTGCACCTTGTTTGGAGAATGCTGTGACAACTCTGGCCCAGCTTAGGAACTCAGAGGCTGTGCGGAAGGCAGCCGACCACTACAGCCAGCAGATGGCCCAGAGAGTGCAGTTCCCCACCAACACGCTCCAGGAGCTGTTAGACCTGCACACAGCCTGTGAGAGGGAGGCCATTGCAGTCTTCATGGAGCATTCCTTCAAGGATGACCAGCGGGAGTTCCAGAAAAAGCTTGTGGTAATAAGTCTCAGCTTTGTTTGCCTTATTTTTGTGTTTCCAGAAAGATGCCTAGATTTACCCTGCTCAGTCCTCGGATTCATGTGCTCTCATTACAGAAGGAACTTGATATAGTCCTTCCTTTTTCTAAAAGATTGAGTCTTTTTTCCTATTATAACAAAACTAGTTACCATGAGCGTAACATCATTGCAACTAGTTACCATGAACGCAGTATATGCACTGTGCTCATGTACAAGTAAAAAGCAAGTTTCAAATGGGGTTATTTACCATATGGAGGCCCTGGGGACCAACCCTCTTTTTTTAATCCACCAAGAGCACATGCCATCCTCCTTTTGTTCTCAAATTTTACATGACTACCTTCTCTGCCCCAACCTACAGAAAATACTTTTAAAGGATTTAAATGATTAGGTAATGACCATGTGGTACTTTCTCTCAAAATCCATTATCTTTACATATCCCACTAACAAGATTGATATTCACAGTCCCAGAGAAAACGCAGTGTGTAAACCTCAGAGATAAGACTATGGGGATCTGTGCCTCCCCTGTGCTGCAGTGGTTGAGCGCTGGGCTGTGAAGCTGCCCAAAGCCTCTGCAGCACGATTCCATCCCCACCTGCTGGGGGAGGGTCCCACATGGCGCACAGACCTCTCCTGCCACCCACTGCTCCCCTCAGCAGTGTATTTCGTCAGTCTGCCTGTTCTGCTCTCCACTCTGGCTCTGGTGAATTCTCTCACCCTCCCATGCTTCTAACTGTACCCGGTGCTTGTATAAATAAATAAATGAATCTTAAAAAAAAAAAAGACTATTGGGGGTCTATTAATTCCTCTTAGAAAGGGCTCCTTTATTCTAAGCTTGCCTTTGAGTTTCCCTTTGACTATTTGACCAATCACAATTATCATTTCAATCATATAGAAGAGGGGATTGATATTGTAACTAGACAAACAAGTTTTGTTCCTAATAATTGTGTACACACTCACTGAAAGAACTTATGAGAGATTCAGAACTCTGTTCAGATACCACTTAACACACTAATGAGCAGTTGATATGCTATGTATATTATGTGTATCAAACCACTCCAAGTAGAGAAGAAAGTCTACTTCCCGTCATCCAATAACTTCCATTATTCATTGCTGATGGATGAAGCATTGTTAATTCCACAATCTAAAGTGAACCACTGCTAATACTTTATGTTGTGATCATCGTGCAATGTTGGCAAATACCAAATTATTAAGTTGAACAAATGAAACTAATAAAATATTTTATGTCAGTTACACCTCAATTCAGAAAGTAATTGGCAGTTGGCAGTTCATGACTACCAACTCCATCATTTCTGAGACAATGACCTCAGCCCACAGGAGATGAGGGACTTTGAACAGGTTATGAAGAGAATTGATCAGACCCGGGGCTAATACAAGTCTCGTGGCTCCTGGTCATTTTGTGTTTCATCCACTCTTAGGTCACAAGACTGATTCTTCCAGAAGGATCCCAGATGGACTTTTCTGCCTAACAACTTCTTTTTTGGAATTTCTCCATTTTCCACTGGCAGGAAACCACAGAGAAAGAGAAGGAGAATTTCTTGCTGCAGAATGAAGATGCATCTCTCAAATATTGCCAGGCTGAGCTTAGGAAGATTTCAGAGTCCTTGATGGAGAACATTTCCAGAGGAAGATTCTCTGTGCCTGGAGGACACAGTCTCTACTTAGAAGCAAAGAACAAAATTGAGCAGGACTATAACCTAGTGCCTGGGAAAGGAGTTAAGGTGAGAAAAAAAAGAGCTGAGAAGAGCAAAATTGAATGGCAGGGTCTAAGACTATAGCATTATTTGCATAGATAAAGGAAAATATAAAAGTAACTCATTTTAGCTTTTATATCCAAATTATTTAGATTTCTTCAATAACCAGAAACATTTCTTCTCAAATATAAGATTTATTATCAGGAATCTAACTGAGAAGACTATTCCTTTCACCTGGCAAACAGTATAACTGTTTTTGAGCTGCATATGGAGAATATATAAGAAAGGGAAAAATACATAGTCCATAGTTGAGACAACAGTTATCACAAAGGTATACACTGAGGGGATGATGATAGTGATTTTCGTGATGGTGACTGATGAATGACATATTTAGAGCACTCACTTCCTAAATCCAGATCTTGACTATCGATTGAATCCTGAGATAATGTGAATTAGCTACTACTTGCAATGAACTAAGCATCCCATTATAAAATTCAGAAAAGGAATGCACTGAAAAGTTAATAGCTTGCCTGTAAAGACACAGTCATCAAGTGGTGGAGATAAAAGGGAAGCTCTAGTACCTGACAGCCATTCAAATTTCAGAATGAAATTTAGGAAACTCCTCTGGAAGAAGAGGTAGGTGGTACATATTTTAGTGTCAAAAAATGATATCTCATAAAGAATAAGTGCACAAACATCCCATCAGCAGGAAAAAAATGCACAGACACTGCAAACAATTGACACTTTGTGTTTGCAGAACAGGATGTAAACCTGGTTGTCTGTGACCTGGGAGAGATTTGGGCAGCATGCTTGAAAGAAGAAACTGTAGAACTAAAATGTGAGCTGCTCTAGCTGGTGTTTACTCTGTGGCCAGTGAAAGAAAAGAACCAGTGTGGCTCTTCAAATGGATGAAGAATTTACAGGATATTATTTATAGTTTCACTGAACAATAATTTCCCTAATAAGAGAAGAGATGTTGCTGTCTGACTAGGCCTTGCTCCCTGTTGTTTCCTCAGGCAAAGGAGGTCCTCCAGAGCTTCCTGAAGTCACAGGCACCAATAGAGGAATCCATCCTGCAGGCAGATAAAGCCCTAACTGATGAGGAGAAGGCCATAGCAGGTATGGGGCAGAGAGGGAAGGTCCTATGGTGCACTGTCACTGGTGAAAGCAAAACCGTCCTGAAACAATCAGCATCCTCTATTTCTGAGGGAAAAATTATATTTGTGAAATAAACCCAGGGTTGTTTTGTTGCTCCTGCCACCAGAGTGCCTTCCCATCACATTCTGACACATTTTCCTGATGTGACTACTAGTGGTTTTGGAGATCTCCCTGACATTTTAAAGACTATTAATATATATAGAATATATATTAGTATATTACTAGACTTTTAAAGTCTATTAGCTCAGAAGTGTACAGCTCTGCATTACTGTTATTTTTGTTCCCCTGCAAAAACCGTGTGGAACAGCTGAGCAGGCCAAGAAGGAGGCAGCTGAGCAGGAACAGGAGCTCCTGAAACAAAAAGAGAAGGAACAACAGGAAATAACAGAGGCTCAAGAGAAAAGTTTCAATGAAAACATACTCCAACTGAAAGAGAAGATGGAAAGAGAAAAAGATGAACTACTTAGAGAGCAGGAAAAGATGCTGGATCATAAGCTGAAGGTATGTCTTCATGGCCTGAGCAGTGACTGAGGGCAAAACTATAATTCCTCAGTAGGAAGAGAATAAAAAATTGAACTAAAATTGTGGCCTAAAAGTAAATCCAAAGGCAAATTATTACCTGAAATATCAAATAAACCTGGATCGTGTGAAGCCTTAAATGTATCAGATTCAACACCTCCTGTGGCATTTCATTTTGCAGAATACAAAAAACACACATGACTATTTATATTATTATAATATCAGATCTGACCCCAAAGTCAATAAGACAGCAGTCGTAGAGCCCTACATAAAACCACTAAGAATAAGGGGGTGGGAATTGTATGGGGACTATAACAAAGATGAAAATGCATACATTGTGCAAAAATGAAAAATGATATAAAGAACATTTCTAAAAAAAACTACAAAGAAACATGAAATAGATCCATTTGGTCTTGAAAGTAAAAGATTGTGGTTGATATAAAATCGGGATGCTGAAAACACTAAAATTGGGTCTATTTTATTCCAAATTGCCTAAGTCATTCCTAGATGTAAGAGTGTATAGAATGTGCATGAATAAGCCGGGAGGGCATTCTTAGAAGCATTCTTTGTCCCCAACCTGGAATGTGTTAACTGTGTTCTATAGAGAGCCAGCACTTTCCATTATTTGTTATGTCTATTCTCATACCACCTCAGTGGAACCAAGAGATAGCCAGAAATACATCTACATCCCCCTCCAAAGTGCACTCAAAGGATTTGAACACATTGCAGGCATAGCCGTCAGGCCTGGCTCAGCCCCAACACATCCCCACTGCAGTGATATGTTCAGGGGTCATAGGGAGATACAAACCATGGATAATTCCACTTTGCAGGTCCAAACATAGCGATATATTTTACAAACTCATCAAAAAGCACCTATGGTTGTGGGAAGTAGCAGGACATACTTAGTTGCTGAAATTGTTAAACAGAAAATACTGATAATTGGGTATTTTCAACAGGATACTCTCTTCTTATTTACAGATGCAAGAAGAACTACTTACTGAAGGATTCCAAAAGAAATATGAGGAGATGAAAAAAGAGGCAAATAATCTGAGAGAAGCTATTCAACAAACTAGAAGCAAAAGATCCACAGCAATTGTTCACAGCCTCCTTGAGGCTTGTAGTGTATTAACTAGAGCACTGCCTGGGCCTTATAGTGTCATTGATACAGGCCTGACTGTTCTTGGCACAGTTATGAATACTCTCTTTGATGGCTGTTGCATTCAATAAATTTGAAAAGTAAAAAGTTATTACCATAGTATATCAAGGGTTGACATCTTAAAAACAACATTCATTTTGATTGAATTAATATAAACTAATGGGAAAAAATAGAATATAATGACTCAATTGGAGAAAAGTTTCTCACAAAGGAAAAAAGACAAATAGTGAGATGAAGAAATCATCTGTAACCTACAGTATGGGCATGGAGATAATTTCTCTATATAATGAGATTATATAATCAGTGAGGAATAGAAAAAAAATTTAACTTTACTGATTATTAAAAATATTCAAAGTAAAATTAGGAGTTGACTGTGTCATCTGTTGAATATCACCTGGAAAATTTTGATAGTAGACCAGATGGGCACATTGGGAAACTGGCAGAGTCTCATATTTGTAGCAAGAGAGCAAAGGGTACAAATATGTATCTCAAAAATTGAAATGAAAACATTATTGATTCAGCAAGTCTACATTGACTGTACAGATTTTATTTAGCCAATCTGAAATGAGATAAATAGTAATGTATTTGTTGCAAGATTTTTGTAACTTTAAAGATGAAGCAACTTTAAAGTCCCTTTGTCAGATATTGGCAAGGTAACTCTCAATACATACTTTAAAAAGAAGCCTCTACAGTCAATAACTTGAAAGTAGAAAATATCTTTATACTGACATGAAAAAACTCTATATGATTTTTCATGAATCAATAAGAGATGCAGAAAGTATATACAGGTAACCACTGAATTTACAAAAGAACGAACAAATCATCTGTCTCTGGGAAACACAAACTAAATTGTTACTGTGGATACACAGTAGAGACATGGGCCATAACTTGCTTTACTTTGTATGTTCTTTGTGCCTCTTCTATCTAGTAAGAATTATAATTTATTTAAACACAAGTAGATGCAATTACTAACATGTGACCAGATACAATAAACATGGATGGGGAGTTCCCACAGCAGGAGGAATAGGTGCTATGTTAGGAGTTCTGCTTAAGTCAGTTCCACAGAACACTCTAGTTACTACAGTAGGAAACAAAAAGCACAAAATAAAAATCCTAATTTTAGCCTCTCAAAAAGCCTTGAAATTCTAATCCCTAACCTATTTTCAGAATTAAGTACTAAAATGTTGGCTGACATGGTTCCCAAAGGCCAGCACCACATTTTCTTTGTTTTTTTTTAATTTTATCTTTCATAAATAAATAATCTTAAGAAAAAAAAAAGAAGACACAAAGATATGGAAAGACGTCTCCTGCTCATGGATTGGAATAATTGAAATTATTAGAATGGTCATCCTACCAAAAGCAATTTACAGATTCAATGCTATTCCAATAAAAATATCAATAACATTCTTCAAATAAATAGAACAAATACTACTAAAATTCATATGGAACCACAAAAAACTGCAAATAGCTAAAGCCCTACCAATGAAAACAAAAAAGAAAGGAGGTATTACACTTCCAAACTTCAAGCTGTACTACAAAGCCATAATAATTAAAACAGTTTGATATTGGAACAAAAACAGACACTCAGACCAATGGGACTGAATAGAGAGCCCAGAAATAAAGCCAAATTTATATGGACAACTAATTTTTGACAAAGGAGCAAAGATATGCAATGGAATACAGTCTGTTCAATAAATGGTGCTGGGAAAACTGGACCACCACAGGCAAAAAAAATGAAACTAGACCACTATCTCTTACCATGCACAAAAATCAACTCAAAATGGATGAAAGAACTGGACATAAGACCTGAAACCATAAAATATATACAAGAAAATATAGGTAAAACACTATAAGACACATATCGCAATAACATCCTTAAAGACTCATCACTCAAAGCAAAGAAAGTCAAGGAAAACATAAACAGCTGGGATTACATCAAAATGAAAAGCTTCTGCGCAGCAAAAGAGACACTAACCAAAATAGAGAGACACCCCACTGACTGGGAAAAAATTTTTGCACTCCATACAACTGCTAAGGGACTGATCACAAAGATATACAAAGAACTCATGCAATACAACAAAAACAAAATAAACAACCCAGTCAAGAAATGGAAATAAGAACTTAAAATACATTTCTCCAGAGAGGAAATTCAAATCAAAACAACACTGAGATACCACCTTATCCCAGTGAGAGTGGCACATATCAAAAAAACTAGCAACAACAAATGTTGGTGAGGATGTGGTGAAAAAGGAACTCTCCTACATCACTGGTGGGAGGGCAAACTGGTCTAACCACTATGGAAAGCTGTCTGGAGGTTCCTCAATCTACTAAAATTGTAGCTACCATATGACCCGACAATTGCACATTAGGCATCTACCCAAAGGACACAAAAACGTTGATTCAAAAGAACACCTGTACTCCTATATTCATTGCAGCACTATTTACAATCGGTAAAACCTGGAAACAACCCAAATGCCGAAAAATAGATGACTGGATCAAAAAGATGTGGTATATATACACAAAGGAATATTATTCAGCAATCAAAAAAGATAAACTCATGCCATTCGCAGCAATGTGGATGGAACTAGAAGGAATTATGTTCAGTGAAATAAGCCAGAAGGAAAAAGAAAAATATCAGATGGTTTCACTTAAAGCAGGAATATAGGGGAACCAAATAAGACATCAGTGTAAAAAAAAAATAATAACAGTACAAAACACAACAAAGCAAAAACAGACAATTACAAATCAGAGACATCCTGCAGGGGAGGAGGAGGAGGGATGAGAGGGAAGGAGGGAGAAGCACAGGGGACTGAGGTGATGGTGCATGGGTGCATTGGTGAAGGAAATTCTATGGGGACTACACCTGAGGGGTGGGGGAAAGCAAATATTGTTTAAAAATGAGCAATGATATAAAAAATAAAAAATCAATTAATGAAAAAAGAAAAAAGAAAAACAAGAGTTGATTTGCCTTTATGGGGCAGATGGCAAAATCCCCTTAAGCATGAAGTTTGGGATCTCCCAGGTGCCCATCAGTCTGCCCACTAACACAGATTTCTTAAGCTGACCCTCAAACAGGAGATACACTCATATCATGGACATTTTCTTAAAAACAACAAATGACCTCTAATCTCTTTGGAGATCTTCAAAAAAAATAAAGATTTCATTTGAGAAATCATGTGAGAACAATGTAACTCCCTCCTAGGAGCAAAGTCCAGAATTTCCTTTTTGGTTGTTGACTCACTGCTTTGTCCCCTGAACTTTCAGTTTCATATTACTCTACATCCGTTAAAAGTTGTTTACTTCTGATTGCTTGTTCTCTGAAGGAAATCCAGAGAGTCACACAGCAGTGGAAGGGTGATAAAATAGTGCCAACATTCAGTGAGGGACACAGAAGTCACAGAAATCACTCTACCTCAACTGAGCAGAATAAAACAGGTAAGATCTACTATTCTCTCAGCAAGTTTCTTTCTCTCCAGCTCCAAAGAAGCTCTGTTCTGGGAGCTGGAGCCCAGGGTGAGGCTGGGACAAAAATGGAAAGAATTTTGATAGCCAGTTTTCCAAAACCTGAGCAGCACCAAGATAGGCAGCAGCTGAGCCTGACATGGGACAGAAGCCAGAGGAATCCCTGGAGATATGAGGTGACAGTGTGTCCCGGCCGTTACTACTATGCTGGCGACAATTTGGGCAGCAGCAGGTGTGACAGATACTGAGAGGTTGAAATGCACCAGAAGTGTCTTTCTCTTCGCTGACATTGTCTGTGTTGACTGGGGACACTAACTACAATGATTGTGATGGAACTTGTCATGATGTGCCAACTCATTCTTCACCCCTTACAACTACAACTGGCTTCACTACTTTAGTAAACAGCTTCCTCTTTAAAGACTGCTGTGGCACAAAGCAAAGGCAGTGTCTTTGGGTGAGCTCTCAATGCTCGCAAGTATTTTGATTCTGTCTTCTGGAACCTCCTCCCTGAGTTCTCTGCTTGGCACTAGCTCCATTCATCACCTACTGTCGGATAGTTCTCTCTCTCTCTCCTTTCACTTCCTCTTGCCCTTCTCTCCCTACATTCTTCCCCTTCCCCACACCTCCTCCTCCTGCTTTTCTGCTTCTACAAAATGGGGGAGGGGGGAAGAAAGAAAATAACAGAGTGGCTGGAAATGTAAGTATTTACTCAGTTCATCTCTAGTTCTCCTCATCTCTCTCCTGAATTTTTCAACCCTATTTCATAGTCTTTTATTCACTTTCTCACACATATCTACACAAGCATGATTTTAGGACCATTCACTATTTACAGTTATAATCTATGACTATGCAGTTATAAGCCCACTTAGCTGGAGGTTAATTTATATGAGATTGATGGAGTTTAAGTTCAGATCTCCTTGCTTACACAAGCCCATAACAAGGCACTGGAAGCATCTCTGGACTTGTGTTTCATACAGTCATATATATGTTTAAAAAAAACTTTAAAAATGGTGTTTGGAAGAATTTCAAATTTATACAAAATAGTGTCAGGTTCAACATACAGCACCTCATTACTAATTTTATTTCCTCCAAATATTTTTTCTCTCTCTCCAAGTGTTTTGATAAATTCCAGATACCATATTCTTTTAGCCATAAGTATTTGAGGTATCTTTAAAAGATTAGAACTTGTCTTAAAATATAAATACAATATTATCATCTATAAAAATTAATAATAATTTAAAATACTATAAAACATCAATACAATGTTCAATTTTCTCTCATTGTCTTTTTTTAAAGAAAGAAAAAATTTAGAAGAAGTTTCAGGTTTACAATAAAATAGAGAAAAAGATAGGGAGATTTTCATATAATCCTTGATTTCACACAGATATGGTCTTCTCTATTTTCAACATTACTAACCAAAACAATACCTTTAAAAAAAAAACTAGGCTGAGCATTGTAATCACCCAAAGTCCAGGGTTTACCAAAGGGTTTGCTCTTATTGTTGCACATTTAGTGTGTTTGGATAAAAGGGGAATACTATGTATTCTATCATTACAATAAAATACAGAATTTTTTACTGCTCTAAAAATTCTCTACCACCACCCTGGCAACCACTAAGCCTTTTATTGAGTCCAATTATGCCTTTTTCAGGATGCCATGCAGTTGGGATCATAGAGTATGTATGATTCTAGATTGGTTTTTGTCACCTATTTATATATGCTAAGCCTCCTTTATATCTTAAGACCATTTGATAGTTCTTCTTTTGTGCACTGAATAGTCTTCCACTGGGGAATGTAGTAAAGTTGATTTATTCATTTACCTGTTGAAGGTAGTCTTGGTTGCTTCCAAGTTTTGGCAATTACATATAAATTTGCTACAGACATTCATGTGCAGGCTTTTGTGATATTTGCAGAATGTTATATCAGTTCCATTTCTGGAATGGCAGCATGACATGTTCAAAGAACCCTATTCCAGCTAATTAGTTAGCTTGACTGATATGGGATAGGGGAGTGAAGCATATTTAAAATCTCTGGAAGTTTTCCATAGGTGTATATCAAATGATGAAATATTTATTCCTGTGTCTTTATAGTGAGAATTAATGAATAAAAAAAACAAAACTGAATTTCTGACATATAACCAGGATGTGAAATAAATATAAAGCCTACTCAATATTCTATTAATGTCTAGTTGACTGTTTAAAAGAATCTAATCGGGAAGTTTTCCATGGTAAATTAAAGATGGTGCATGAAATTGGGTGTAAGTTGGTAAATCCCTTCATACCAGTATTTTTTCCAAAGGACAACTGCTATAAACTTCCACAACTTCCTAAACTGATACAGAGCTCCCCTCATCTATCTCACAATTAATAAAAGACTTTTTTTTTAAATCTTAAGTTTTTTTATTTTTATTTTTTAAATTTTTTAAAAAATATTTATTTATTTATACAAGCACTGGGTACAGTCAGAAGCATGGGAGGGTGAGAAAATTCACCAGAGCCAGAGCAGGGAGCAGAACAGGCAGACCGACGAAATACAGTGCTGAGGGGAGCAGTGGGCGTCAGGAGAGGTCTATCGCACCATGTGGGACACTCGTGGGTGGCCGGGGATTGAACTGGCACTGCAGAGGCTGAAGGCAGCTTTGCAACCCAGCGCTCAACCGCTATGCCACCGGGGAGGCCCAACAAAAGACTTTTGACCACACTGAAGAATGGAAAACACTATCTTCTGAACGCAAATGACCTGGTACAAATTCTTGATCTAATTAGACTGAAAATTTCATTCATCCCATCTCTTCCCACGCAGATAAGGGAACATCCTGAACATGACCTCAGAGATGCACATGCCAGACCCAGCGTGCCTCATAGAGAACACTCAAAACAAACTGGTGGTCAATCCAAAGGCTCTGGAGATCCTGTCTGCCATCACACAGCCTGTGGTCGTGGTGGCTATTGTGGGTCTCTACCGCACAGGCAAATCCTACCTGATGAACAAGCTGGCTGGCAAGAAGAGAGGTGAGTGACACCAGCAGCGCTCTGTCAAGTCCCCTCTGTCCACCTACACTACCAGCATTCAGTATGGTGCTGTGAGGACAAACGTGAGAGATGGGGGAGGAAGATGGTAGATAAATTGTGATCCATAGTTATGTTTTTATCTTTATCTTCAATGTGATATCAAGTCAGCTCATCTTTCTTCCCACTTGGCCTTAGTTTCCCCTTTTAAATGAAAATGCATACATTGTGCAAAAATGAAAAATGATGTAAGAATTATATAAAATAAAATACATGGAAAAAAACCAAATTGTTCCTTTCTGAGCTAGACTAAGGCAGTAATAAAAATAATGTACTTAGTGATGAAGAGTAAGACAGTTGCTGAAATGTTCATGTAGTAAGAACAATTTTCCACTGATCTTTAAAATCTTACTTAAATCTGAAAAGGATATTCTTTTTTTTACTGTTTCAAAATGTACTTAACAAAAAAAAAATACCATTGCAACTCTTTTTTAGTGTACATTTCTGTGGCATTAGGTAAACTCACATTCACCTTCGTAAGTTTTCCTCTTCTCCAATAGAAACTCTTCGCCCATTAAACAATAACTCCCCCAAGCTTAGCAACCACCTTTCAACACCATGTTTCTATGAAAATGACTGCTCTGGGTCTCTTATAATAGGAATCATATTTTTGTCCTGGTCATACTGTAATTGGCTTATTTCACAGCATAACATCTAAGTTACATCACTGTGGTAAAATGTGTCAAATTATATTCCTTTTTTAAGTCTAAATTGTTACATATGCATAGCAACATTTTATCTGTGAGTGGACAACTGGGTTGTTTCCATCTTTTGGCTATTAAAATTATATTACTAAGAAATCAGGTGTACAAATATCTGAGTTCCTACTTGCACTTCTTTTGGGTAAATACCTAAAAATGGAATGGCTGGATCAAATGGCAACTTGATATTTAATTTATTTTAAAAATCAACATATCACTTTCTATAATAATTGTTCCATTTTATATCCCCACTGGAAATGCATAAGGGTTCTAATTTCTGTACATCTTCGCCAATAATTGTTAATCTCTGCTTGTTTGTTTCTTATATTGGTCATACTGATAAATAGTAAGAAGTATGTCACTGTGGTTTTGATTTGTATTTCCTAATAATTGGTGACATTGAGCACTTGTGATTATTTGCATATTTTTCTCTAGAGAATTATCTGCTCAAGTTCTTTTTTCAATTATTTACGGGTTTGCTTTTTATATCTGTTGGATATCAACCCCTTATCATATTCATGACTAGCAAATATTTTCTCCCCTTTTCAAGTTACCTTTTTCACTCTGTTGGTAATATCCATTATTTATTTATTTATTTATTTATTGCTTAGAAGAACTGGAGTGTAGGCTGGAGGTACAGGGGTGAGCGGATTCACCAGAGACAGAGTGGGGAGCAGAAAGGTAGAATTACTGAAATATATTGCTAACGGGACAGCAGGTGAGACAAGAGAGTTCTACTGTGCCATATGTGGGTTACCTCCCTGGCCAGGGATCGAACTCAGGCCTTAGTGTTGATAGGGCTGAGACTTAACCCCTAGGCTACCAGGGAGGCTCCAGTAATATCCTTTAATGCATCAAAGTTTTAATTTTGATGTGGTTGAACTTGTTTTTGATGTGGTTGAACTAACTTTTCTTTTGTTGCTTATTCTTTTGGGGTCATATAACATGAAATCATTGCTATCTCCAATATCTTGGAGCAGAGCTCCTATGTTTTCCACCACTAGTTTTTCAACTTTTACTCCCACATGTATGTCTTTGATACATTTGTGTACACTTTTATTGCAGGAAATTTTTCTGTCTTTCACTATTGAGTATGATTTTGGCTGTAGGTTTTTCTATTTTTAGCTTTTACCATGTTGAAGTAATTTCCTTCTATATGTTTTTGGTTGATGGTTTCTGTCATAAAAACATGTGAAATTGTTTCATGTACTGAATATTCTATTTTCCCCATTTCTGTGATACTACTGGTTGATATCAGTTTTCTCTCCTAACCCTTAATTTCCAGATCCCACTCCCATTAAAACGCCACCCTTTTTTTTTTCTTTTATCTCAATCTTCCCCTGAAGGCTTCTCCCTGGGCTCCACAGTGCAATCTCACACCAAAGGAATCTGGATGTGGTGTGTGCCTCATCCCAAGAAGCCAGACCACACCCTGGTTCTTCTGGACACTGAAGGCTTAGGCGATGTGGAGAAGGTAAGGGTTGAGGACTCAACTTGGAAACAAGCCTCTCACCTCTGCCATATTTCATTTTTCCATAAATAAGAATGTACACTCAACCATAATATTGTTTGCCTTTCTCTTCACATGTCATGAGAACAAGTTTAGCAACCACAGGACAGGAAAATATAAGGGAGAATATTAGAAAAGCATGGTAGTCAGTACTGTATTCTAATTAAAACAATACCAGATAACACAGTTGCATGCACACAGTAGAAATAAAATCAGTTTCATGAGGCTTAAACAGCAGAGAACTTTAGTTAAGGAATTTGGCCCCAAATCCTACTACTTCAATTTAAACAATATCACTAACTTGATAGCTTGAGAAAATTATTGGACTTCTTTTAACATCAGTTTCCATTTGGAAAACAGACCTACTAGATCTGTATTTTTCTCATATTTGTTTCAACAGATGTAACAGATCTTTATTTGCCTGATTTGTAAAGCAGAATTAACCTGTCTAAATATTCCTCATAGTAGTAAGAGAAACAAAATACAAAATTCAGGTACAAAATAATTGCTAAATAAATAGCTATAAGTATTATTACTCTTGTATATGTCAATTTTACTACAAAAGAAAGAGAAAATTCTTGCTATTGAAGGCCTTAGAATGGTCATTAACCTTGACAACTTCTTTTGCAATTATCTTCCAATATCCATAATAGGACCTAATGAGAATCAGTGTAAACCAAAAATACTTAGCAGAAAACTACTCAAAACACATGTTCTGCTAACAAGTATTTTTGTTTGAAAGTGGTCTTTAATCTTAAAAAAATACTATAAAACACCTCTAATGGAATGAGCATATTTTTGCCACTGCTGATCTGTAAAGTACCCTGAGAATGAAACCAAATCCTGCCCCAATGTGCTCTCATTTCCAGGGTGACAACCAGAATGACTCCTGGATCTTTGCCCTGGCAATCCTCCTGAGCAGCACCCTTGTGTACAACAGCATGGGCACCATCAATCAGCAGGCCATGGACCAACTGCAGTATCTTTTTGCCATTCCTAACACATCAATGTCAGGGGGGCGACCTGTACTAAAAAACAGCTTCCTAAATGTGAACACTGGTGAATCAAGCACAAAAGAGAAATCAAAATAATACTTTGAGGACAGGGGGGAAAAGTCTATGTACCTACTGAGAATTTACACTTGGGTTAAGAAGAAAGGGAAAGGAAAGTTCTACAATCTGTGGTGCTAATATGGGATGTGGGGACTGTTCTTGTTCGCCAATTTCCCTTAGTTTGCTGCTCAGCTATGTGACAGAACTGACAGATCGAATCAGGGCAAAATCCTCACCTGATACCAATGAGGTTGAGGATTCAGCTGACTTTGTGAGCTTCTTTCCAGACTTTGTGTGGACCCTGAGGGATTTCTCCCTGGACTTGGAAGCAGATGGACAACCCATCACACCAGATGAGTACCTGAAGAATTCGCTTAAGCTTAAGCAAGGTAAAGGGAACTTACAATTGGCAGATTATATGGAGGATAAAACTCGAGAAACTATCATTTCTTAGTTTACTAATAATACTTCAGTTGTCGTCAATTCTTCTCAACTAGGTAGATTATTTAAGATCTGAATTAACAAAATATATTTTAAATTATACCTACTCTGTTCAAAGAACAAGTTTCTTTTCACCTTTTCCTTGCTGTGATCAAATTAACTTTACTTCCCTGCTCTGGTTTCATGATGTAATTAGCCAAAGAGTATGACAGAATGGACATGTATGAATAAAAGTAGATTCAAGCACGAACACTGCACTATTTCAGAGACTTGCATTCTGTGGTCACTGGCAAAGGATGACTAAGCTAGCCTACCAGAAGTCCTTCAAAATAAGTCTTTATTAGAATAATGTTTTGCCCATCCACATATGACAAGATTCTACTGCTATTTAAGTTTAGCATTCCTGTGTAACTTTCTTGAATTCAGAATGTTATATAGTATAGAAGCAATTGCCATACATTTAGTGGAAAATTTTGGAATGTCCCCAAATCCAAAATCTAACCCACAAAATCATATTGAATAACACATGAAATCTAAAATAACACCAATCTATCATGAAAGCAGGAATGTGATGAGTATACCACCCATAAATAGTAGAGATAAATTAAGTTTCATTTATCACAACTGAGAAGACAGCGAGCACCTTGAAAGGAAAAAAGATGATGTTGATGGTTTCTTAGGCTAAATCATCAGGTTGGGTGTGGGAGGTACAGGAGCTTGGCCTGCAGGACTGAGAGGAAAAGCGTCACCTGCAGATAGTCATTGTCATTAGAATTCATTAGAGCTAGTAAGTAATCAAAGTCTACACCACCTCCTGTGTCTGTCAGCCTTGATGTTCCAAGTCAAGGCTCATCTTCTGTCGTGGCTGATGTGGCTAATGCAGAAAAGGTGAAATCGCACAGAGTGTGTGACTGCTTAGCCTTATGCATTTTTCCATCTTAGGCTTTCCTGATATCTTAGGACATGTCTTGCGAAGGGACATACAAATGATGGAGATGAAGCACACACCTTTAGAGACACAGTTTAATGCTCTGACAGGTTGAGGCTGAGATGCTGAACTAGCTTCAGGGACAGGAAATGGACAGTACCCTCAGGATGCTTGGTGGGGGTGCTTTGCCTCTGTGACAGCTCTCTAAAAGACCAACATTGAGTGCTAGTTTCACTTTTTGCCTCTTGTGATAATCGCAAACATCCTCTTCAGATCACTTTTTGTTTGTGAAAACAGGAACTATATGTAGGCCTTTGGTAAAAGTGAAGTGACTTAAGAAAACTTGTGAGAAGTGGGGGATACTTGTATTGTCGATGGCTACTTTCTGTTGTAATTGAGGATATGCAAAAACTAAAATATTTTGTGTGACCCTTTACAGTAAAAGTTTGTAGTTCCTATATCAGCCAAATACCTTTTTTGTCTTCCTCCAGGTTCCAGTAAAAAAGATAGAAATTTTAATCTGCCCCGACTCTGTATCCGGAAGTTCTTCCCAAAGAAGAAATGCTTTATCTTTGATCGGCCCACTCACCGGAAGAAACTAGGCCAGCTTGAGACTCTGCATGATGATGAACTGGACTCTGAATTTGTGCAACAAGCTGCAGTCTTCTGTGACTACATCTTCAGTAATGCCAACACTAAAACAATTTTGGGAGGCATCCAGGTCAATGGAACCCGTGAGTCCTCTTCCAGTCTTTATTCTCATTGATGACACTAAACCTGGAAGGGATAGCATCTGCCTTGCAGAATTTCTTGGGTGAGAAGAGATGGAATGACTGAAAGAACCACACCAACACCTCTGATATGCATACATATCACCTGGGTATTGCCAGAGAGGATGATCTAATCCAGTTGGTCTAATCTAGAGGCAGAATCTGCATTATTAGCAACAATCTCCCAGGTGATGCTGAGGACAGTGTTGCTGTGAGGCAAAAGGTGGTAATACACATAATTACAAACTTTCATACCAGAACATTTCTTCACCCCATCTACAACAAGATTATCATTTGTTCTCTGTAGGTCTAGCCAAACTGGTGGTGACCTATGTCGATGCCATCAGCAGTGGGGATCTGCCCTGCATGGAGAACGCAGTCCTGGCCTTGGCCCAGATAGAGAACTCAGCTGCAGTGCAAAAGGCCATTGCCCGCTATGAACAACTGATGGGCCAGAAAGTTCAGCTGCCCACAGAAACTCTCCAGGAGCTGCTGGACCTGCACAGGGACTGTGAGAGAGAGGCCATTGAAGTCTTCATGAAGAGTTCCTTCAAAGATGTAGACCATTTATTTCAAAAGGAATTAGCGGTATTTTTTTTACTCAACTTTACATGGATTAGGGTCTCAGAAAGCAAAGTACTACTAGAAAATGGTTATTTAAGAACCAATTCTTACTAGACTTTAAAGTGATAACAACCAATAGTCATTATCATTATAGGAAGAAGAAATAAGGCTATTATAATGGACCCGAAGAGCTCAGTTTTTTTGATGAATAAATTAATCATCTTCCCCATAATTTAATGAAATGCACATCTGTAACAATTAGGGCTTCCAATCAAACTGTATCTTCATGTTATGATACTGATTTAATATTCTAGCCAAAAGCAAAATAAAGGGTTCTCTCAGTGCTCTTCAGCAGCCTTATGATAAACTACATTTATTCCATATGCACTCATAGGTCTAATTTAAAAAGCAGAAGTTTATCTCAAAAAGTGTAACCTAAATCTTTGCTCTGAACCTCACCTCTAAGGAAAAATGTATTCCATAGATCAGAAGGGTGGAATGCTAATGCTGTGATAACTTTAAGTTTCTCTAGGGTCATAGTCTAATTTTTGAGAGGACTTTCCACAAATTCTGAGATCAACATAACACCTTATCTTATTTATTCCATATCTTATTTTGACATTAAAGGCCCAGCTAGAACAAAAGTGGGACAACTTCTGTAAAAAGAATTTGCAAGCATCATCAGACCGCTGCTCAGCTTTACTTCAAGATATCTTCACTCCTCTAGAAGAAGACATAAAGCAGGGGATATTTTCTAAACCAGGGGGCTATCATCTCTACATCCAGAAATTACAAGAGTTGAAGAAATCGTACTCTCAGCAACCTAGGAAAGGGATACAGGTACCCAGATCGAGCTGTTGATTCTGGGAAAGTGACATGCATCCTTCAAACACCAATGTTACCAAGTGCAACTGCACACAGATATGCAATTCAGGGCTGACAGCATTCACACTTTCATTCAATTAACATGCACAGAGAACCTGTTTTATCAGATATGTCCTATGTGCTCTCCAAGAGGGTGCATCAATTAACAACTGAGTTATAAATTGGATATCAGATTCTTGACCTACCAGGTTATTGTAATCTATCACAGCCAGATCCAAATGTGGCAAAGGCAGAAACCTAGTGACAGTTTATTGAACAAAAATATAATTTACTAATTTATGGTTCAAACTGACTTTATCGGTTGCTGTTATTCCCCCTCAAACCCACACTTCCCTCCCTCCCACTCTCCCTCCACCTTCTTTACTCTGATGTGCCTTCTGCATGATGGTTTCATTTTCTACCACGCTTATTCCATATGGAACCATAGCACTATAGCTCCAAAATTAGATTCCTTACTCTGTAAGAACAGATTCCTATGTTTTCAGTATATATGATATATATTATGATACAAGATATAAAATGTAATCATGTATTACATATAATTCTGCTTAACAGGGTTAGCAGATTGGCAGCCCAGAACATGCACCCACACTGCTGTGACAGGACTCTTGACCACCATTTCACAGGCCTAGGAGGACAAAGTCCTAGAGGAAAAGGTGGTGGACAGTCAGGCAGGAGCAAGTGCTTGCAGATATTTCCTGTCACTAACTGCTTGTTCTCTGGGTCCTAAGGCTGAAGAGATTCTTCAGAAATACTTGGTATCCAAGGAATCTGTGACTGATGCCATTCTACAGACAGACCAGATGCTCACAGGAAAGGAAAAGGAAATTGAAGGTGAGGAGCTTATCAAGAGACTAGAGAACCTGAAAATCTCTTAGTTTAACTAACTTGGCTGGGATCCTCAGCAAGAACAAAAGCAGCAAAGATGCCTCTTACTGCTGAGGTCATTTCTGACTAGGGCATCTGCAGTCAGCAGCAACGATGAAGGTCAGTGTACAAGGAACAAAGAGACAACCTGGTTATGCACATACATTTTTTTCTTCCTCTTCCTCCTGACAGTGGAACGTGTGAAAGCAGAATCTGCTCAGGCTTCAGCAAAAATGTTAGAGGAAATGCAAACAAAAAATGAACAGATGATGGAACAGAAAGAAAAGAGTTATCAGGAACATGTGAGACAATTGACTGAGAAGATGGAGAGGGACAGGGCCCAGCTGCTGGAAGAGCAAGAGAGGACTCTTGCCCTTAAACTTCAGGTATTTAATTGCATCACCTTCAGGTGTCTGTCTGTCTTCTCTCTAGTCTCCCTGATCAGGCCTTAGTGTGGTGGTGAGGATATGAAGCCCAGAAGCAGGGCCTTGCTCGCCTACTTGTACTTTTCATTATCTTAAAACCAGCCTGAATGCCCTTGCCTGTGTCTGATGGTTAAGATCTTATTTGCAGTATATCAACTCAGTTCTTTACCAATGTATCCTTCAATCACAGGTAGCTATTATCTGCTAGGCATTATATATATATATATATATATATATATATATATATATATATATATATACATAAACTCTTTATCTCCTGCTTAATATGATATGAAACATGAACTGCAATGTCCTAGTCACTTAAGAACAGACAAGACGTTGAAAAAAGAACAAATAACTTTTATAGGATCACACAACTGGTAGGACATCTGAACTGATTTCAGTACTTAGTGGAATCCACAATGATTTTTTTTTCTGTCATGCCTGGTATTACTATAGCTGTAAGAGAACCTTTATGAGCACAAGGACTGTTAAAGTTTCACACATGTGTCAGTCTGCCACACCTTCCTGTTATGCATGGCCTCCTCCCTGTTGTTTTGAGTTGAAAGTTGAATACAAAATCCAACTTGATCCATCTGGGACTCTGATTTCCTTGATTCTATGCTGCACTTCTGGCACCAAGGTGTGGATATTTATATCTAACTCCATGATATAAAATTTAGACACATCAGGGCCTCCCTGGTGGCATATGGGTTAAGTCTCAGTGCTATCACCTCTACTGCCTGAGTTGGATCCTCAGCCAGGGAGTTAACATATGGCGCATCAGACCTCTCCTGTCTTGCCTGCTGCTCCCGCCAGTACATTTCAGTAAATCTGCCTGTTCTGTTCCCACTCTGTCTCTGGTGAATCTTCTCACCCCCCCCCCACACCTCTGGCCTAAAACCCAGCTCTTCTATGAACAAGTAAATAAATAAATCTTTGAAAAAAAACCAATTTAGACACCTCATCAGATTTGGAAAATTCTGTATTTTTGTGTTGTGTGTGTTGCTAAGTGTTATGTGTGTATGAAAGTGTCTATAATGTATTGGTTTGAAAGCAAACATATGATGAATATTGCCCACAAAGATTGTATAGAAATAATGGGAAAAGAGATCAAGATTGATAATTTATGTTTATCAATATATCAGGGAATATAAGTAAAAAATCTTCCTTAGCTGAAGTAGACTCAAGATAAGTAATCAAGGAACTACTGTGCCCAGGAAAAAATATAATGAAAATTAAGGGTAGAGAAAATTTTAAGAAGGAATTAAATACCAAAATGTCCATGAATGTAGGAACTAGATAGCAGTTAAAGAGCTACTTAACACTACATTCTACTCAGTTTCTGTTTGCATTTTAGGAACAGGCCCAGCTACTAAAGGAAGGATTCGAACATGAGAGCAATCGGCTCACTAATGAGATACAACTTCTCCAGAAGAGGATGGAAAAACCAAAGAAGAGATGTTTGTTAAGCTAAAGACCTAAAGAAAAAAATCTATCCTAGTCACTCTTAATCAGGCACAGCTCAAGCATTTTTAGAACTTGGAAAAACATCACTATACCTGATAATAATTGGTTTTTGCATTTTTATAACACTTAAATTTATAAAGACATTCAGTATGATAATGAAAACCATGTCTATCTTCCTAAAAAAAAAAAAACATAAATTGTATAATAAGGATACATTTACTACTGTACCAACACAGCAGGGATCACGAGCTAGTACTACTTAAGAGAAGCTAATTCTTCCAGATGACTATTAGTAGAAAATTGAATACTGAGCAGAGTTTTAGAGAAAAATCTTAGGACATAGTTGTTCATCTTTTTCTCCAAGTGTACAAGTTCCAATGTCGGGAACAAGCATCTTAGATTTTTAGTGCAGACAATGAACATTTTATTTATTGTCTCAATGTTGTATGATCTGTGAACTACAATGTGATTTCTGGGCATTGAGATGGAGAATCCTCTCTGATGGATTCCCAGATATAGCAAATTACCTTATACAGAGATCTAGAAACTTCAGAATTTCCATAGGAAGACTGAAGAAACCTTAACATGAGTAGGAGTTGAATAATAAACAAACAAGTTAAAGAAAATTTTCCCTTCTTGCTCAATTCATCCAACTTCTAATGTTAAAGGGACACTTAGAACTTTAACTGACACTGGACTATACATAGTATATAATGATAATCATATTGTTTATGAGTGGCACAAACCATTTACAAAGATGAACTGGACACAAAAAATGGTAGAATACTGAGCTAACAATTAGTAGCTATCTTATATTCCTAAAGCTCAAGCTATCAGTTCCACTTTTTAAAAATTGAAATAACATTGCATTTTGACATTGTATAAGTTTTGCGTGTGCATCATTAAAAATCAGCATGTGTGTATACAGCATTAAGTTCATCACTAAAAGTACAATTCTATCCTTCACCACACAACTGATCCCTTTCATCTGATTTACCCACATCTCATTCCCCTTAGTCTTACTTGAGAGCCTGCTGGTTTTCTCCTAAAGAGACTGGAATTGTTTCTAACCTTTTTGACTAACAAAATAATATTATGTGTATTACTTAGTTTATGTAGACTTTATTCTAACTGTCAAAAGTCCTGGGAAGTAGTTGTTGTGTCTTAAAGCATTAAGAGTTATTATTTTCAATCTGGAAATAAAATGTATTTCACAATCCTTTTTTTAATTTTTGATGAGTTTAAAGTTTTTCACTAAAAACTAAGGCTCGAGTCTTCATAGCAATGACTAGATAGCTTTTCAGAAGAAGATCAGATAGTAACTGCCCATGGATCTGTGGATCACTGGTCATACAGTCTCTCAATAGTTTTTACTCTGCCATTAAAATGAAGCAGTCATAGGCATAGATATAAGAGAATGGGCATGCCTGTGTTCCAATAAAACTGTTCTCAGATGGTGCAGCAGACCTCTCCTGTCTCGCCCGCTGCTCCCCTCAGCAGTGTGTTTCAGTTGGTCTGCCTGCTCTGTTCCCCACTCTGTCTCTGGTGAATCCTCTCACCCTCCTGCATGTCTTGCCTGTACCCCGGTTCTTGTATGTATGTATAAATAAACAAACAAACAAACAAACAAATAAATAAATAAATAAATAAAATCTTAAAAAAAAGAAATAGAAGAAAACACACAAAAAAGGAAAGATATGCTATACTCATTGATTAGAAGAGTTATCACTGCTAAAATGACCATCTTACCAAAGGCAATACAGAGATTTAATGTAATCCTATCAAAAAACAATATATTTCGAGGATATAGAGCAAACATTAATGAAATTTGTATGGAACCATTAAAAGCCCTGATAATTCTGAGGAAAAAAAAAAATGTAGGTATTATATTCTCTGACTTCAATTTATACTACAGGGCAATAGTAACCAAAACAGTATGGTATTCACCTCAGTAACATCTTTAAAGACACATCACACAAAGCAGTGATAGTGAAGAAAAGATAAACAGCTGGGACTGCATCAAATTAAAGAGCTTCTGTACAGCAAAAGAGACAGTAACCAAAACAAAGAGAGACCCCACTGATTGGAGAAAATTTTTGCACACAACACTTATGATAAAGGACTGATCACAAAAATATACAAAGAGCTGACAAGACTCAACAAAAACAAAATAAATAACCCAATGAAAAAAATGGGCAGAAGAGCTCAAAAGAAACTTCTCCAAAGAGGAAATGCAAATGGCCAACAGGCATATGAAAAAATGTTCAACATCACTTCTAATCAGGGAATTGCAAATCAAAACCACAATGAGATACCATTTTACACCAGTGAGAATGGCATATATTAAAAAAACTAGCAACAACAAATGTTGGCGAGGATGTGGAAAAAGAACTCTCCTGCACTGCTGGTGGGAATGCAAACTGGTCCAACCACTAGGAAGAGCTGTGTGGAGGTTCCTCAATCCACTAAAAATGGAGCTACCATATGATCCAGCAATCCCACTCCTAGGTATTTACCCAAAGGACACAAAAACATTGATTCAAAAGGACACCTGCACCCCATGTTTACTGCAGCACTATTTATACTAGGTAAGCTATGGAAACAACCCAAATGCCCAAAAATAGATGGCTGGATCAAGAAAATATGGTACATAAACACAATGGAATTTTACTCAGCAATCAAAAAAGATAAACCCATGCATTTTGCAGCAACATGGATGGTGCTAGAAGGGATCATGCTCAGTGAAATAAACCAGAAGGAAAAAGAAAAATACCACATGATCTCACTTATAGCAGGAATTTAGAAAACCTAAATAAGGGATCAGGAAAAAGACTAATTATAATAAAGTAAAATCAAAATCAACAGGCAACTATAAACCAGAGATACACTACGGCGGGAATGGGTGGAGGGGATGGAGTAGGATCAAAACAAGGCGGGGTGGGAATTTTTACAGGAACAATAACCAAGATGAAAATGCATACATTATACAAAAATGAAAAATTATGTAAAAATATATAAAATAAAAATGAAAATAAAAACAGTATGGTATTGAAATAATAATAGACACACAGATAATTGGATTAGAATTGAGAGTTAATGCTGTCGATGCTTCTGGTCCTATGATTTGGGCTAAGACATTGAAACTTCCTATTCCTTGGTATGAATAAAATCCTGGAGGAATGCTGTTATGAGATATGAGTCATGTGACTCAGGTAAAGCAGTCAGCACTGAGTCTGGAACACAGAGTAATACATGGCACCCCCTCCTGACTGCACTGGGTATTAAGTGCCAGATGCTTGGCCCAGTGCTGGTGTTGCCGAGTGTGTCGGACATGCCTTTTCCTCACTTATTGCATGTATAGATAAGGAACCAGGCTTACTGTAAGTATAACCATTTTAAAGAAAAGTATAGCTAAAAAATATGTTTTCTCATTCCAGGTTTCTCAATCTTATCTCCAAACCTGAGATATATTCTATTATATATCATGGACATTTTCTTAAAAACAAGTGGTCTCTAATCTATTTTGAAATATTCAAAAACTTTGAAGATTTCTCTTGTGAAATCATGTGAAACCCATGTAACCTGCCACTCCCTCAGCTTCGTGGATTTCCTGTTACCGGACTCACTGCCTTGGGCCTTGTGCTTTCAGTTTCACATTACTCTACGTCCATTAGAAGTTGCTTTACTTCTGATTACTTGGTCTCTGAAGGAAATCCAGAGAGCCACACAATGGAAGGGCAACATAAAAGTCCAACCATCCAGTGAGAGACACAGAAATCACAGAAATCACTCCACTTAAACTGAGGTAAGATCTCTTAATATTTTCTCACCAAAGTAACTTTCTCTCTGGCTCCAAAGAAGCTCTGTTCTGGGAGCTGAAGCCCAGGGTAAGGCTGGGATAGGATAGAAGGGATTTTGATGGTCAGTTCATTTTCCAAAACCTGAGCAGCACCAAGATAGACAGCAGCTGAGCCTGACTTGGGACACAAGTCAGAGGAAACCCAGCTATTATGAGATGACCATGTGAACCTGTCATTACTACTGTGCTGGTGAGGAGTTAGGCAGCAGGTGTGACAGATAGTGACAGTGTTAGGAGGAAAGGATGTCCTGAGCAAACTCAATACAGGCTTTGTTCACTCCATCCCCACTCCATCAAGACACTGGGAACTACAAATACTGTGATCCCCAAAGGGAGGTTGCGAGGACCTGAGGGCGGAGTTAAGCAGCCATTTTTCTCAGGTTTGTGTTTATAACCGGCCATCTGAGTGGGGTCTCACTCTCTCTTGGCTCCTGCTCCCTGCCGGCACAGCACATGGTCTCAATGGGTCATTTGGGATTCCAGGTCAGCAGAACGGGTAGAACGCATTTAAGAATTTATCTCCCTCTTTTTCTCCCTGAGTTGTTCATTTCCTCATTTCCCCTTCCCTTGTAAATAAACCTTTTGCTAACGTTTTGTGTATGCCTGCAGTTTAAGTCCCCTTTAAGCACGCAGGTGAGGACCCCCAGTCAGGCAACCCATTTTATATTGGGGTTGCCCTGCAACAACAGGTTGAAATGCATCAGGACTTTCTCTTTGCTGACATTGTCTGTGTTGACTGGAGACTCTAACTACAATGCTCTGTGATGAAATGTGCCATGATGTGCCAACTCACTCCTCACCCTTTACAACTAGAATTCAACCTCACTCTTTACTAAACAGCTTCCTCTTTAAAGACTCTGCTGTGGAACATTACAAAGGTAGAGTCTTTGTATAAATGATCTCTCAGTGCTCTCAAGCACTTTTGGTACTGTCTTCTGGAACCCCCTCCCTGAGTTCCCTGCTTGGCAATAGCCCCATTCATCACCTACTGTCTGATAGTTCTCTCTCTCCTTTTCAGCAACTCTTTTCTCCCCTTCCCATGCTCTCCGCCTTTCCCTACCCCTCTTCCTCCTCTTCCCACTTCTTTTTCTTTTGTGCCAAATGGGGAAAAAAGAAAATAACAAAAAAAAAAAAAAAGAAAAAAAACTGTGTGGCTGGAAATGTAAACATGTTTGACTAACTCCAAATCTAGCTCTCCTCTTTCTCCTAATCTTTTCAAACTTATTTTATAGTTATTTGTTCCCTTATACACACCTATATACATAAACATGATATTTAGCAATATTTAGTATTTATGATTGTGCAGTAATACCCCCTCTTAGGTGGGGACTAATTTAACATGAAGCTAATGAAGTTTAAGTTTCTGAGCACCTTGCCTGCAGAAGTCCATAGCAAGGCTTTGGAAGAATCCCTACATGTGTTTCACATGTTCATATAGTTTTATAAAATTCACACAAAAAAAACATTAGTTGCAAATCTGGAATACAGATGAGAAGTATGGAATCTCATTTTGGCAAAATGATTATAAATTTTGGAGAAAAGAAGAATTTCTTATAGATTGAAAAGTGAAATAAATCTTTCCTAAGAATATGATTTTTGTTTAGTGTCTAGTGTAAATGCTTTAATGAGACTTTAACTCAAGAGTTTTCCATGGTAATTTAAAGACTTTGTGCATGAAAGAGGTTAAATGTTGGTAAGTCCCTGTCATACCAATATATTTTCCAATGGACTACTGTTAAAATGCTTCCATAACTGTTTTTTTAAGATTTATTTATTCATGCATACAAGAACTGGGGCATAGGCCAAATGTGCAGGAGGGTGAGAGGATTCACCAGAGACAGAGTGAGGAACAGAACAGGCAAACTGACCGAAATTCACTGAGAGGGGAGCAGCAGGCAAGACAGGAGAGGTCTGCCGTGCCATGTGGGCATCTTCCCAGCTGGCTGGGATAAAACCAGCGTGCAGAGACTGTGCACAGCTTCACAGCATTGTGCTCAACTGCCTATGCCACCAGGGAGGCCCGCTTCCATAACTTTTTAAAATGGTACAGATCCTCCCCTCATCTGTCTCACAATTGACACAAAACTTTTGATGACGTTGGAGAATTTTAAGCCCCCATCTTCTGAATGCAAATAACCTGGAGCAAGTTCTTGATCTACTTAGACTGAAAATTTAATTCATCACATCTCTTCCCTTACAGACAAGGGAACATCCTGAACATGACCTCAGAGATGCACATGCCAAACCCAGCATGCCTCGTAGAGAACACTCAAAACCAACTGATGGTCAATCCAAAAGCTCTGGAGATCCTGTCTGCCATTACGCAGCCTGTGGTTGTGGTGGCTATTGTGGGTCTCTACCGCACAGGCAAATCCTACCTGATGAACAAGCTAGCTGACAAGAAGAAGGGTGAGTGACACCAGCAGCACTCTGTCAAGTCCCCTCTGTCCACCTACACTACCAGCATTCAGTAGTGCTGTGAGGACAGATGTGAGAGATGGGGAAGATGGTAGATAAATTTTGATCCATAGTTATGTTTTTATCTTTATCTTCAATGTGATATCAAGTCAGCTCATCTTTCTTCCACTTGAACTTAGTTTCCCCTTTTAAAAGCATAAATTGTTCCTTTCTGAGCTAGACTAAGGCAGCAATACAAACAATAAACTTAGTGATGAAGAATAAGACATTTGCTGAAATGTTCATGTAGTAAGAACAATTTTCCACTGATCTTTAAAATCTTGTTTAAATCTGAAAAGGATATTCTTTTTTATTTACTGTTTTAAAATGTACTTAAAAAATTTACCATTGCAACTCTTTTTAAGTGTACATTTCTGTGGCACTAGGTAAATTCACATTCATCTTCATAAGTTTTCCTCTTTTCCAACAGAAACTCTGTGCCCATTAAACAGTAACTCCCCTCCCCATTAAACAATAACTCCCCCAAGCTTAGCAACCACCTTTCAACACCATGTTTCTATGAAAATGACTGCTCTGAGACACTCTATGGGGCATGGGGGGCGGGGAAAGGAGGGCTTGGGGTCAAAATAAGAGGGTTGTAATTGTATGGGGAATATAAAAAATAAAATTAAAAAAAGAGAAAATGACTGCTCTGGGTCTCTTATAATAGGAATCATATTTTTTTTTTCTGGTCATAGTGTAATTGGCTTATTTCACAGCATAACATATAAGTTACATCACTGTGGTAAAATGTGTCAAAATTATATCCCTTTTTAAGGTTAATTGTTACATATGCATAGCAACATTTTAACTGCAAGTAGACAATTGGGGTCTTTCCACCTTTTGGCTATTAAAATTATATTACTAAGAAATCAGGTGTACAAATATCTGTCTTGCACTTCTTTTGGGTAAATACCTAAAAAATGGAATGGCTGGATCATATGGCAACTTAATATTTAATTTATTTAAAAAATCAACATATCACGGGCCTCCCTGGTGGTGCAGCGGTTGAGTGCTAGGCTGTGAAGCTGCCTGCGGCCTCTGCAGCACTGGTTCAATCCCCAGCCCCCAGCAGGTTTCCCACAAGGCACGCAGACCTCTCCTGCCATGCCTGCTGCTCCCCTCAGCAGTATATTTCATCAGTCTGTCTGTTCTGCTCCCCGCTCTGACTCTGGTGAATTCTCTCACCCTCCCGCGCTTCTGACTGTACCTAGTCAGAAGATTTTTAAATTAAAAAAAAAAAAATCAACATATCACTTTTTATAACAATTGTTCCATTTTATATCCCCACCAGAAATGCATAAGGGTTCCAATTTCTGTACATATTTGCCAATAATTGTTAATCTCTGCTTATTTGTTTTTTATATTGGTCATACTGATAAATAGTAAGTAGTATGTCACTGTAGTTTTGATTTGTATTTCCTAATATTTGATGACATTGAGCACTTGTTATTGCTTACTTGCATATTTTCTCTAGAGAATTATCTGCTTAAGTACGTTCTTTAATTATTTATTGGTTTGCTTTTTATGTCTGTTGGATATCAACCCTTTATCATATTCATGACTAGCAAATATTTTCTCATTTTTTTCACTCTGTTGGTAATAAGCGTTATTTATTTATTTATTTATTCATTTATTCATTCATTTATTTATTTTTTGCTTAGAAGAACTGGAGTGTAGGCTGGAGATACAAGGGTGAGCAGATTCACCAGAGACAGAGTGGGGAGCAGAAAGGTAGATTAACTGAAACATACTGCTAAGGGGAGCAGCAGGTGAGACAAGAGAGGTCTGCTGTGCCATGTGTGGGTTAGCTCCCTGGCCAGCGATCATACTCAGGCCTTAGTGGTGATAGGGCTGAGGCTTAACCTCTAGGCCACCAGGGAGGCTCCAGTAATATCCTTTAATGCATCAAAGTTTTAATTTTGATGTGGTTGAACTTGTCTAAATTTTCTTTTGTTGCTTATTCTTTTGGTGTCATATAACAAGCAATCACTGCCATATCCAATATCCTGGAGCAGAGCTCCTGTGTTTTCCACTACTAGTTCTTCAACTTTTACTCTCACATGTATGTCTTTGATACATTTGTGTACATTTTTATTGCAGGAATTTTTTCTGTCTTTCACTTTGAGTATGCTGTTGGCTGTAGGTTTTTCTTTTTATTTTTAAAGATTTTTTGTATTTTTATTTATACAAGAGCTGGGGTTCAGACCAGAGGAGTGGAAGGGTGAGTGAATTCACTGTAGTCAGAGATAGGAGCAGAAAAGGCAAATGGAGCAGCCGGCGAGACAGGAGAGATCTGCTGCGCTATGTGGGAATCTCCCTGGTCGGCCAGGAATCAAACTGGTGCTGTAGAGGCTGCAGACAGCTTCAAAGCACGTGCTCAACCCACTGCACTGCTAGGGAGGCAGGCTATAGGTTTTTCTATTTTTATCTTTTACTATGTTGAAGTAATTTCCTTTTATATGTTTTTGGTTGATTGTTTCTGTCATAAAAACATGTGAAATTGTTTCATGTATTCTATTTTCCCCATTTCTGTGATACTATTGGTTGATATCAGTTTTCTCTCCTAACCCTTAATTTCCAGATCCCACTCCCACTAAAATGCCACCCTTTTTTTTTTCTTTTACCTCAATCCTCCCCTGAAGGCTTCTCCCTGGGTTCCACAGTGCAATCTCACACCAAAGGAATCTGGATGTGGTGTGTGCCTCATCCCAAGAAGCCAGACCACACCCTGGTTCTTCTGGACACTGAGGGCTTAGGCGATGTGGAGAAGGTAAGTGTTGAGGACTCAACTTGGAAACAAGCCCTTCACCTCTGAATAGTCTCTGCCATATTTCATTTTTCCATAAATAAGAACATACACTCAACCATAATATTGTTTGCCTTTCTCTTCACATGTCATGAGAATAAGTTTAGCAACCACAGGACAGGAAAATATAAGGGAGAATACTAGGAAAGCATAGTCAGTATACTATATTCTAATTAAAACAATACCAGATAACATAGTTGCATGCACACAGTAGAAATAAAATCAGCTTCATGAGGTTTAAACAGCAGAGAACTTTAGTTAAGGGTTTTGGTCCCAAATCCTACTACTTCAATTTAAACAATATCACTAACTTGATAGCTTGAGAAAATTATTGGACTTCTTTTAACATCAGTTTCCATTTGGAAAACAGGCCTACTAGATCTGTATTTTTTTCATAGTTGTTTCAACAGGTGTAATAGTTCTATATTTACCTGATTTGTAATGCAGAATTAACCTGTCTAAATGTGCCTCAAGTAGTAAGGGAAACAAAATACAAAATACAAGGCCTCCCTGCACAAGGGGTTAAAACATGACCTATGAAGCTAGCTGCAGCCACTGCACACGAGTTCAATCACTGCTCAGGAAGCCACTCACCTGATGCAGCAGACCTCTCCTGAGTAGCCTGCTGCTCCCCTCAGCAGTGTATTTCAGTCAATCCACCTGTTCTGTTCGCCACTCTGTCTCTGGTGAAATCTCTCACCCCCCACAACTCTGGCCTGTACCCCAGTTCTTGTATGCATAAATAAATAAATCTTTAAAAATAAATAATACAAAATACAGGTACAAAATAATTGCTAAATAAATAGCTATAAGTATTATTATTCTTGTATGTGTCAATTTTACTACAAAAGAAAGAAAAATTCTTGCTATCGAAGGCCTTAGAATGGTCACTAACCCTGACAACTTCTTTTGCAATTATCTTCCAGTGGCCATAATAGGACCTTGTGAGAATCAGTGTAAACCCAAAAATATTTAGCAGAAAACTATTCAAAATACACATTTTGCTAACAAGAATATTTGTTTGAAAGTGGTCTTTAATCTTAAAAAAATAATATAAAACACCTCCAGTGGAATGAGCATACTTTTGCCACTGCTGATCTAGAAAGCACCCTGAGAATGAAACCAAATCCTGCCCCAATGTGCTCTCATTTCCAGGGTGACAACCAGAATGACTCCTGGATCTTCGCCCTGGCAATCCTCCTGAGCAGCACCTTTGTGTACAATAGCATGGGCACCATCAACCAGCAGGCCATGGACCAACTGTAGTATCCTTTGCCATCCTAACACATCAAAGTGGGGGAGATTTGTACTAAAAAACAGCTTCCTAAATGTGAACCCTGGTGAATCAAGCACAAAAGAGAAATCAAAAAGTACTTTGAAGGCCTCCCCAGTAGCACAGCGCTGTCAGGCTTACCAGTCACTGCAGCACAAGTTTGATCCCTGGCTGGCCAGGGAGCTGACCCACATAGTGCTGCAGACCTCTCCTGTCTCGCCCACTGCTCCCCTCAGCAGTATATTTCAGTGGATCTGCCTCTTTTGCTCCCCATTCTGTCTCTGGTGAATCCTCTCAAACCCCGTACCTCTGACCTGTACCCCAGTTCTTGTATGCATAAATAAGTAAATCTTTTTAAAAAATACTTTGAGGACAGGGGAGAAGAGTCTATGTACCCACTGAGAATTCACACTTGAGCTAAGAAGAATGGGAAAGGAAAGTTCTACAATCTGTGGTGCTAATATGGGATGTGGGGACTGTTCTTGTTTGCCAGTTTCCCTTAGTTTGCTGCTCAGCTATGTGACAGAACTGACAGATCGGATCAAGGCGAAATCCTCACCTGATGCCAACGAGGTTGAGGATTCGGCTGACTTTGTGAGCTTTTTTCCAGACTTTGTGTGGACCCTGAGGGATTTCTCCCTGGACTTGGAAGCAGATGGACAACCCATCACACCAGATGAGTACCTGAAGAATTCACTTAAGCTTAAGCAAGGTAAAGGGAACTTACAATTGGCAGATTATATGGAGGATAAAACTTGAGAAACTATCATTTCTTAGTTTACTAATAATGCTTTTCTTATTTTTATAGTTGTCAATCTTCCTTAGTAGGGTATTATTACTAAAAATAATTATTAAATATCTGAATTAATAAAATAAATTTTAAACATATGTACCCTGTTCTAAGAACAAGGTTTTTTTCTTTCACCCTTTCCCGTGCAGTGGTCAAATTAACTTTATTTCCCTTCTCAGGTTTCATAATGTAATTAGCCAAAGAGTGTGACATAGAATGGACATGTATGTCCACTGAATTAGATTCAAGCGTGAGCAATGCACTCATCCAGAGACTTGTGTTCTGTGGTCATGGCAAACGATGATTAAGGCAGCCTGCCCACTGTCTTTCTAAATAAGTCTTTATTGGAATAAAGCTTTGTCCATTCATTAAAATACAAGTTTCTCCTGCTAGTCAAATGCAAAGTATGTCTATGAAGACTTTGCTAAGTCAAAATGGCATAAAACCAGAGACAATTGCCATGAATTTATATGGAAAAAATTTTGAGTATCCCCCGATCCAAAAAATAACCTACAAACTCACACTGAATAACACATGAAAGTTAAAATACTACTACCTAGCATAAAAGCAGTAATGCAATAAATACACTACCCATAAAAAGCAGGGTTGAGTAGTAAGTTTCACTTATCAGAACCGAGAAGAAATTGAGCATCCTGGAAGACTGAAAGGTAATGGGGTGTTTTAGGTTAAGTATTCAGAGGTTGATGTGGGATATACAGAAGCTTGACCTGCAGGACTGAGAGGAAGATGGTCACCCGAAAGTAACACATTGTTACTTGAATTCATTAGAACAGGTAAGGCCACACCTCCTTCTGTATCTGCAAATCTCAATATCCCAAACCAAGGCTCACCTTCTGTTGTGGCTCATGTGGCTAATGCAGAAAAGGTGAAATTGCAGTGTGTGTGACTGCTTAGCCTTGTGCATTCTTTCTTCTTAGGCGTTGCTGATACCTTAGGACACATCCTGCTAAGGAACGTACAAATGATCAAGATGAAGCACACACCTTTACAGACACAGTTTAAAGCTTTGACAGGTCGATGCTGAAATACTGAACTAGCTCCAGGGGCAGGACATGGGCAGTGCCCTCAGGCAGCTTGCTGAAGTTGCTCTGTCTCTATAACAGCTCTCTAAAAGACCAACACTGAGTGCTAGTTTCACTATTTGTCTATTGTGATGGTTGCAAAAATCCTCTTCAGATCACTTTTGGTTAGTGAAAAGTGAAGTGACTTTGGTTTGGTAAAAGAGAATTTGTGAGAAGGGTATTTATATTGTCAATGGCTACTTTCTGTTGTAATTGAGGACATACAAAAGCTAAAATATTTACTGTTTGACCCTTTATAGTAAAAGTTTGTAAGAACCTATATCTGCCAAGTACCTTTTTTGTCTTCTTCCAGGTTCCAGTGAAAAAGATAGAAATTTTAATCTGCCCCGACTCTGTATCCGGAAGTTCTTCCCAAAGAAGAAATGCTTTATCTTTGATCGGCCCACTCACCGGGAGAAACTAAAGCAGTTGGAGACGTTGCATGATGATGAGCTGGACCCTGAATTTGTGCAACAAACTTCAGTCTTCTGTGACTACATCTTCAGCAATTCTAAAACTAAAACAGTTTTGGGAGGCATCCAGGTCAATGGAACCCGTGAGTCCTCTTCCAGTCTTTATTCTCACTGATGACACTAAACCTGGAAGGGATAGCATCTGCCTTGTAGAATTTCTTGGGTGAGAAAAGACAGAAGGACTGAAAGAACCACACCAACACCTCTGATGTGCATACATATCACCAGGGCTCTTGCCAGAGAGGAGGGTCTAATCCAGAGGCAGAGTCTGCATTAATAGCTGCAAACTCCCAGGTGATACCGAGGACATTGATGCTGTGAGGCAAATAGGTGGTAATACACATAATTACAAACTTTCATACCAGAACATTTCCTTGCCCCATCTACAACAAGCATCATCATTTGTTCTCTGTAGGTCTACAGAGCTTGGTGGTGACCTATGTCGATGCCATCAGCAGTGGGAAGCTGCCCTGCATGGAGAATGCAGTCCTGGCCTTGGCCCAGATAGAGAACTCAGCTGCAGTGCAAAAGGCCATTGCCCGCTATGAACAACTGATGGAGCAGAATGCGCACCTGCCCGCAGAAACCCTCCAGGAGCTGCTGTATCTGCACAGGGCCTTTGCCAGAGAGGCCACTGAAGTCTTCATGAAGAGTTCCTTCAAAGATATAGACCATTTATTTCAAAAGGAATTAGTGGTAATTTTTTTCTCAAGTTCATATGGATTAAGGTCTCAGAAAGCAAAGTACTATTAGAAAATGTAATGGACTCAAACACTTCACATTTTTTTTATGAATAAATTAAACATCTTCCCTATGCAACAATCAGGGCTTCTAATCGAATTGCATCCCTATGTTATGAGACTGATTTGATATTCTAGTCAAAAGCAAAGTAAACTATAGTTTCAGTTCCTTTCAGCAGTCTTAGCTGAACCACCTTTACTCCATATGCAATCATTGGTCTAATTTAAAAAGCAGAAGTTTATATCTAATGGTATGATATAAAGTTAGCAGATTTCACCTCCAATTATAAAGGGACTTGCAAAGAAATTCTGAGGTCAATGTATTACCTTTTCCTTATTATTTTCATACCTTATTTTTTACATTAAAGGCTCAGCTAGAAAAAAAGCAGGAAGATTTTTTTAAACAGAATTTGAAAGTATCATCAGATCGTTGTTCAGATTTACTTAAGGATATTTTCACTCCTCTTGAAGAAGATGTAAAACAGGGGATATATTCTAAACCAGGGGGCTATTGTCTCTACATCCAGAAAATACAAGAGCTGAAGAAAAAGTACTTTCAACAACCCTGGAAAGGGATGCAGGTAATCTAGATTTAGCTGTTAATTCTGGGAAGGTGCTGACATGCACCCTTTTAACAACAAAGTGGCCAAGTGCAATTGTACATAGATGTGCAATTCACACTTTCATTCAATCAACTTGCACAGGGAGCCTGTTGAGTTTCTATGATATACATCCTATACTCATCCAAGAGTGTACACTTAGTTAACAAGTGAATTATAAGTTGGTTTATCAGATTAATCACTAGGCTATTTGCAATTCACTATTACAGCTGGGGTCAAATATTGCAGAGAAGGGCCTCCCTGGTGGTCTAAGGGTTAAGTCTCAGCACTATCACCACTACAACCTGAGTTTGTTCCTTAGTCAGGGAACTGACCCACATACAGTGCAGCAGACCTCTTCTGTCATGCTCGCTGCTCCACTTAGCAGTGTATTTCAGTGAATCCACCTGTTCTGCTTCCCACTCTGCCTCTGGTGAATCCTCTCACTCCCCACACCTCTGGCCTACACCCAATTCTTCTGAGCAAAAATAGAAAATTAAATTAAAAAAATAGTACAGAGGACAGATACCCAATGATAGTCGCTTTCAAAATCATGGTAATTTACCAGTTTAGGTTTCAAACTGCCCTTAAGTAGCAAATACAAGAATTTAAATCATGTTATCATCTGCCTCTCTGCAGTTATTCTCCCTCAAACCCACACTTCCCTCCCTCCCTCTCATCCTCCGCCTGTTTTGCTCTGATGTGCCTTCTGCATGATGCCTTCATTCTAAAGCAACTTCACCCCAAATGGGAACATAGCACTAGAACTCCAAAATTAGATCCCTCTGTCTATAGGAACAGAATCTTATATTTCCAGTTTATACATATATATACACATATATGCATATACCCGTGTGTGTGTATATATATACACACACATATATATAACTTTGCTTAATAGGGTTAGCAGATTGGCAGCACAGAACATGCACCCACACCACTGTGACAGGACTCTTGACCACCATTTCACAGGCCCAGGAGGACAAAGTCCTAGAGGAAAAGATGGTGGACAGTCAGGGCAGGGGCAAGTGCTTGCAGATATTTCCTATCACTAACTGCTTGTTCTCTGGGTCCTAAGGCTGAAGAGATTCTTCAGAAATACTTGGCATCCATGGAATCTGTGACTGATGCTATTCTACAGACAGACCAGATGCTCACAAGAAAGGAAAAAGAAATTGAAGGTGAGGAGACTAGAGAACCTCAAAATCTCTTAGTTTAACTAACTTGGCTGGGTGAATCTCAGCAAGAACAAGAGCAGCAAAGATGCCTCTTACTGCTGAGGTCATTTCTTTCTTTTTTTTTTTTTTTTAAAGATTTATTTATTTACTTATACAAGCACTGGGTATGGTCAGAAGCGCAGGAGGGTGAGAGATTTCTCCAGAGCCAGAGCAGGGAACAGAACAGGCAGACTAACGAAGTACACTGCTGAGGGGAGCAGCAGGCATGGCAGGAGAGGTCTGCGCGCCATGTGGGACCCTTGCCAGGGGCCAGGGATTGAACTGGCGCTGCAGAGGCTGCAGGCAGCTTCGCAGCCCAGTGCTCAACTGCTGCGCCACCGGGGAGGCCCTGAGGCCATTTCTGACTAGGGCATCTGCCGTCAGCAGCAACGATGAAGGTCAGTGTACAAGGAACAAGGTAACAACCTGGTTTCCCACATACAATTTTTTCTTCCTTTTCCTCCTGACAGTGGAACGTGTGAAAGCAGAATCTGCTCAGGCTTCAGCAAAAATGTTAAAGGAAAGGCTAACAAGGAATCAACAGATGATGGAACAGAAAGAAAAGAGTTATCAGGAACATGTGAGACAATTGACTGAGAAGATGGAGAGGGACAGGGTCCAGCTGCTGGAAGAGCAAAAGAGGACTCTTGCCCTTAAACTTCAGGTATTTAATTGCATCACATTCAGGTGTCTGTCTTTTCTCTAGTCTCCCTGATCAGCCTTAGTGTGGTGGTGAGGATATGAAGCCCAGAAGCAGGGCCTTGCTTGCCTGCTTATACTTTTCAATATCTTAAAAGCAGCCTGAATGCCCTTGCCTGTGTCTAGTTGTTAAGATCTTATTTGCAGTTTTATCAGTCCAGTCCTTCATCAGTGTATCCTTCAGTAATCCAGTTTGGTATATCTAGGACTCTGATTTCCTTTCCTAATGTTATTACTCCTGCCACCAAGTTATGGAGATTACATCAGATGCTATAATCTAAGATTCAGATACTTCAACAGATTTTGAGAATTCTTTATTTCTGTGTCATATATCTGTGTGCAAAAGAGTATATAATGCATAGATAATATTTGATGCCAAATATCTAATGAAATTGCCCACAACAAGTATATAGAGGTAATGGGAACAGAGAATAAGGCTGGTAATTTAGGTATATCAATATATCAGGATGTTTAAGTTGAAAATTTTTCTTAGCAAAGGATAATAAAAAAAAAGTAATTATAGGGCTAGGTTGTCCATAAGAAGAAGAATAAAAATTAAAAGTAGAGAAAATTTCAAAAAGAAATTACTGAAAAAGGGCCGCCCTTGGTGGTGCAAGGGGTTAAGAGGCAGCACTATGAAGCTATCCACAGCCACTGCAGCACCGGTTCAATTCCTGGCCAGGGAGGTGACCCACATGGCGCAGCAGACCTCTCCTGACTTGCCCGCTGCTCCCCTCAGCAGTGTATTTCAGTCAATCCACCTGTTCTGTTCCCCACTTTGTCTCTGGTGAATCCTCTCACCCCCCACACACCTCTGGCCTGTATCCCAGTTCTTGTATGCATAAATAAATAAATCTTTTTTTTTTAAGAAATTACTAAAAAAAAAAAACTATGAATGTGGGAACAAGATAGAAGATAGAGGTCTACTTAATACTATACTTTACTCAGTCTCCATTTATCCTTTAGGAACAGGCCCGACTATTAAAGGAAAGATTCTATAATGGATCAGAAAACTCTAAATGAGATACAGAATCTCCAAAAGAGGATGGAAAAACCAAAGAAGAGATGTCTGTGAAGGTGAAGACCTGTACAATAGCATTCCTGGTCACTCTTAACTTAGGTATAACTCAAGCACTTTTATAATATTGGAAAAATCACTACACTTGATATTAATTAGATCTTGTATCTTTATAATACTTAAAATTTAAAAAGGTATTTAGTATTTTAATTGAAATCATGTCCATCCTCCTAAAAAAAAGTATTATATAAAAAGGAGGCATCTTATCTCTGTGGCAACATACCCAGAATCATGAGTTAGTTTTTGTCATCTTCCACATGACCACTGGCAGAAAACTAAATATTGAGCAAAGTCTTATATACTATATTGGGACATAGTTGGGCCATTAGTGTGGCCAAGTGGGTTTCAATATCAGATACAACATTGACTCTTTTTTAATTTTATTTTATTTTTATATTCCCCTTACAATTGCAACCCCCTTATTTTGAACCCAATCCCTCCTTTCCCCGCCCCCTACCCCCCATAGAGTGTCTCTGGTTCATAGTTGTTTGTTGATTTTTATACTTTCTTTCTTATAGTTCTTCTTTTTCTTGGTCCCTTATTTAAGTTTTCTAGATTCCTGCTATGAGTGAGACCATCCAGTATTTTTCTTTTTCTTTCTGGCTTATTTCGCTGAGCATGATCCCTTCCACAACATTGACTCTTAAGAAAGACAATGTAGGGCCTCCCCAGTGGTGCAGTGGTTGAGCGCTGGGCTGCGAAGTTGCCCACTGCCTCTGCAGCACTAGTTTGATCCCTAGCCGCTGGGTGAGGGTCCCACATGGCGCACAGACCTCTCTTGCCACCCACTGCTCCCCTCAGCAGTGTACTTCATCAGTCTGCCTGCTCTGCTCTCCCCTCTGACTCTGGTGAATTCTCTCACCCTCCCGCACTTCTGACTGTACCCAGTGCTTGTATAAATCAATCAATCAATCAATCAATCTTAAAAAAAAAAAAGAAAGAAAGACAATGTAGTTTTCCATTGCATCAAGACTGACAGCCTGTAATAAATGATGGGATTCCTGGGCATCGGGAATGACAATCCTCTCTGGTGGATTTCAAGCTAAAGTAAATCATCTGATACAGAAATCTAGAATCTGCACAGAATTACCATAAGAATATAGGAGAAACCGTTAGTGTAACTAGCTGTTGGATCATTAACAAGTGGAAATTTTCCCATCTTGCTCACCCAGATTATAATTTTAAAAGGACACTAGAACTTTAGATAATTCACACTGCACTAAACATATTAATATGATGACAATTACGCATTTGTAGCAACATATCATTCAGAGATGGAACTTCAATGATGATAATGTGTTAGAAACCTGAGCTAAATTAGTAGATCATATATAATCCTTAAAGCTTAGGCTGTCTTCTCCCACTTGTTTTTTATTGAAGTAACATAGAATTATAACATTGCTTAAGTTTCAAGTATGCATCATTAAAACACTAACATACATATATACTGCACTAAGTTTACTATTAAAAGCCCAATTCTATCCTTTGCCGTAAAACTGATTCCTTTGGCACTATTTGCCACTCAGATACCTCTTTCCCCTCAGTCATACTTGAGATTCTGTTGATTTTCCCAAGCGAATACAGACTTTTTTTGACATGTTGATCAATAAAATAATGCTCTTAGTGTGACTATATGTAGAATTCATCCTAATTATCAAAAGCCTTTGGTAAGTGGTTGGTATTTCTGAAAGCAATTAAGAGTAATTTTCAAGTTACAAATATATTTCACTGGACTTTAGATTTCTGAAGAGTTCATTTAGGTTTTTCACCAAAAAGTAAGGTTTTAGTCTTCATAGCAATGGTGGATAACTTTTCAGTAAAAGACTAGACAGTAATTATTCATGAGTTTGTGACTTATAGTCTGTCTCAACTTTTAAATCTGCCAGGGTGACAGCAGTCCTAGGTACAGACATAAATGAATGGCCATACCAGTGTTCCAATAATAGGTGGTGCCCACAGACATAGTTTACAAACTCTTACTGCATAGACATATTGGTCAAATTCTTATATATTTGCCTTAGTTGCTTACATTTATAAGGAATATATGGATTTGCTTGTATATGTTAAGATCTTGAAAATATTTGGTGATAGGAATTTTACAGGGATTACACCTGAGAGGAGAAAGCAAATATTGTACAAAAATGAAAAATGATGTAAACAATGATGTAATATATATGTATATGTATATAAATAAATATTAAAGAAATTATTACATGATGGAAGAAAAGAAATTACATGATGGGAGAAAAGCAGAGAAGCAGCTGATGCCATTAAATCCATATTAATAATCTGATTGCATTTGGGCAATAAAAATTTGGGAATAAAAATTCATTTGAATACCCCACACCCTCCCATCGAAGGTAGAATGTGTCCTTCCACTGCTAAGTGGTGTTTCCTCACTTAAACTGCAACTTCATAGGGAATTAGATGAGACCCACAAGATGCTAGATGGAATGTTTATGTCTGTATGCTTTGTATTTTCTTTTCCAAGCTGTATTGTCATTAAAGAATAAGTAAAATACATTTTTACTAGTTGAAGAAATTTCATGGTAGAAAAAATAAGTGCCTTCAAAACCAAATAATGGTTTCTTTATTAACCATATGAAATCAAGAAAATTGAAGCTAAGCAAAATTAACTTTTATTCCTACCTTGATGGTATAAGTATATACCAGATTCCAAATTACATAACATCTTGTTTAGTGCTTTTTTTAAAAAAATAATATCTCCAGGAACAGATTAAAAACTGTCTTTCTATAAAGGTATGTTTCCTTCACTAGTAGTTCTCAATCTAGATGTATGCTAAAATCTAAATATTAAATATAAAGATTCCTACCCCTACTTTTCCCCTGACGCACCACATCTGAGATAGATCATTCGGATGCTAAGACACAAAAAAGGGTAATATAAGGTTGTACACTTAGTTTGCCAAAGCTACCATATGTAATGGCCAACACTTGCTGACCCTATGCTGTTTCTATGTCAAAATACTTTTTAACTTAGAGAGTACGTCTTTCCAAGTTTAAGTGACAGGTTCTTCTTGTCACTACTTTTCCTCTTATGGGCTTAATGAAAGGAAATATAAGCTTTGTAATCTAGGGATTTCACACCAAACACAGAGATCCTGATGAAGTAGTACAATTCCCTTATGTCCAGGGCCAAGACTCAACTAGACCAGTGAAAATGTATTCACTGAACAATAACACAAACATAAAGAGCTAAGAAATTTTTTTTTAAAGATTTATTTATTTATACAAGCACTGGGTACAGTCAGAAGCACGGGAGGGTGAGAGAATTCACCAGAGCCAGAGTGGGGAAGAGAACAGGCAGACTGATGAAATCCACTGCTGAGGGGAGCAGTGGGCATGACAGAAGAGGTCTGGGCGCCATGTGGGTCCCTCGCCGGCGGCCGGGGATCGAACCGGCGCTGCAGAGGCTGAGGGCAGCTTCACAGCCCAGCGCTCAACCGCTGTGCCACCAGGGGAGGTCCGCTAAGAAATATTTTTAATATTTCAACTTTATTACTACTTTCAACTTAGAGTTTCAGCAACTTGAATGAAATGAATCAACTTCTTTAAAAGCACAAACTACCAAAACCCATCCATGGTCAAACAGATGATCTGAATTGTCCTATAGCTTATGCAGAAACTGAATTTGCAGTAAAGAATAAATCCTTAAGTGACATCAGCAAGACAATGGAATGGGAAGTCATGAACCTCATCCCTCAAGAGAAACACCAATAAAACAACGTAAATGCCATACTACCCAAATATTACTCTTGGGCATATATCCACAGAATACAAAACCACGAACAACAACAAAAAATATGTTCCACAATATTCACAGCAGCATTATTTACAATAGGTAGGACATGGAAGCAGCCTAAATCTCCTTCAATGCATGAATGGATAGAGAAAATGTAGTACATACATACCATGGAGGATTATATAGCCACAAAGAAAAAAAGACTGAAATCAGCCACTTTCAACAAAATGAAGGGAATTTGAATTACATGCAGCAATATAAGTCAGAACGATGAAAGCAAATATGGATATTCACATAACAGATAATTTGACAACATAAAATTCTTTCAACTAGTGGACATCAACAAACATTCTGAGGGCTCCAGGGTTAAGAGGGTGGGGAGAGAGAAAGGGATAAGGAGACGTAAGGGATGGTGGTGGAGAAAATAAGAACTTCATTAAAAAAACAGGGATAATATTTCATTATTATTTTAATTTGCTTCTGTAACTACTACAAGTTTCAGCATTCTCTTAAATTGCTTATTACCTCTTGTGTTTGTAAAAACATAAATAAATTTTGGAAATCTATGCAAAAAAGCTAGAAGGCATCCCCATTGCATAATGGATGAAAGACAAACTCTTTGGCAAGTCAAATAAAATTTTCCAAGATCTTACCTACCAGTCTGTTGTCCTGCCAGCCACCACATATCACATTCTGTTGTTGAGCCCTCACCCCTTGAATGACAGATTCTAGGAAAAAAAAATGATTAAAGAACTTGAACAGACATTTCTCTAATACCTAAATAGATACTCACACGAAAAGAATCTGAATGAAATGATACTCAATATCACTAATCATCGGGAAGTGTTAATCAAAGCAACCCCAAAAGGTAGTGTTGACAAGAATAAGGAGAAATTGGAATCCATATACAGTGTGAGAGGGATTGCAAATCAATGCAGTGACTATGGAAAATAGTATGGATTGGCATCAAAACTAGAACTACCATCTACTCCAACAATCCCACTTCTGGGGATATATACAGAAGAATTAAAATCAAGGTCTTGGGCCTCCCTGATGGCGCAAGGGGTTAAGTCTCAGCACCAAGAAGCTATCTGCAGCCACTGCAACATGAGTTCAATCCCTGGCCAGGTAGCTAACCCACATGGCACAGCAGACTTCTCCTGTTTCTCCCATTGCTCCTCTCAGCAGGGTATTTCAGTCAATCCACCTGTTCTGTTTCCCACTCTGTCTGTAGTGAATCCCCTCACTCCCCTGCCCCTGCACCTCAGGCCTGTACCCCAGTTCTTGTATGCGCAGCAGTTGAGCGCTGGGTTGTGAAGCTGCCCGCAGCCTCTACAGTGCTGGTTCGATCCCCAGCCACCGGGTGTGGGTCCCACAGGGTGCACAGACCTCTCCTGCTGCCCCCTGCTCTCCTCAGCAGTGTACTTCGTCATTCTGCCTGCTCTGCCTCCCACTCTGGCTCTGGTGAATTCTCTCACCCTCCCGCGCTTCTGACTGTACCCAGTACTTGTACCCAGTACTTGTATAAATAAATAAATAAATCTTTAAAAATAAATAAATAAAATCAAGGTCTTGAGGAAATATCTGCACTCATATTCATTCCATCAACATCCAAACACAAGATAGAAAAACTGTGAAAAAAGAATATCAAATCAATAAAATTTGAAAACAATACAACAGAAAGTTTTTAAAATAATAAAATGTAAGATGTTAACAATACCATTTATAATAGCTACCAAAAATATGATATATGAAATATGAAATATGATGAAAAGATCAGAAGAGAGATCAGAATTCTTGAATTTTCTTATATTCCACACCCTACTAGTTTATATGTTGTTCCACCTATTTACTGTAAAGAAGGTTCAAGACGGGCCTCCCCTGAGTGCTGGGCTGCAAAGCTGCCCGCAGCCTCTGCAATGCCGGTTCGCTCACGGGCCGCCAGCGAGGATTCCACATGGAGTGACAGACCTCTCCCACCGTGCCCACTGCTCCCCTCAGCAGTGTATTTTGTCAGTCTGCCTGTTCTGTTCCCCGCTCTGGCTCTGGTGAATTCTCTCACCTCCTGCGCTTCTGACTGTACTCAGTGCTTGTATTAATAAATAAATAAATCTTAAAAAAAAAAAGTTTCAAGACACTTTAGTCTTGAGTTAGCCCTGATGAAAGCATACACCAAACAGTGGTTAAGTTTCACTGGGTATTAAACATATATTCACTATGTGTATTATCTAGGTAGAATGCCAAATAATATAACTACCATCTACACACATGTACTACCCTTCCTAACCACTGAAAGTTCTTTCAGAGAGAGCAGTTCTTAGAACACAAGATGGGCAAACTTACCCAGATTTTCTTGTAGAAAATATTTTCCAACCTATCTCCAACCTATCTGGAGATCCCTAGGAAGCTAGCTGAGGCTTCATGGGAAACAGCAACCCCATTAGACTAGTTCCATCCCTGCCACCAGCGAGGGTCCCACAAAAAAAAAAAAAAAAAAAAAAGATAACTAGTAAGTATCTTCTAAATACTCTGCCAAGGACTGGGAAGGTTGTAGGCTCTCTGATAGTGAGCAGTTAAGTCTTATGTCACAGGTGTACAGCGGTATTAACAAATACAGAAAATTAAATTGAGCAGCGATTTCCATGACTTAATAAATCTAACATAGTTGATCTAATACCTCTCATCATGGTATCTCTTACAGCTCCTTAGTATGTCTTTTTTTTAAACAAGTGATTATCACTTTATTAAAAAGGTTGGCTTAAGCGTCTGCTATGGTGACTTCAACCTCAACTCCTGGCTCAGTGCTGAAGGAAGCAATCTATTTAACAATCTCAGAAGGACTGTGCAAGTCAATGAGTCGCTTGTGAATCCTCATCAGAAAACGATCCCAAGTCTTAGAACTTTCACTACATGGAGTTTTCCTTGTAGTGATTCCCAGAGTCTTGGTAGGCATGCGAACAGGTCCTTTAACTTTGAGGTTCTTATCCTTTGCATCTCTGATCAAGTTGGCACACACCTTCTCGGAAGATTTCACACCGTGTCTGGTTACCGTAATTCTAATTCGGTGAATCGCCACCTGCGGTTCCACGGTGTCTTTCGGTGTCTTTAAAAGCCATGGCTGCGAGCGGCTTCCTGACCGACTGGTTCCTGGGCAAGAGACAACAGCGGTGAGTCAGGAACAGAAGCCCGAGGACTACAGATCCGACCCTACTGCGTCCGCGTCTTGCCCGAAAAAAAAAAATTAAATAAATAAATAAATAAACAAATAAAAGTTCCTTATTATGTCTTAATCAAACTACCTTCAGTCAAGGAGTAGAAAAAAAAAAACACAAATTTGGATGGAGAGGTAGGAAAGAGAGCCATGTCACCTAACCCTAAAACAATTTTAGTGGTATCATGTTAGCAGCTGTTCTTATTAACTGAGAGAAATTAAGAAAGTTATGAACTCCATCTAGTGGCCAAATTTTTTTATTTTTCTTCACAGTTTTTTAAATCACCTGAGTTTATTTTATTGCTTGTCTCCTCCACTAGAAGCTCCGTATAGGCAGAAAATGTGTCTGTTTTGTTCATCACAGAATCAGCACAGCCTAGATAGGTGTCCAGCACGCAGTAAGCCTCCATGCAATAAATACTTTAAACATATGAGTAAATTACTGTATACTGTCCCATTTCCATTCCTGATTCTTCTAACTAAAAGTTTGATTACCATGTTGATTATTTCATTCATTTAAGTTACTTATACTCTTATACTATGTAAAATAAATCTTCCTTGCTCTCTCCCAAAGAAATTCATCATTATTTCTTCTTCATAGATCTAGAGAGCCTGGTGTTGATTTATGCTCCTGTCACCTGGGGGTCACCTGGCAAAAAGCATGTGGTCCTGCCTTTGCACTAGAAGCAGAGCCTCTAGGACACTGCACATTATGACAAATTGAGGAAACAAAAGGCGATTTCCATAGAAATTTTCCAGGAGTTGAGAACCTGCATATTGCCTATGAGAGAAGCCTCTGAAAACTTTACTCCGTGGGCAGTCTTTCTATGGGTAGATGTACAATTCCTATTACATGTCTGAAACATTTTAATTAATGTTTGTACAGGTATTATTATCTGACTGGAAAACATTAATTTACTATAACAATTCACACACGATATTACATTTAAAAGAGCTAGCAATATAAGGCTGAAACTGAACATAATTCTTTGATAAATACAATTGTATATTTAAAGTATACAATGTGGTGATATGAGATATATATATATATATTAGAATAATTACAAAGATCAAGGTAATTACTATATCCATCACCTAACACAGTTAATGTGTATCTGTGTGCTACTATTTTCAAAAACTTTCAAGAAGATAATTCTTTTGTTTGTTTTTATATATTTTTACATCATTTTTCATTTTTGCACAATGTATGCATTTTCATCTTGGTTATAGTCCCCATACAATTTCCATCCTCCTTGTTTCAATCCTACTTCCTCAAAAAGATAATTCTTTCTTTTTTTAAATTTTTTTATTTATTCAAGACCTAGGGTACAGGCCAGAGTCACAGGAGATGAGAAGATTCACCAGAGACAGAGCACAGGCAGGCAGACCAAAAGCACCGCTGAGGGGAGCAGCGTGCAAGGCAGGAGGGATCTGCCTCGCCATGTGGGATTCTCCCTGGCCTGTCAGGAATCGAACCAGCGCCACGGAGGCTGCGAACAGCTTCACAGTGCAGCACTCAATGGCCTGCACCACCAGGGAGGCACAAGAAGATAATTCTTTACAGCAGGAATGTAAGGTGGAAAAGGTTTTAGGAAGCTACAAGCCTGGACTTAATGGTATTTTTGACCTAGCACAGATCCTTCTTAGCATACTGCCCTACGGTTATAAGATAGAGGAAGAACCTTTACCTGTTCTGTCTCTCTGACACTTAACACCTAGAAATGACAGAAACCTCTTGAGAAGCATTTCCAGATAATGAGGCATTGCTAGTATCTTCCTCCCTGCCACTCCTCTATTGTTACCTCGAAGGCCCATGTAGGGGTGGCTTTGGTAAGTAAATTATGAGTTAGTAAAACATCACAGCCATCTTATTGCTGCTTATCACAAAATCCAAATAAAAGAGTTAAATAAGGGCCTCCCTGGTGGCGCAAGGGGTTAAACACAGCACTATGAAGCAATCCCCAGCCTCTGCAGCATGAGTTCAATCCCCAGCAGGCCAGGGAGCAACCCACATGGCGTAGCAGACCTCTCCTGTCTTGCCCACTGCTCCCCTCAGCAGTGTGTTTCGGTCAGTCTGCCTTTTCTGCTCCCCACTCTGTCTCTGGTGAACCTTCTCAACTTTCAGCATCTCTGGCCTGTATGCTCTTGTATGCATAAATAAATATTTTTTTTTAAAAGAGTTAAACAAAGTGGAAGCTGATTTTTCTCTCATGTAAATAGATCCCCCTCCAGGCCCCCACCTCTAGTCTGCGCAACCCTGACAATTGGTCCCCCTTCATCTTCACGAGAAATTATCAATTTATATTCTGGAGAGAGCAAACAGGGAGTCTGTATGGGAAAAAACCAAGCACAGGTGACAGCAGAGGGACAGCACTGGAACAGAAGAAAGTCGTGAATGTCAGCCTAATTAATGTTGACATCCTTAGCCCTTTCCCCTTCTTTGCCACCACCTTCATCCCAGCCAACATCATTTCTCATTCTGAAAAAACTTCCTAACAGTTCCTCCTGTGTCTACTTTTACCTACCAATAAGCCTCCTCTCCAAAGTAGCTAGAGTATTTTCTAAAAATGTAATTTAAATTACATTATTTCTGACTGAGATTTTCCCATACCTGCTTCAGAATAAAATCGAAATTCCTCTCCGTGGTCTGCAAGGCTCTGCACTGTCCAGCCCAGACCTTCCTCCCCACCCTCATCTGTATGGACATCCCTGGGATCACCAAATATAGATACACAGGGGGCTCTCTTTAATTCTTTGAGCAAGCCAAACCTGTTCCCATGCCAGGGTTTTTTAATTGCTACTTTCCTTTCCACAATAATTTTTTATAAGGTGGCCTCTTCGTCCTTCAATTCTGGATTCAAACATTACCTTTCCTGACCAGTGGATTTAAATTATCTGTTGTTTCCACCCGCCATTGTTATTTTTTTTTTATATCCTGTGAAGTCATCTTACTCACTTATGTATAGCTGCCTGTTTCTCCCTCTGTAAGGTTTAAGACACATACATCTTTGCCTCAGTTTTTTCCAGTAACCTCAGTACCTATGTTCTCAATTCCTATTTGTTAAATATGAGAAAAAGAAAATCAGCAGCTGACCTCAGAAACTGAACTGACACCCTTCAGTGTTGTTAAAAACTGGCCATCGTCCCCCCTGTAAAATATAACATCTGATGGAACACCAACATCAAAGTCAGGCTGTGATCAAGATGAGGTGAGACCAAAGACAAACCCAATTAATAATCTTGTCTAGACACAGATTAAGAACAAGATCACTGTGAAAAGCACAAACACATCAACTTCCTCCTCTCCCGTGCAGTAAAACTGTGGCTTCTTTACCAAAGAGACATTTAGCCTTGCAATTTTCCTTTCCTTCTACAGAAGATGTAATATGATATCCATTCTTAGACTAACCCCACTTCCTAACAGCATCCAACACAGAATGAGTCTCCTCCATTTCAGTGAACTCTCCCCCGCAAAAAATCCCAAAAACAAGGCATGTTCTGGTGATCGCCCCACACACCAGATAAATTTCTCTAATAATAGCTATTTACAATAGGTCTAGGGGTAAATTCTCTATTTCACACAATAATTTCTCCATTCACCTAAACATCTAACAGCCTCCTTGAGAAGAGGATATTACTTCAGCCAAAAATTATCTTTGTTCTTTCCTCTCAGCCTAAATAGCAACGCTACTGCTGCCCCCCTTCTCTCTACCTTGTCACCTTTTTTTTTCTTCCCTACTTTGTCACCTTCTTAAAAGAGGAAAAAATTCAGTTATAAAACTTGGTTCCTAAGAGAAACTTTCCTTTCCTCAATTCACCTTCCCAAAGTTGTACCTCATGGTGTTCCTTTTTCTATTAGCGGATTTTTCTCCTTCACTTTCTTTTTTAAAATATTTATTTTTATTTATACAAGAACTGAGGTACAGGCCAGAGGTATGTGAGAGAATTCACCAGAGACAGAGCAGGGAACAGAGCAGGCAGAAGGACCGAAGTACACTGCTGAGGGGAGCAGCGGGCACGAGAGGAGAGGTCTGCCACGCCATGTGGGTAGCCCCTTGGCCGAGATCGGGGATCGAACCCGCGCTGCAGAAGCTGAGGACAGCTTCACAGCGCAACGCTCAACCCGCTGCGCCACCGGGGAGGCCTCTTCCTCACTTTTAAAGTGTCATTTAGGGTCCTGTTTCGCTCTCACATCTCCCTTTCCCTCCCCACGCTTTCATCAAATTCATTTTACTCCTCAGGAACGGACAGTCCTACTCTCCTCCCACCCATCACAGGTGGTGAACACATCTACAAACCCTCTTCGTCTTGTCCTCCGTCCGGCACCCTCCAACATTATTTTAATTGCATCTCCCCCCTGCCTATACCCGGCGGTCCCACCGCCTGCCCTTTCCCCCAAATCACTCCCCGCCCCACCGTCGCCCCGTCCCACCGGCCAGTTACAACTCCGGGGCCAAATTTCACGCCCAATCCCCGGGCTGCCCTACGTCCCCGCCCAGCCCCACCCCCTATTAGGCACCCAGGCCTGCCTAATAACCCCGCCCCGCAGCAGCCCGCACCTCCACCGGCCCCGCGGGTCGGGATGTCAGATTCCTCACGGTCAGCTCGCGCCGGGTGTGAACCCGAGAGCCAATCTCCGGTCTCCTCAGGACGCCCCACGGTCCCGCCCGGTCACCGCCACCCGCCCAGCTCTTGCCCCGCCTCTTCCCCACCCGCCGTCCGCTTTCCTCCAATCGGGACGAGCCCGGCCGATCCCTCAGCCAATCCGCGCTCGGAATCTAGGCCCCGCCCCCGCTTAATCCCGCCTGCGGGGCCGCCAAGCCCCGCTGGCGGGACTCTGGTCCCGGGAGGGAGGCGAGGCGGTCGCGCCTGGCAGGTGAGTGGGCGCGAGCTCTGGGGCTCCGGGCGCGGTGACCGTTGGGCGCGCTCTGCGTAGTTGAGTCCGACCCGGGGTGGGGGGGTGGAGGGAGAAGGGAGGGCGGCGCAGGCGCACTCGCCGGAGGCTTTTGCATGATGGGGCTGGGAGGAAGAACTGGGGCTGGATTTCTTCGGGAATCGGACTCGCCCTCCCCGAGGCAGAGGCGTGAATCAGGGGCTGCGCCCCGAGACCCTCGGCCTTGGGGAACCGCAGGGACGACGGCAGAGGGACCGCGCTGAAACCTGGAGCTTTCTCTGGCGGGGCAGTGGCTCGGAGGTGGCTGACCGCGCGCACCACTGGAGCCGGTTCTTCCTCTTGATTTTGCCATTTTGGCTACAATTTGGAAAGCATAATTAATACCATCCTGTCTGAATAACAAAGCTCACGATGTTAACTGGTCACACAAGTGAACTTAGTGGAATCAGTAATTTTTTTTAAAGATTTATTCATTTATGCATACAAGAGCTGGGGTACAGGCCAGAGATGTAGGGGGGTGAGAGGATTCACCAGAGACAGAGTGGGGAACAGAACAGGCAGACTGACTGGAAACACTGCTGAGGGGAGCAGCGGGCGAAACAGGAGAGGTCTGCTGTGCCATATGGGTAGCTCCCTGGCTGGGGATTGAACTCGTGCTGCCAAGGCTGCAGATTGCTTCATAGTGCTGTGTTTAACCCCTTGTGCCACCAGCTTGCCCCTGAATCCATAATTTTTTAATAAGTAAGAAAAGCAGTCCAGTCTGTTGTTTTTGGGGTAGCAGTAGCTCTGGAAGTGCTAACCCCCAACCCCATATGGAAATCAACCACTTCCCAGACACAGGGGTGCCAAGACAGCCTGCTAATGCTACAAGGAGCTGTGAATCTACCATTAGAAAGGTTTGACTTACCTTGTGCTAAAACCTAGTTACTGCTAACTTGAGCTAGTCAGCCATACAAATTCCCTCTTAGGAAATGTATAATTACTGTACACGAATCCCATTTTCGCAGAGCAGCTTTTCGGCAATTTCAGGATCATGTCACCTTAAATCTGGTGCCTAATAAATATGGCTGATATTCACAGTGACTTTGAGGCTTATTATTTCTTCTGTGCTTACACAACCAGTACCTTGTTCACCTCCTACATGCCCTGTATCAGCTCAGTGAACCAGACAAGCTTCTGGAGGTCGACTAGCAGGTGGAGCATGAAGCAAAAACGATCTTTGTCTTGATCAGACTCTTACAAAGTTGTAAACTGCGATTTAGTCCTGTTTGCATTCACATCCCTGTTCATCTTACTTGAACATGCAGTTAATCTGAACTTTCAGGACTTTTGTCATATTAACTAAATTTCTTCCTACCTCCCCATAATGCAAAGTGTTGTCAGTAGATCATTTGGAGTTAAGACCCAGACCTGTAAACTTTTTAAAACTGATTTTTTTTAAATTGCTTTGCCTGCCTTTTAAACTCTGGATTCTGCCCCCTAATAAGTCACTAGCCTTCTTAACTTCAGGTCATCCCCAGATTTGCAAAGCTTGCCTTCTTTTTTTTTTTTTTTTTTTTTGTGGGACCCTTGCTGGTGGCGGGGGATCGAACTGGCGCTGCAGAGGCTGCAGGCAGCCTCGCAACCCAGCGCTCAACCACTGCGCCACCAGGGGAGGCCCCCAAAGGTTGCCTTCTATATCTTCATTCTAAACAGTCCATCCCAGTGATAATAAATTGACAGTTTAATTTTCCATTGATCCTGTGGATTTGAATATGACAGTTACCTTATGTATAACATACAATAATCAGGTTTACCAGGTCACCCTGATTCACAGTTGGTTGGTTTTCTTCATAGAACATTGTTTTTAAGAATTAACTAGAAAAACACTGTAAATATATTGTCTAAAACTAAAGCCTTCTGATTTTCTCCAAATTGTAAGTGACATTCAAATTTATTTAGATTATTGGCAAGCATACATATAGAATATTAATTGCATTAGGAAAATATTGCCCAAAGTGTATATATTTAAAGTACAAAGAAAAATAATTTAAGAGGTTCAGAATCTTATCAGTCAGCTTAGATATCTTGGAGCCATTTTTCCACTAGTGTCACCACAGTTCCTTCCCCATTGAAATTACCTACTGAGAGAGTAACCAGTGAGAAGAAAGGAGAACCCAGGTTAGAGAGAGAACTTCCATCCTTAAATGACAGATTGGAGGAGAGGTAGTGTTAGGGGGAAATAATGTCAGGGCTGCCCTGTAACAGTAGGAGGAGAATGAAGGAATTGTGTGCCAGAAACCAAAGGATTTTATCAGCAGTGTCAGAGCCCAAGGAAAGAGAGAATTGCAAAACGTTCACTGAATTTAACAATACGAAGGTCAAAGTTGACCAAGAGCTGCCTCTATGGAGTAAGAGGTGAGATTACACCAGATTGAGGAAAAAGAGACAGCTCATGAAATGGTAACGCTCAAATTTTGCTTTCTAGAGAAAGTAATGAGGAATTTTGATTTGAAGAGGAATTGAGTAACGGGGAGGAGAAGCTAGAGTCAAGTGTTTTGTTTTTTTAACTGGCGGAGTCTTGTGCTAGGAAGCTGAATATGTAGAAGAAAGAGGAACTAATCGATAGAGCAAGGTCTCTGTAGAGGTCAAAGGAAATGAGACCTAAATCATAGGAAAAAGTAGTGTCCATTTATAGACGAGTCATTTCCCTTATTTTAATAAGAAGAAAGAAAAATTATTTTTGAGTTTTTTTTTTTTTTTTTTTTTTTTAGATTTGGATAATTGAGAGTTACCATCTGATGCTTCTGTGGTTGGAAGTAAGACCATTTCCTTAAACTAAAGAGGGCTGTAAATTAGAGAAGTGTGGAAAACATTAAAACAATCATCTGGACTATGGGAAAGAAGTATTAATGATCCTCTTAGTGTTTTCAACTGGACTTGAAACTGGACATTAAACTCCAATAAGACTGATTAATTAGAGAATAAGCACACAAATTTAATAATGACACAGCAGCTCCTAGTGTTGTAGGGCAGCCCCGATACAAAATGGGGTGCCTGACTGTGGGTCCTCACCCGCACACTTAAAAGGACTTATCAATGCTCTACTGCAGGCACACGCGAAAGGTTAATAAAAGGTTTATTTACAAGGGAAGGGGAAATGAGGAAATGTACAGCTCAGGGAGAAAAGTTTTAAATGAGTCCTACCCGATCCGCCAATCTGGAATCCCAAATGGCACTCGAGAGCTGGCTGTAAGCCAGGAGCTGTGAAGCCAGGAGGCCAGCAACAGCAAGCCCGCCCAAGACCCACGTGTCTGGTTTTTATACCCAATCTGGCTGCTTAACTCCATCCTCAGGTCCCAGCCACCTTCCCTTTGGTGGTGATGGGATTTGTCTTTCCCAATGTCTTGATGGCTTTAGACTGGAGTGGGAGTGGAGTCCACAAAGCCTGTAGGGGATTAGCTCAGGACATCATTTCCCCCTAACACTACGAGGAAATACAGGTTCAAAATATGGCAAAATCTGAAAGTTTTTATGTGGAAAAGTAAGTAAAATATATGGGGAGGCTAAAGGAAGATAAAAATTATTTTAGCAAGATTCATTACAGAATTCTATCAACTTCAACTCCCATCTAAGAATGTTCCTCCTTTTCTGTCTCAGGGAGGGCATCTTTCACACGAGAAAAATATTTTCTGTTTTCAGGAAGAAAAGGGGAAGTGAAGTGTCCTTCTTACACTTGCTGTTATTCATGTCTTTAGTTCAAAATAATCCTTATGCCAAAGTGGCATTTTGGGGGTGTCATATTCTGTATAACATGTAGCAGTAATGCTATAAAATGTAGTAGAAATGCTAGGGATTGTTGGGCATCAATTGGAGGCTAATGACAAGGTCTTGATTTTGGACAACCTGATCTTTTACTGAAAGACATGGAACATAATGAGCAATTATTTACATTGTGAAAGGAATCGATATTTCATAAAAGGGCTCATAAACAGCCCACTTAAATTATTAATTTATAAAGATTTTACATATTCAGAGAAGTAATTTAGAATGCATGCCTGGAATCTAAGAAAGTAACCTAAGGTTCATTCATATATTCTCTATATTTGTCAAGGACCAATTGTAATTCTTTCCAAACAACTTTGAATAGCTTGTTTCTAAAAACTTTAAACTACTATTCTTTCAATTGTGCTATGTAAGTTTATGGTCTATCAGCTGGCTCTCTTTATCTGATAGTGATGTGTCATGTATTTATTTTCTTCTCAAATTTTCTTCTATCATGCAGCATGTTTTTGGCCTCAAGAAGAATCTGCTCCCTAGGGAGCAGCACACAACTCCTGAAGACAATTTATTCTTCAAAAGTCCTTGCACTCTCTACTTCTGCTGTAGGTATTGCTTATCACAGGTAAAATATTGTATATATTCTGTGATGACAAGATGATTACAAGATATAATTTTTCAGATATTTTATCAGAATCAATATTTCTGTTCTATAAACTGAAGTCAATCTGTTGTCATCAGCCAGAACTGACATTACCGAGTAGCTGTTTGCCTGTCTATGTATCAGGCATAGTCCTGGGTATTTATATTCTTCATCTCATTTTATGTTCTCAAAACTCTTCAAGTTATGAGTTATTATATGCCAGTTTTACAAAGACAAAAGGTGGAGGCTTAGATAGCTTTAGTGACTTACCGATGGTCACAGTTGTTAGAGGGGGCATAACCAAGACACACCATACACACCCCTTTCAGCTCTGGCACTCTAAAGAGCAGACTATGTCCACTCAAGAAAAGGTATTATAGTGACTGTAAGTCACCAGGCCCTGTGACTTACAGTTTATAGGAGAGGTGGCAGATTAGAGATGAGGAAATGTTGCATCATAGAAAACAATAAATCCTGAATGTGGATCATAATACAGGAGTAGATAATTGACCCAGTTTCTTCAGCTGTCAGTGGCTTAAGGAAAAATGGGAGAGGGGTATTTTAGAGGGACTCCTCTATGGTAAAAAGGTCAGTTAAGAACCACAAATTCCAAATAAAATCTGTGGGCTTTGTTTAGGAAATTGATCCAGTCAACCAAAATAGTAAAAGGGTGTTTTTGGAGATAATCAGAGAAATACAAATATAGGTACTGAGCAACTTTGTTAGTTAGGAGTGACAATGAATTTGAAATGTGATATTTTAAAAAGTCATTTTTTTAAAGACTTATGTTAAGTATATAGGTGTGAAATGATTTAAGGTCTAGGGTTTCCTTTAAAATTACCAATAAAAAATTAAAAGGAAAAGGGAAGAGATAAAGCAAATGAGCAAAATCTTGATGATTGTTGAATCTGGGTAATATATATACTATCGGTAAGTGGTTTATATTATGTTGAATGATAACAAGTTGTCATTTTTGAAGGTCAGAAGGGATGAATATTGGCAGTTCTATCTTGTAAAACCCAATTAGAATCTCTCAACTTTTATGTAGGTTTGAAATTTTTATGAAAGCCATCATCAGCTCCTCCTTCTGCACATTAACACTTTCTACTATATAAACACTAAAGTTCTGTCTTTCTTCTTTATTAGTAACATGACTACCTTAGTTCAGACACTCCTCCATGTGGAGTTGTTTCAAGACAAAGAAGTAGATATACTCACTGAGGGTGATCAGATCAAGCCATGATGTTAAATTAAGGGTATTTGTATATAGATTATACCATCTGTGGAGTTCTGTTAAAATGCACTTGTCCATGGTCCATCCTAAGAAATTCTAATTCTATTAAGTCTGGGGTATATTTTGGAAAAGTTTTCCAAGTTAATTCTGATATGCATCCCAAGTAAGAATCTCTAACAATGCATTCGTTATTCAGATTCATTCTTTCCATCTTTAACACCCATATCAGAAAAGTCCTACAGTTCATTGAACCTTTGCAGTGAAAATAATCACACAAATACATGTGCTTCCTGCTCTGGAATCAATGAATAAAGCAGACTGCTCAGTATTATCAGGAGCAGTGATAAGTTTCAATCATGAAAGATTTATTAGAAACAGCCAGACAACTTTAAACCTGTTTTCACCAGAAAATCCTTCTCATCTATACTACTCTTATCATAGAAAATTAACTATAAAAGTTACCTCAGAGGAAGGGGCTGTAATGTGGCATGGCCTGCACTCTATTTATATCATTTACTTTAAAAAAAATTTTTTTGTTGCTTCTCTAATTTTAAATAATATTTTAAATGTTTTTAAAAATTACTGTTACATAACAAGTCAAGAAACAAGCAGAATTCACAATGAAAATTACTGTCTGTTCCCTGTTTTAGCATCTAAATCTTAAAAGCTTAGAAACTGGGAGATAAAAATTTATTTATTCTCTGATGCTGGAAAGCCAGAGAACACAATAGACAAGTGAGGAAGAGACAAATAGGGAGATTTAAGGAAGAGAGGAAGCAAGGGAGGAAGGATTAACTATTGAATCCTACTAGTTAACAATGTAGCCCTTTGTTAGATTATTCTTCTTCATTTAAGGTTTAAAGTCATTCAAATTGCAATCTGTAGCCCATTTTCTACTTTTTTCCATTAATAATTTATTATCTGCTTATCCTCAAAATAGCCTTCCTAAATAGGATTTCTTATGAAAACTATTCTATCTGTATACTATAATGATTGATACATAGCACACATTTGTAAAAACCCATAGATTGTACAACACCAAGAGCAAACGCTTATGTAAACTATGGCCTCTAGTTGATAAAATCATTAGTTACCACCAATGGGTAAAAGGGACCCCAAACTGTTAAGGGGGTGGTTACTATAAAAGGGATTTGGCCATCAACATGTGCAAAGGCAAAGGAAGCATATGATTAGTATGAAAGATTTTTAATAAAATTGATGGACATGAATAGAAGAAATTATATTTCTAATAAAACTCTGAAAATTACCCAACACCTCATGGGCAAATGCCCAGCCAAACAGCCTTCCCTGAAGTGTGACCACTGCTTGCACAAGTTTAAAGGACCACAAGAAGGGAATTAGGCAGGACCAGGGAGCTGGGACAGTTAAAGTTCAAACTATATCACATAATCTATCATGAGACCAAGATAGTGACTACCTTTATCTCTGCCATGGACCAGGCAAAGCCTCCCCATGTTTCTCTCACCCACGTATCTCTTCTAAGTGTCTCTCCCAAGTATGTCTACAAGTCTCCTTTTCATAGCATGCGTTCCTCTATATATCCACCTTACTCCTTCCCAGCTGCTTCCCCATTCAGGATGTTCAGTTCATGACATGCTGGAAATTGTAGTTCTCGACACCTGAGCTCTCTTCAACATGGAGATGGAGACGAAGTCTGTAAAGACATCAGAGGATGGGTTTCTTCTCTAACAAAATGATGTTTCAATGTCATCAGCATTGTCCATCAACATAGTACAAATGTACCCCTCTGAAGAAGGATATTAGTAGGAGAGATTCTGGGGGTGAAGAGGGACTTAGGGAAACTCTGTCCTCTATTTTGTTGTGAAACTAAAACTTCTTTAAAAGTCTATTTAAGTGGGCCTCCCCTATAGCGCAATGGTTGAGCGCTGGGTTGCGAAGCTGCCCGCAGCCTCTGCAGCGCTGGTTTGATCCCTGGCTGCCGGGCAAAGGTCCCACATGGTGCGCAGACCTCTCTTGCTGCCTGCTGCTCCCCTCAGCAGTGTACTTCGTCAGTCTGCCTGTTCTGTTCTCTGCTCCCACTCTGGTGAATTCTCTCACCCTCCCACACTTCTGACTGTACCTAGTGCTTGTATAAATAAATAAATAAATCTTTAAAAAAAAAATAAAAGTCTATTTAAGTTCTAAAATGGAAATGGCTTCCAGAAAAACACAAAAACCACATTTTGAGGTCAAAACCTCATCTATTGTACATTTAGTCTATATCTAACATCTCCTTACCACTGTTTAAAAAAAATTGATCCAAATAAATTTAGATATCTAATTGATTTTACTGAGCAAATAGAAAGGCCTGCGAAGAATTAAATAAAATGGAAAGGTTTTCTAGTAAGAAAGAAGATATAACAAAAAATAAAGATTTCAGGGAAAACCATCTTACCAAAGGGGGTCTTATGCAGCTTACTCGCTCGTGCTTACCATGGAACCCCAGCCTAATTGATTTAAAATTCTCCTTTTGGGAGAGGTTGAAACAAGTTAGGTTATGTTTTAAGTTTTGGTGGAGGCTGCATTTGGGACATTTATTTTTAACACCTCCTTTGGTATAAAGGTGTACTTGTATCTAAGGGAATCTTCCACTTTTTTGTACAAGAATCATAGGTTGTTTTTTGGTTATTGTCTGTTCATACCTCATGCCCACTTACTACTTGGGTTTTTTTTTTTCAATTGTTGAATTGTATGTGTTTTTTATATATCTTGGATATTAACCCCTTTCTTTACTATGAGTTTAGCTCTTTGTGTAATTTGAAGTCAAAGGTTCCTACTTTGCATTTCTACTTCTGAGTTTTACTTACTGTTCTCTTACAGTTACAGGAACATTGTCTTCCTTTTCTGCCATCTAGTGGCAAAAGAATAGTTCGCCTTTTGTTCATGTGCAGTTATACCTTCGAAAACATCTAAAATCTGAGAATTCTGTTAATATCTACTTGCTTGGGAGCATTTTGTCCAAAGGGAGAAAAAGGATATGTTAGAGTAGCCTTGCAGCTCTTCTAAAAAAGTTTAATAGACTTTTTAGAGCATTACAGATTCAGAGCAAAATTGAGCAGAAATTACATTCCTGTATAGCACCTGCCACCACATATTACGACTTGGCTCCCCCTACTGTCAACATCATGGGCCAGAGTGGTACATTTGTTACCATGAACCTATGTTGGCACAGCATTGTGGCCCAGAGTCCAGAGTTTACATTAGGGTTCATTCAGTATTGTACATTCTGTGGACTTTTGGAAATGTATAATGACATGCATCCACTATTATGGCATCAAAAAGAATAGTTTAACTGTCCTAAAAAAACCCTTTCCCTATCCATCCCTTTCTAGACCCCCACCCTGAAAGCCAGGGATCTTTTTACTGTCTCCATTCCTTTTCCAGAATGTATATTATTAGGATCATATAATATGTAGCCTTTTCAGGTTGGCGTGTTTCACCTAGTAACATGCATTTAAGTTTCCTTTATGTTTTCTCATGACTTGATAACTTATCTTGTTTTAGCACTAATTAATACTTCACTGTCTAGATGTACTGCAGTTTAGTCATTCACCTTCCAAAGACTATCTTCCTGGCTTCCAAGTTTTTGGCAGTTGTGAATAAACCTGCAGTAAACATCTGTGTTCAGGTTTTTATAGAGAACGTAGTTTTTTAAAATTCTTTAGTTAAAACCAAGAACGGTAATTGCTAGAGAATATGTTAAGTATATCTCTAGTTTCATAAGGAACTTTTTAAAAATCAGTTTTATCAAGGTATGATAAACTGTATCCAAAATTCAATTATTTCTAAATGTATATAGTGTGACACCTCTACCACAGCCAACACACATAACATTCTCATCATCCCTAAAAGTTTTCTGACTGTGATTTGTTCATATTGCCTCACGATTGATTTGTTCTTTGTTGCTATTGGTTAGCTTGCTTTGTTTTTAGATTATTGTTTTATGTAAATGGGATCATGCATATGTTGATTTTTTTTTTTTTTAGTTTTTTTCACATGTGTAATTATGAAAGTCATCGATGTCATGTATCCCTAGTTTATTCCTTTTTACTGCTGGGTGTTATCCCATCATATGGATATAACATTATCCAGTGACCTGTTGATAGCCATTTGGATTGCTTCTGGTTTTGAGCTATTGTGAGTAAAGCTTTTATAAATATTTATGTGCAAGCTATTATGTGGACATGGTGTTATAGCACAGCCCAAGAGGAACTGGGGGTGACTTGGGTGTGAGTCCTCACCATGCACTTGAGAACTCAAGACAAGCCCCAAAAGCAAGCAGAGAATTAAAAAAAAAAAAGTTTATTTACAAGGGGAACAGAAAGAGCAAAGAGAGGAAGAGAGATTGAGATTAATTGGCCAACACTTCCCACCAGCAAAGCCATCTGAGCTGAGACAGCAAGGTGCAAGTTGAGGCAGAAAAGCAAGATAGTGAAAGCACTTAAATTTGTCTTTGGTTCCTGTGAGCACCCCCCTCAATTTAGGTTCATGGCACCTTGGGCCGTGTCGTATTGATTTATCATGGTGGGGAGGAATCGGGGTATAGGCTGTAAGCATGGAAAAAGGGAAATAGGGGGTGGGATGGGTTGGGGAGGAGATTTTGGAAAAATTCACCAGAGACAGAGTGAAGAACAGAAAATGTGGATTTATTTATTAAATACGCTGCTGAGAGGCGCAGCAGGCAAGACTGGAGAGGCATCTACCCTGGTAGAAGATCTCAAGTGTTTTTTTTATATTTTGTTTTCAAGGGCTTCTTATTCAGGGAATCAGTGATTATCCAGAATGTCTAGTCTTGTGCATTGACCTTTGAGTAGAATGTGTCCTGACTCTGCTTCTGCATTCCTGGAACTCTGCTGCTCAGGATCCAGATTACTGGTTTAGTGTCCTGGTTCCCATGGCAACCCTATCCATTCAAGCCTCCCAAACCTGCCTGCTGTGCCAAGAATGGCACTTAATTTCTAATCTTACTACATGATATTTATGTTTAATTTTTAAGCAACTGCTAAGTGTTTTCCAAAGTGGTACTACCATTTTACATTCCCGCCAGGGTTGTATAGGAGTTCCAGCTGCCTTTTCCTAGGTTATTTGTAGAGAGGGGAGAAGACAAAGGAAAATGGATTTAGGAGTAGAAGACAAGAGTTGTTTTAATCATATTTGTTATCTTGGTTCCTTTGGTGTTCCCAGCTGTGAACAAACTAGAGTTGTTTCATGTGATTAGGAATTTCCCTGTTCTTCCAGGGGAGAGGGGGATGCAAAGAATTTTTCTTATGTCTGCTTTTTCTTAGTTGCCTTCCCCTGAAAATGATCCTAATTCAAAGTGGAACATTTGGGGATGGCACTTGGTGATTTCTTGTACTATCATAATGTTAGAGTTTTTGAGTCAAGCAATAATAATCAACATTTTTGAGTGTTCACCATGTGCCACTTCACTTTATGAGTGTTTACGTGACATTTAATCCTGTAACTGCCCAATATTGTAAGTACTATTTTCATCTTCAGTTTACTAATAAGAAAATGGAGGCTTCAAAGAGTTTACTAAATTTTTTAAGCCATACTTGTAGTCAATGTGATTAATATCTTTTTTTATTTAGATATATTTTACATTATTGTTCATTTTTAAACAATGTTTGCTTCCCCCCCCCCTCCACAACTGTAGTCCCTTAGCACTATACTGTGTATATAATGTAGGCAATTTGAAAGCTACAAGAAATGAGACAAAGTTCAGGTTCTAAAAGAAAACCTGAAAACAGACATGTATACACATATCGTAGAAATTATAATAGTTAGAAGGAGAGAGGTCTTGGGGAGCCTAGCAGAATTAATTAATTTTTAATTAATTCATTTTAACTGGGAATATGAAGACATTCAGTCTAAAGTATATCCTGTCCAGTGAATTGTATTTAAATAGCTGGGTATATTAGTTTTCTGTGGCTGCTATAACAGATTATCACAATTTAATGGCTTTGTGCATGCATAATCTCCTGTCTGATCTGTATAGTGCCTGTGATTATATTTAGGTCCCACCTGGATAATTCTAAATAATCTTCCCATCTCAAGAGCTTTAACTTAATCACATCTGCAAGGATCTAGGGGTGAATATTACCATAGAAAGTAAGAGTTTCCAGGGATTATGAAGTGGATATCTATTGGGAGTCATTTTTGAGTGGGGATTATGGAGAAGATCATATTAAACAGAGGAAATAGCCTGAATAAAAACATGGAAAACAGAAGCACAACAGAGGGTGATGTATAGGAGAGAAGGCTGGAAATAGATTAAAGACCTTGAATGCCAGATTGAAATTTGAATTACATTCCATAGAATTGGGACAGTAGCCAAAGATTTTAAAGCATGATAGGAATCTGTGTTTTAAGTATATAACTCTGGGTGCACTGCTGATGATGAATTAGAGGCAGTATGCCATTGAAGTCATTCAAAGTGATGATAATTAAGAGATACAATTTCATTCATGTGATCAAAAATACTTTAGAGCTTATTACCTGCCTGTGCTATTTTAGATACTGAACGGCGCAGCACTGAACAAGATAAAGTCTTGTCTTCTGAGGTTTTCATTCATAAGAAAAGTAAATACAGAAATATGCTAGAGTTCATGCTGATACTGACGGGAAAGAAAATGGGTACTATTAGGGCACATTTTTTTTTAAGGTTTTTTTTAAATATTTATTTATTTATGATTACAAGAACTGGGGTACAGGCCAGAGGTGTGGGAGGTGTGAGGATCCACCAGAGACAGAGCAGGGAACAGAACAAGCAGATAGACTGAAGTATACTGCTGAAGGGAGCAGTGGGCGAGTCAGTAGAGGTCTGCCATGTGGGTAGCTCCATGTCAGGGATCGAACTCACGTTGCAGAGGCTGGGACAGCTTCACAGCACTGTACTCAAGCCCTTGCACCACCAGGGAGGCCCGGGGCACATGGTTTTGGCAGCCCTCTCTGAGATGGTTATATTTGAATAGGGCACATATTAAATAGAACTGTTCATGGGCAGTTCTTGCACCTCTAAATAGGTTCTGCCATCCGTTGCATAAAGATAAAACATACTCTGAGTATGTTAGACCTTTGATAATAAAGAACTTCAATAGAATTAGTGTGCAGTTGAGAGAAGAGAAGAAAGGGTAATCGTTTCCTCAACTTCAACCCATTATTTGGGAAGACTTTCTACATGGTGTTCTGTCTAAATGATTCCGGTTTTATAAGCAGCATCCTCCAACTGGATACATTTGAAACTTAGTATGTTCAGGCCTTAGGATAATGGGTAATAATTTGCCTTCTAATTTCCAGACGTTCCTTGTTCCAGCACCACTGCAGTAAACATTTTAAAGAATAAACTTTCTCATTTTTGCCAGCAGTGCCACCTTGTGGTAATTCTTTAGAACAGCATTTTCAGCTTCAAATTAACAACAAAAAGGTGCTGCTTGTTACTTCTCTACCATTTTGTGTTTATAACATAGCAGTGCAGTATATGTATAACACACATTAATACACCTGGGAGCAGAAGCCACCTCACAAAGTTAGCTGACTCATAAATTATATATTCCCATCTGGAGCTCATGCATAATTCCCCCAGAATTATTTCTAGTGCTGTAACTTAATGTCTTGTAAGGGTATATTGTAAATTTTCATCTCTGTATTGTTTCCTTGGGCTGTCTTAACAAGCACCACAAGCTAAGTGACTTAAACAACAGAGATGTATTATCTCACAGTTTGGCAGGCTCAAAATTCAAAATCAAGTAGTCAGTAGGGTTGAGTCCTTGGAATGTGAGGAAAAATATGTTTTATACCTCTCCCCTAGTTTCTGAAGGTTTGCTGTCAATCTTTGTCATTCCATGACTTTTAGAAGCATCACTTTGATCTCTACTTTGTCTTCATGTGGTATTCTTCCTGCATGCCAGTCTGTCTCCAAATTGTCCTCAGTCATGGATTAGGATCCACCCTAATGACCTCAACCTATTGCATCAGCAAATGGAGCTGTTTCCAAATAAGGTTACATTCTGAAGTACTAGGTGTTACGATTTCAACATATGAATATGGGTGGAGGCTGGGGAAGAGAGGAGAGAGAACACAATCCAACTCATAGCAACCACCTATCTCATTATACCCCTAGACTTCATTTCTACCTTGTTGGTGTCAGGCAGATCCATAAAATTTCTTTAGCCATTAAAAAGTAAGTAGAAGTGATGTGTATACATCTAAGCAGAAACTGCTAAGAATTTTTTCTCTCTACCATCAAACTGACATTATTCCCAAATAGAGCACTTTCACTAGCCTATGACTCAAAGTGACAGTGACATGGAAGAGAGCAGTAACTGATCTTTATTGGATAGGTAGCATGAAAAAGAAAAAAAGCCTTTATGGTTTTAAGTCACCAAGACTTTGGATCATTTGTTACTGAAGCATGAACTTAAGCTGACTGATATTATATGCCAAACTTGCTGACACCATAAATTCACTCTTAGTGCAAGTGTTGTTTTTTTTTTCCTTCATTCATTTATTAATAATTTGCTGAAAACTTGCTGTCTAGTAGACATAGTACTGTGTGTTGGACTTCATGTCGGGTGATTTTATGTGTCAGCTTGGCTGATCCACGGCACTCAGATATCTGGTCCAACATCCGTCTAGATGTCTTTGTTAAGGTATTTTTCAGATGAGATTAACATTTAAATCAGTAGACTTTAAGTAAAGCAACTTGTCTGCTAGGTCCGATTCAGTCAACTAAAAGACTTAAGAGAAGACAGAGGCCCCCCTGCAGGGAGAGGGAATTCTGCTCCCAGACTTTCTTAGGACACAAACTTCAGTATAACCTCTTTCTTGGGTCTCCAGCCTAGGTTGTTCTGTAGATTTTGAACTTATCAGCCCCCATATATCACTGAATCTTTAGATTCATGCATATAGACACATACTCACACACTCTTGCTCACTCTTGCGTTCTCTCTCTCTCACACATACACACACCCTATTAGTTCTCTAGAAAACTCTGATTGATACAGATAGACATCAGTGAACAACTTAGATATAATCCTGTTTCCACAGACCCTACAACCTAAGGGAAGATACAGACCATGGAAACAAGCAAAATATTATATAGTAAATGCTGGAAGGTACTCCATGTAGTTGAAGCACAAAGGATAACACCTAATCTTGAGTTGGAGTGAAGTGAAATATATCTAGAGAACTGAATATGACAACCAGAATAGGAGTGAGCCAATCACAGGAACAGGGTGGTGGGACCAGGGATTAAACTGAGTATAGAACATATCTTCTCAACAGGAGTGTTACCCCACAAGCAGGAGAACATTGGTGCTTGGTAAGTGAAATAAATCTTAGCTGTTCTAATATTTGATGACCATCCAAAGCACATCCCTATCTGAAAATGAAAAAATTTTACTCCTTAATAATTAATTGGGGGGGGGGAGAGAAGAGGAATGATTAAAAAAAAATGTCTAAAAGTCTCATGGGTGCAGTGATGAAAAAGTTTGAGAAACACTGATGTAGAAAGGTTGTTTGGATAAAGGCAACAATGATCACATGTGAAGCTACAGAGGTGAGAGAGATCTTAGAATTGTTGAAATATTAGGATGGTTAAGGCAGAGAGTTGGGAGGGAGTAGAGGCAGTGAGAACGGCACACTTTTATATTTGAATATGTACTTTGTGTTTATAGTCACATACTAAATAAATAGATACATTTTAAATAATTTTTAAAGCTGGTAAAAGACGTTATTAAACTATCTTTTTCTGTCTATTCCACTGGGACTTTTTAGTTTTATAATTGCAGTCTCTAGAACAACATCATGCTCAGGTGGCTATTTAATCATAATGCTCTTCTGAAAGGCACATTAACCTCTGGAGAATTTGCATGTGATTTACTTCACTGGAGTTTCAGAGATTAAAAATATGAGAGCGGGCCTCCCTGGTGGCGCAGCAGTTGAGCGCTGGGTTGTGAAGCTGCCCGCAGCCTCTGCGGCGCCGGTTCGATCCCCGGCTGCTCCCCGGCCACCAGAGGAGGGTCCCACATGGCGCGCAGACCTCTCCTGCCACCCGCTGCTCCCCTCAGCAGTGTACCTTGGTTCTTCTGCCTGCTCTGCTCCCCGCTCTGGCTCTGGTGAATTCTCTCACCCTCCCGCGCTTCTGACTGTACCCAGTGCATGTATAAACAAACAAACAAACAAATAAATAAAACATGCCTCTATAAAAAATAAATAAAAATAAATAAAAAAATAAAATAAAATAAAAATATGAGAGTGAAGAAAGTATTTTCCTTGGTTGTTCCATTATTTGAAAAGAAGGAGAACGATGGCCTGTTTAATAACCATTATCATTATCTTCCTCCTGGATTGAATTAAAATTACTTTAATATTTTATTAGAAAATTCTTTGCAAAAATGCTGCCGAACATAACTTTTTATTTCCACCAGCTTGTTAACAGTGAACTCAAAACTAATTCATCAATGCTTATGTATGCTGGATGATCATTTTAATTTTTAATATTTTTCTACCACACCCCTAGCTTCTTTGCTATAAGAAGAACTAATCTAAATGTCTAACATTCCTTTAAGAGACAGCATTCTAGTAATACTTGGTTACATGAAAGACACTGCATGGAAATAGTCCTGACTGTGTGCCTGTTACACTGTCTGGGTTCAGATCCTAAATTAAGTCTGTTTGGGTCTAAATGTCCCCAGCGTTTGTAAATGTGGGGAGAATATATGTAAAGTTATGTGATCTTACTCTCTCTGTACCTTACTTACTTCATATGTAAATGATAGCTAATAATAGAACCACTAAGTGAGGTTGCTGTGAATATTAAGTGAGTTAACTATGCAAAGCTATAACAGTGCTTGGCATATACTAAGTACTTGCAATATTACTTATTATTGACGTTGTGATGATGATGATGATTTGGACCCCTTATTAAGTAGTTTAAATACTATTTGTTGAGTGCTTCCTGTATATGATACAAGGAATTCACTTGCTAACCTCTTAACATATTTTATCTAAAATGATCTTTATTTAGAGCTTGACTCAATGTATTTTTCACAGTATTGTTATCATTCCCTTTATTTTATTTCAGGTCTTTACATTGATGTTTTAGGCTAGAATGATATTTTTGTTCTTAACATCTTTAAATAAACATCTAAGATTTGTAAGAGAGGATATTCTTAGGGAAGTTGGTGGGAGATGGGTTCTTCGCAATTTTGTGTTGGGATTCTGGAATTTATCTTTATGATGCTGTTTTTTTTGTTGTACAATGGGGAAAAGGAAGAGTTACCTATAATTTCCTGATATTTTTGAATAATGATTAAGGCAATTTAAAAATACATTCTATGTTTGTTTTTCAGAAAACTTCTTTAAAATTCAAAAATGCAAAACGTATTGAAGGACTTGATAAAAACGTGTGGTAAGTATCTGACAGTAAACAATAATAATTTGGTGAGGTTTTTTCCCCATATTTTCTATCCTTTGTTGGGAATTATTTGCTTTATCTATCATCTGTAACTAAAAGCACTTGTTTTAAGGCAACAGTAAATTGGAGATGTTCTACAGAGGAGGGAGAGGGATCAAAACAGGTGAGGGAAGAGCACAAGGGACTATGGTGATGGTGCAGGGTGAATTGGTGGTGGGAGTGTTACAGGGACTACACCTGAGAGGAGAAAGCATACATTCTACAAAAATAAAGAATGATGTAAAATATATATAAATAAAATAAATAAATAAAAAACACTTTAATTTGTCTATTAAGTAGAAATAAAAGTAAGTTAATGAGCCACACACTGATTTACTCATTTAACAAATGTGCCAATCCCTGTGATAGGCGCTGGAAGGTGGCAAAGAAAATGTGGTTAATGTCTCATGGAATTTATCTTCTAATCTGTGAACTATTCTTATTAGCTCTCTTTACTAATGGTTGATGAGGTAGGCTGACAGTGGCTGGGATAATAAGACCATGAAGTAATAAAAAGCTAACTCTGTAACTGGAGTACTTATTTATGTTAGTGTTTTTTCATTTTAGGATTGAATTTACTAAGCTGGCTGCAGACCCCTCTGTTGTCAATCTTGGCCAAGGCCTTCCAGATATTTCTCCTCCTACATATGTGAAGGAAGAATTATCAAAGATAGCAGCAGTGGATAACCTGAATCAGTATACACGGGGCTTTGTAAGTATATGAGGACCCCATGTGGGACAAGAGCTGGTATTTTATATTGTGTATACATGCACATGTATCATTTCTCTGTAATTAGTTTTCTGGGACTAAATGTCCCAATCTGATAACCAATGGAGTTATCAGATTACCCTTATGTCCTAAGATCGCTGCTACCAGTTGCTTCTCCACAGTCCTCCTGTGGCCTTTCCTTTGCTGTCACTCCAGAATGGCATCCTTGGCAACATGGGAAGAATATTCTCTTGAGGCTTGTCTTTTTTCTCATTAACACCTACACAGCCTCAGCACTAGTTACTTAATTACATCTTCTCTTTCTAACTAGTTACTTTCTTCCTCTCTGTCTCATTCAAACCTCTGTCTGTCTGTGATGAAATGCCTAGGATAGCCAGAGATTTCTCAGATTCTGCAAAAAAAGCTGCCATACCTTACTAAGTGAATTGAGCAGGATTGTAGGACCCAACATCAATAAACAAAAATCCATTATATTTCTATATACTAAAAATGAACCATTGGAAAGCAAAATTCCCTAAAATATCATTTACTGTGGCAGCAAAAGCATCAAATATTTAGAACTGGATTTGAAAAATATAGGCAAGAAACAACAAAACATTACTGAGAGAAATTAAACAATACCTAAATGAATGGAGTGGAGACTAAATATTGTTAAGATGTCAGTTCTCTTTAAACTGTTTAATTGAAGGGTTTGGCAAGCGATTACCTATGGCTCAAATCCAGCTAAAACCCCTAAAGTTTTATTGGAACATGACTATGTGCATTCATTTATATATTTTCCAATTTTTGTAAATTGTAAAATTCTGTAAATATGCAAGTGTTTATGTATATGTGTTTTTGTATTGGTATAAGCACCAGGAATGGTCCTGTCGCCAGGCTATGGACACTGGCCACCTTGAAATACAGGAAGGAAGTGATACTAAGGAGAGTATTGTTGTTGTTTCTTTGCACATCTTTACCTAGTTTTGCTTATTATATGAAGCTTGAATTATTTTTGCAGTTAAAAAATTTTGAAAACACAGATCTTTATCATTCTAAGGAAAGAACTAGAGCACTTCTGGTTGCTTTCAGATCAGTCTTTGCTAGAATTTGTTACATCCAGTATTAAAATGGAATTCAAAGGAAATTTTTAATTTCCAGGACTGATGGCAACCTTCTCAGCTCTTTCAACAATTCATGTGTATTTTTTGAGCTTGAATCTCAGCGGTCTTTTCCTCTTGCTATATTTTTAACTGCATTTGGACACTTAGTCACAACTAACAAAATTGCTGTGGTTCTCCCAAAGCAAAAAAAGGAGGGAGATACTAGACAGAAGATAAATAATAAATATTGATTTCAATGCAAAGTGAGATGAGGGGGAAAGGGAAAGAAAGAGAAGGGAGCATGGAAGATGAGAAGACTGAGGAGGAGCTAATCAAGGTGTTGTGAGACTCCCTATTTCTTAGACTATGGTTTGCAATCTTTGTTCTTTTAGAAACTGCTACATACTCAACTATCAATTTGGATGATGTGCTTTCACCTAACTTTTACTGTCACATCAGTATTAATGTGAATTTCTTTGGTGAATTTTTTTTTGCCCCCCCCCCCCCATAATCCATTTGGAGAAAGAGATTCAGGCAATAAATAGTTAATGCAAGCTTGGGGGATTATTTTAACTGGGGGAAATAATCCAACTCTATTCAATATGATTTAATTATTATCAAAAGTAAAATTGTGAAATGTGATTTGATTATTGTCAAGAATATGTTTGGTGTTAAAGTCATTTTTTTTATTTTTTTTAATTTTATATATTTTTTACATCATTTTTCATTTTTGCACAATGTATGCATTTTCATCTTGGTTATAGTCTCCATACAATTCCCACCACCCTTGTTTTGATCTTATTCCCTTCTCCCTCCCTCTCCTTGTAGTGTGTCTCTGGTTTATAGTTGCTTGTTGATTTTGATTTTTACTTTATTATAATTAGTCTTCATGCAATTTGCAGCAACATGGATGGAGCTGGAAGGGATCATGCTCAGTGAAAAAGCCAGAAAGAAAAAGAAAAATATCGGATGGTCTCACTCAAAGCAGGAATTTAGAAAGTCAATTTTTAATCAAAGCAAATAACATAAAATTTTGTATTTCAAAACCAATCATATGATAGGAAGTTTTCAGTCATTACCAAGTATTCATGATCATTCAGGTGGGAACCATCTGAAAGCAGGGGAAAAATTTAAGTGTATTGCTATGTAAAGATACAGATTGTCTTTGGATAATGATAATTATAAACTTAAAACAAAAATTTAAAAAACATTTATATTTTAGAACCAAATTTCCTCAAAGAAATAGGTCCTGTTATCAAATTCAAGATTTTTTTCTCTTTTACTCAATAGGGTCATCCATCACTTGTGAAAGCTCTGTCCTGCTTATATGAAAAGTTTTATCAAAATAAAATTGATCCAAATAAAGAAATCCTCGTATCAATAGGAGCATATGGATCTCTTTTCAGTGCCATTCAAGGATTAATTGATGAGGGAGATGAAGTAAGTATATTGACATAATCATGTCACTACCATTTGTCCTACTTTTGAATCTTTCACTTATTTTATGTTCTTTTTTACTTTATTTTTGAGTATAATAACTATGCAGTAAAGTTCACAAGTCTTAAATGTATAGAGTTCAATTAGTTCACATGTATATGTATGTTAACACAATGACTTTGATGTAACTACAAACCAGATGAAGATATAATACATTTCCAACACTCCAGAAGGCTCCAGTTTACTTCTCCCAAGTCTGTATTCCCCCAGGGGTAGCCACTCTTTTTCCTCTGTCACTGTAGCTTTATTTTGCCCGCTCTTTTACCTGATATAAATAGAATCTTACAGTATGTACTCTTGAGTCTGGCTCCTTTCATTTATCGTTATATCTATGAGATTCATCCATTTTGTTATAGTTATTTATTATTTTTGTAGTGAACTTAAATTTAGATAAGGACAGGTAGAAGGGCTAGCCAGAATGGAAGAAAATTAATCTTCAGTTTGCACTGTTAAAATAACCTTTAGTCTGAACTCAATCAACAAGGCTTTAGTTAGGGAGGTCCCACAAGAAGGCTGAGTGATTTCCACTAGGTGGTACTGTGATGTGAAGACCCACTTTGGCATGGAGTTCAGTCAATTCTACTTTTTCTAATAACTCTGTGTCAGTGTTATTGAGGCCTGCATACTAGGATCTGTGGGAGAGGAGAATTTTCTAAAAGGCAGTGTCTATGTGGAAAGAGCCCCCTGTCTAATAGAAGACAGATGAGGAATGTATACTCCCCTAGTCTGTAGTGGGGATCGTGTGAGTTACAGTGGTAACAGAAAGAAGTGATCTGAAAAGTTCTAGAGAGGTGTTGCTTTAACTGGGTCTGAAGAATGGATATTTGCCCTTATCTATATTGTTAATTCCTTTCTTCGAACTCTCATCACACCTTATCTTTACCTCATTTTATAAAAAGTCTCACTTTTATTTGTGCTTTATTTTTTATATATCTCTAATTCCCTCTACTCTGCTGGATAATAAACTACTTAAGGAAACATATTTAAGAAAGTACCCTCGTTCTTTGCTACACATAATGTCCTTTAATTCTATAGAACAGGTGAAAGTTTCATCTCACATTTTGATATTGTTTATCTTTCATTGTTTCTTCCTTCTCTGCACCAGTTGGAGTATGCAAGGCTCTGCCCTTCACCTATCTATTCTTTCTTCCCTAATCACCCTATCTATTATTTTGAAACTCATGTTGACTTCTATTATGCTGACCTGTTTTATTCTCTATAGCTTTTCTTACTACCTGAATTTATCTCCCTTATTTCCTTGTTTCTTTGTTTCTTTGAAGTCTCTCTCAGTAGAATGTAAGTTGCAGAACTAGTTTATTGCTATACTGCCAGAACCTAAAATACTGAGTGTTCAGTAAAAATTCTTCAAAAAGAGAATTATTCCCATTATAAAAATACAGAAATTATAGCAAAGAGTGTTAGATATATGCTTTCAATTCTGTCTCTCTGCCTCCCCAATTTATTTTCCTTTATTGAGTTCTCACTTCACATCAGCCATGCGTTTCTCACCAAGGTTTATGAAGATAGGTTGCCTTAGTCCCTGAGAATTTTGCAGACTAATTAAGAACAAGTCACTTGAGGGAAAGATCCATTTCTGGTTCATTTTTTTCCTCTTCCATAATACCTAATCCCTAACATAGCACATTATGTTTCATGTAGGTAGTCATTGTGAGTTGAATGACTAGCACAAATGAAGGGACTTAAGAATGTAAGGGCCTCATATGATTTTAACAAGAAAGGCCTTGAATAGTTAATTCACATCATAGGAAATACAAACTGTGAACAGTGCACATGTACAACAATAATCAGGTTACCATTATTTTCACTAACAAAAAGTTAATTAAGACAACTTAGTGTCGACTCATAAAATTATAAATGGTTGGCAGATTTTTCAAAAGTAATTTAGGATTGTTGTCTACACAGGCAATGAAAAATTCTTCTAGAATTCAATAGAGTGTCTGCCATTAAAATAATATTAAAACTACAATAAAAGGAAATTTTGTGAAGTAATTACTAGGTTTAAAAAAGAAAAATTAAATGTATTCAATGATAAATTATTGATGTTCCAATAATCATAAAAATGATAAATATAAATTGATTAAGCGATAAATTTAAATTAACCAAAGATAAATGGAATTATAAATATGCAAACTTTCCTTATAGAATAGCAAAAAGCCAGGGATGTGGGTGGGATACCAACTGGACTGATTAGATTGGTCCACCTATATGAAAGTCAGGCTAGTGATTGAGAAAGAAGATGTAGAGGCAAAGGAACAAGGAATAATCTCAGAGGGCTAGGAAAAAAGACATAATCTGTATATAAGTCACTGTGAGGGAGACTGTGGGTCGGGCAGTAGCCTCCTCAACCTGCATCTATCCTTCCTTTCAGGATGCTTTTGTGAAAAAGAAACATCTTTACTCTCATGGCAATAATTATAACTTTGCCTCTATAATAGAAAGCATTGCAGTATTCTCTTTCCTTGTAGTTTTCTGTCACTAGCTGACATTTTATTTTCTAATTTGAAAATTCAGATGATGAGAACAATGGCCCTATTTCCTGGGAAAATTTACCTTTGCAGATAAAATTTTGCATGCAAGTTCAAAGGTCTCCACTGCAATCTCATCCATAGATCTCCCTAAGAGACCCAGGATTTCAGCTACAGCTACCTGGGACATATTACCTCCAGGGTATCTTCCATTTGAATACTGGCTCCATGAAGACAAAATCTGCTTTTTACACTGCTGCATCTCACATGTCTCATGTCTGACACAATAGAGGTACATGACACTTGATAAATGAGTAATGATCTATATATTATATTTTTGCTTGGCTTTATTTCAGGTCATAATAATAGTGCCTTACTATGATTGTTATGAGCCCATGGTGAGAATGGCTGGAGCAACACCTGTTTATATTCCCCTAAGATATGTAAGTTTGCCAGTACAATTCCCATGCTGTAAGAAGTTTTGAAAAGACCAATTATATTGTTACTGATAAAGTTTCCACTTTGATTTTTTCCTGGGATTTATTACATATCTCAATTATGATAGAAGGTAGTCAGCAATTCTAAGAGGGCAGCTGTGGCTACTTTATATGTTGTCATGTGTCTCTGTTGTACCAACATCCACATTTTATATAATATATTCTTTGTGGTTATGTGTCTCCCCCAGCAACTGTGAACCTGAGAAGTCAGAGACCATCTGTGACTCACTACTCCCCAGTGACTAACAATGTGGGATATATGCTGGGTGCTCAATAAATGCTTGTTGAATTCTGAATGAAGTGATATTTTTAACCTGCTATTATCTTCAGGAATATAACACAATGCTATTGCCTTTTTAAAAGTCTTACCCAAATAAATAATACACTAAGGTGAACTAAAGGACTTTTTTATTAACCTTACATTATCAGATATATTAACCATAGTGATAGCTAACTCCTTTGAAGGGATACGGGCACTATAATAGCTGTTAATGTTGACAGAATTCATTTTTTCCACTTAACAAGTGTGACCATGCAACTCAGTTCCTCTTGGACTCTCAAGAGAACTAAAGCTTAGTTATTTCTGCTTAATTTCTCTGTTAGTCATTTGTTCAGTTACCTTTGCCATGTCTTTCTCTAATTTTTTCCCATATTAGGTTATTTGTTTGTAAGACAGCAAATTTGAATTAATTGAATTAAATCACATCTTCATTCTTTATACTTAGAAACCTGTTGATGGAAAAAAATGGTCTAGTTCTGACTGGACATTGGACCCTCAAGAGCTAGCAAGTAAATTTAATTCCAAAACCAAAGCTATTATACTAAATACTCCACATAACCCTTTTGGCAAGGTAAGTGAATCTTTGTTCTCTCTCTGCCATCTTCCGACATATCCTTTTCTCACCTGTTGAATAGTAATTGACTCTGCTCTTATGTTTCCTTTAATATGTGTAGGTTTATTCCAAAGAGGAACTCCAAGTAATTGCTGACCTTTGCATCAAACATGACACACTCTGCATCAGTGATGAGGTTTATGAATGGCTTGTATTTACTGGAAATAAGCATTTCAAAATAGGTACTGACATAGACTCACAAGTCTAAATGATGTGTTTGGGCATGTGAAGAACTACTGATTGGAAAGGATACCAGAACAATTCTAAATATTTTTTTTTTTTTAAGGATTTATTTTATGCATACAAGAGCTGGGGTATAAGCCAGAGGTGCAGGGGAGGGGGTGAGAGGATTCACCAGAGACAGAGTAGGGAGCATAACAGGCAGATTGACTGAAATATACTGCTGAGGGGAGAAGCAAGTGAGACTGGATAGGATCTGCTGCTCCATATGTGGGTTAGCTCTCTAATCAGGAATTGAACTTGTCCTGCAGTGACTAACTGCCGATAGCTTCATAGTGCTGACACTTAACCCCTGCACCATCAGGGAGGCCCTCTAATGGTGTCTGTCTATAAGAGCACTAAAAATGATATTTGAATGAATGATGCTTGAGTAAATTAATGAACAGATTGAAGGACAAACAGTACACATTTAGGGAAAGAGATTTCAGGTCATACTATAAAGTGATGAAATCAGAGAAGTGGTTCTTTTGCCTATATCTGTGTCTTTTTATCAAGAATCAAATTTTATGACTTGACACCTAAGACATAGGAAGATTAACTTATCCCTGACCTGGACTATCTCTCTGAACAGTTGACAAAATGCCAGATTGGTGGGAAAACATTACAAGGACAATAAACTATTACTAATTGGACTTTGCCAGGATTTTACCTTTTACTCCTGGCCTGTCTCACAAATGCCAGTATCTTCCGGGTTAATCCAGACTAATATCAGAGATAAGATTATAAGCAGGCTGCTTTCTTTGGATCGTAGCACTGGCCCTTTTCCTCCAGATGTGCATATAGCTCAGTCTCTCACCTCCCTTGGGTCTCTAGTCAGACATGAAATTTCATGATCGCATCATTTAAGGTAGTTGCACCTCCTTCTGGCATTTGCTTTGTCCTTTTACTCTTCTATTTTGTTTTCTGTAGCAAATATCAGGGTCTATGTTTTCTATTTCTAAGCTGCAAGAGATTTTTTTTGTTCTCTTCTAAATCTGCAGTTCCCAGAACAGGGTCTTACATGTGGTAGATAATCAAAAAATAATTGTTGAGAGAGAAAGAAGTATGAAAATAGCAGGGGAAGGATAACTGAAATCACTGTGACAGAAGCCAGTTAATTAAAAAATTAGTGGACTTATTTTGTATCCTAAGTATCCCAATAGTACATGACAAATTGTTGTAGAGACACTGAAGAGAAAGCAGCTGCTTGAGGGGATCAGCAAAGGAGTGGACAAAGGATGAAATTAACTAGGCAGAGGAGTAGAAAGAAAATTCCTTTCGAATAAACTAATATGTACTCAGGTAAGGAAGCATGCAAACAAGAAATACTTAAGAAAAGTAAGTGGTTTAAAAGGTGGAAAAATAGGGTGATTCATATATGAAAATAAAGAGTCCTAACTTTACTGAGGAAACCAGTGGTTCAGAAAATGTCTTGAATGGTAGACACCTTGAAGTTATGATGTTCTCATCATGAAATTATGATATATTGCATTCCATCCTGAAGCTAGAAGCAATTTACCTAACAAAAATCAATAATTTGGAGATATCAATATAAAAAAATCACAATTCTGTGTGTTTGTAACAAAGAGCTATTGATATCAACATACTTGAGTTTTTCAGATTTTGCCATAAATTCATTTACTAAAATGTTAATTGGTTTCACTATTGGTAGTATTCATTATCAGATAAGTGGTAACACCAATCTTAAATGCTTAAGAAAATTTTGTGGAAGAAAATTTTAAATTGATTGCTTAAAAAGCTCTCTGTATTAATTTGATCACCAGAGTGTCAGTGAATCTACTTTGAGAACTATTATAAAAGGCGTGACAAGGTAGAGGAATTAATTCCCTGATTGGATTTGTTTTAGAAAGGTGAAGCCAGTTATAGGAGGGAATCTTAAGCAAATAAGGTTCCCTGGCTCTGGAGATAACATTTGAGGGCTATTTGGAAGTAGAAATTATATAACAGAATACAGTGTTTGAAGATGGCAAGGGAACAAGAACTGTGATTCTGTCACCTTTTGTCTGGATCAGTCAGCAGTGATGAAACCCCAGCCAAAGATAGATGTGGAGGAGGAGGAGTCGATCTGTGAGGGAAAGTGAGCAAAGGAATGTCTTGCTTTATATGCTTTAGACTTGTGGAGTTTCAATGTCTGTGAGACATAGAGATGGAGGTTTTTGGAGACCAGTGGAATTATAGATCTGATGATCAGTATCAAATTATAAGGGAATACGTTTTTGTGAGTTATCAAAACTTTATGGATTATGGAATCCCTGCAAGAAAAATGACTTTTCTCTCTAGAATGTGTAAAAATAAAGAAAGGTAGAGATTTGTAGGGGTCGTACCTTAACACAAAAAACTGTTGTTATATGTCAAAATTGTACCTTCAGCCATCTTGTGGATGATTTCTCCTGTCATTTGAACTTTTCCCTGGTTGAAAATCAGACAATATTGTGTTCCATCGATGCAAAAAAAAAAAAAAAAGAAAATCAGACAGTATGGACAGTTAATTGTTTTTGTAATTTTTGGAGATTAAACAATGAAAAACAACTGTCTAAAGAAAAAACATCATTTTATACTCAACATAATACGTACGTATCATGTCCATGGGAAAAGAGACATGTTTTTTAGTTTTTAGATTTTTAGACTCAATTTAGCAATGTTCTTTCCAATTGTCTTTTTAAATGATCTTGATGTGTACTCTTTAAGCCATTATATTCTTTAAATTTTATACTATAAGCCCTTCATTGTAAAAAGTGTAACTGATAATATTACTTGCTAAAGATATCAAGATACATTTTTAAGCTAACAACTTAAACTTTTGGTTGTTATAACAGCCCATAAAACTTAAACAAGAAAAACTGAAGTCACTATTTCATTATTTAGAGTATAATGTGGTTGCATTAAAACTTAGATATTTTATCAAATACTGTGACCTTCGCTACATGAAAGACACAAAATGGCTGAAAGTTAATACATTTATTTGCAGAGTGTGATAGTAGTTCTTTAATACAACACAGTAAGGCTCTCTTGCCATAAATCATGAAATTAGCATCATCTTCATGTTGTTACAAAGACAACTTTCCCCAAAGGAGCATTTTTCTGCATGTTGCTAATCTTTTTTTTTATTTAAGATTTATTTATTTACGTATAGAAGAACTGGGGTATAGACCAGAGGTGCGGGAGGTGAGAGGATTCACCAGGGACAGAGTGGGGAACAGAACAGCAGACTGACTGAAATACACTGCTGAGGGGAGCAGTGGGCAGACAGGAAAGGTCTATTGCGCCATGTGGGTAGCTCCCTGGCTGGCCAGGGGATCGAACTCACGCCGCAGCAGCTGCAGCGAGCTTCACAGTGCTATGCTCAACCCCTTATACCACCAAGGAGGCCCTGCATGTTGTTAATCTTTAACTTCTACTGAAGTTTAGATTGCCTATGAATAACTATTATAGCTGCTGTAGCTAATTTGTGGATCATGGTTCATTAATGAAATGTGCAAAGACCAGTTGCCTTTCAAATATCACTGTGCTTAACTTATACTGAAGAAAAATTTAAATTTTTTTATTAAATTTGTCAGTAATTTAGAAGAGAGGTATATGAATATGCTGACATTTATATAGTAATCCATTAATATTTGGAAGTAATGTAAGGTTTCTTGTTATTCAACTGATCAGACTACTTACTAAAAAAGACATCCACTTTTAAGTGGCTAAAATTGACAAATTAGTTTTCCTTTTTAATATTATAATTAGACTTAATATTTTGTGAACAGAGGCTACATTTGATGTCCAAGTGGTTTTGATTTTCTTCACACATAATGTATAGTGATACCATGCTGGGATTATATTCATTTTTCTGGATAATTCTTACTTTCAAAGAATTTCTAAATCAGAATTTCTAAATCAGCATGATTTTGGATATATATTATCACTTTAAAAGAAGTGACAATCTGCATGATACATAGTGTGGATTTTCTCTCTGGAATAGACAAGTGGGACATGAGTCATGGTGTTCTTTTGAAATACTGTAGAAGGCTAGAAATGTCTCAAAACTTGATAGCATATAATTATGTCTAGCAAATGCTGGAATGGTCCTTAGAGCAGATTACTTTACGAAAATGGTAGTTTTGAGCACCTCCTTCAAGAAATGGCTACTTATTTTCTTTTTGTGTGTACCAACACTCTAAGAAAAACAGAAAAACATCCTCTGACCTCTAGAAAACAAATGAAAAGTTTGTGAGATTGCCTGTGAAGAGCTTTACAACTAAATTACTTGAGAAATCCAAAAAGCAATGTTGGAGGTAGCATTCTCAGACCATTAACAGAGGAGCAGTTTCTCAACATCCAGCAAAGTTTACACTCATGCTTATTTATCCGCATGACTTTGTTAGCTGCATTCCCATCATTTCCCCCCTTTTCTGACTGGCAAAGGCCTATGGGATTTCCAAGTCTCAGCTCAAGCATTACAGCTACAGAAAACAACCCTTAACACCTTTCTCTACCCTGAGTAGTATTTCATGCCTACTGCTCTTTGTAGCACTATCTCACTATTACAAGTGTTGTTTCTCTGGTCTCCTACCCACTAGACATTAAGCTTCTTGAAGACAGGAGCTACATCTTTCTCTAGACCTAGCTTAGTTTCTGGCACTTGGTGGTAGTTGCTTATAAATGTTAATGAGTGAATGAATGACCAAATGAATGATTTTATTACAACATCAATAAATCCTTATACAATCATTTCTCATCATTCGCAGAATCTGTATTTGTGAATTTACATACTCCCCAAATTGTAATTGCCACCCCAAAATCAATACTCATAGTGTTTCATTTGCAGACATACAGAGATGGTGAAAAAAATTGAATCAACTTATTTGCGTATTCCCACTTGAAAGTGAACAAGGCAATATTCCTTCTCTGCCTTCTCGTCTTAGCTCATGCTATCAACAATATTCTTTTCACGGTGACTATGCTATTTAAAATGGTCCCAAGCATATTGTGAAGTGCTATCTAATATTTATAAGTGCAGGGAAGCTGTGATGTACATTACAGAGAAAATACATGTGTTGAATACGTTCCATTCAGGAATGAGTTCTAATGCTGTTGGAATGGGGATTATTAGGGGGTGATACCTAAAAGGCATGTGATGAATTTTTTGGGAGTCAAAAAAATATTCTAAAATTGATGTGGTAATAGTTGTACAACTCCATGGATATACTAAAACCCTTGCAATGGGGGAATTATGTGGTGTGGGATTTTGTTAACAAAACATGCACACAGGAACACATGCAGAGATTTCTGGGCCCCCACCCTCAGAGTTTCTGCATCAGTAGGTCTGGGATGTGGGCCAAGAATTAGCCTTTCTTCCAAGTTCCTCAGTGATGTTGTTATTAATGGTGCGGTGACCACATTTTAAGATCCATCACTCAAGGAATTCTACAGAAATAGACTCAGAAAATAGGCAGAGTAGAAGGGGGCTAAGCAGTAGCCAAGGCCACAGTCAAGACCAGGCCACATAATGATTTGTTAAACACTCACTACACTGACCTGCCTGGAACTCTGCCTACTGCCACTCCTGCCCCTGAATAAATTTGCTCTTAAAATTATTTGATCTGTTTTATACATTACTTTGGTGTAATATTACAGTATTTTAAAGCTTTGTAACATATGCAACTATTAATGTTTTGGGTTAAAGTTACATCAACTTAAAAAATACTATTGAAATAACTATATTGACTATGCTATATTTATTTTCATTAATCTTGAGTATCTTTTTATGTCTTTAGATTATATAAATATAAATTGGTTGGAAGGCTTTTAATCTTTTTTTTTTTCCCCTATCTAGCTACTTTTCCAGGTATGTGGGAGAGAACAGTCACAATAGGAAGTGCTGGGAAGACTTTCAGTGTAACTGGCTGGAAGGTCAGATAAATAAGAATTTAATTGTTTAATAATAGGATTGTATTTTAGTCCTTATAAAGCATGTTATGTTATAAAATTCATATTCAATTTAAAACAGGGTTTTTTACGTCTAAGTTATTCACAGCTTTCATGTTGGTCTTTATCCTTTTTGAGATCCAATCATTTCTATAAAAGTAAGGAAAAATTAGGTAATTTTTCATTTGATGCATAGCCAACTAATAACACTTTTTTCTTTTCAAGGAATGTTCAGATTACTGTATAATAATATATAAGGAAAAAATAATAATACTGGTACTTTGGTATTTGCTATGTGCCATACTCCAAGTGCATCACATGTACTGATTCATTTCATTCTTATAATCATATTTTGGGGGTGGTATAATATATTACTGCCATTTTACAGACAATAAAACCAAAATTCAGAAATGTTAAGTAACTTAAATTTTGTAAAGGCTAATAAGTTCAAACCAGGACAGGCAATCTAGTCTTCAGAATCCATGCATTTAACCACTATTTTGTGTAATACAATAACAATTTACCCAGTGAAAACCTGGTTATCTTCCACTTTACCTCTTCAGAACATGGCTAAGAAGTAGAAAATTCAAAAAACTGAGGCACACAGAAACAACTCATGGAAGAGCCCTATAGATCCTTATTCAGGATTATTTTTATGTATACCTGTAATTCAAACAAGCTTTGTTACTGATTTTTAGACCTCAGAATTCAAAAGTAGCAAATTAGAAGAAGGATAATAATTGCAGATGTGGTATTCCTTCTGAAGGCAGAGGTTAATGATTGCACTTGGAAACTTACCCCCAAAAAGCACAGGGTTGAAATGATTCAAACTACTAATGCTGCACTACTGCTGGTATAGTGTCAAATTGCATATATTTAATAATTTCATTAAGCTTAGCTACTCTCTAATTGGGTACATGCAATTAGGTACATTTTTGAAACCATGCTTGCATCTCTTCCTTTTCCAGCTTGGATGGTCCGTTGGTCCTCATCATTTGATAAAACATTTACAAACCATTCATCAAAACACCATTTATACTTGTGCAACTCCTTTACAGGTAGGTGTTGTTAAAGCTAGTTGAATCATGACTTTTTGGTGAGGGCTTTATTTTTTGTTGTTGAACATTTAAATGGACTTAGGTCTTCCCTTCATGTCCTCTTTGAGCAGAGCCTTTTAATATCATCTGGCAGTTTCAAAGCAGAAATATATTCATTGCTATCAAGATTAGCTTCTCTTTATCAATATACTGGCTTTTAATTTGGAACTCTCAATACATTGCTGGTGGGAGTACAGGGTGTCATAAACTCTACAGGACAATGACAGGCCAAGCACAATTATGGATGTGCTAGCTCTAAGAGCAGCAATCCATTGTCTGGGAATTACCCCTGTAGCTATTATTTGACAATGTAAGGAGCTCTTATGTAGATGGTCATTCATTGCAGTAGATAGGGATAGTCATTATCCATCTGTAGATAATTAGTTTAATAAATCATCATCTATCCAAATATTTAAGTATTATATGATTATATTTTATTAGTTTCCTAATGCTCTGTAACAAGTTATCATAAATTTAGTGTCTTAAAACAGTACAAGTTTTGTATCTTACTGGTCTGGAGTTCAGCAGCTAAAAATTGGTATTAGAGGGTAAAATCAAGGTGTCAGCATCGATGCATTCCTTCTGGAGGCTTTGAAGGAGAGTCTGTTTTTCCCAGCTTCAAGACACTGCTTGCATTCCATGGCTCATGGTCACATCTCTCCTATCACTATTTCTGTTAAAGTATCGCTTCCTATTCCTCTTTTCTGACACCCTCTTTTCCTTATAAAGATTCTTGTGATTAGCTCAAAGATAATCCAGGATTATCTCTCCATCTTAAAGCCCTTACTGTAAATCCATTTGCAAAATTCCTTTTACCATGCAAGATAATATATTTGCAGGTTCTTGGTGTTAAGATGTGGGCATCTTTGGGAGCCATTGTCAGCCTTGTCACAATGACTATAAAAATAAAATGAGAAGAAAAGAAAAAGGAAGGATGACAGAGAACAAGGAAACTTTAATTTCTGACATGCAAAAATTTCCAGAATATATTGTAAAGAAGAGCAAGATACAGAGCAGTGTGTTTGTTTTTGGACACAACATTTATTTATTAAGATTTATTTATTTATACAAGAACTGAGGTACAGTCAGAGGCATGGGGGGTGTGGAGGGGGTGAGAGAATTCACCAGAAACAGAGCAGGGAGCAGAATAGGCAGACCAATGGAAGACACTACTGAGGGGAACAGCGGGCGAGGCAGGAGAGGTCTGCCGCGCCATGTGAGTTTCTCCCTGGCCAGCCAGGAATTGAACCTGTGCTGCAGAGGCTGCAGACAGCTTCACAGCGCAGTGCTCAACCCGTTGCACCACCAGGAAAGCCCTGGACACAACTTTTAAAAACGATTTATTTTCTGTCAGCCTTACTCCATTTTCTATTTAAGTGCCTGTGGAAGAACAGCGTAAGACCACCCAGTGGTTGTTCCAAACCATTCAGTGGCCTGAGCACTGGGAGTTGCTTCAGACCGGTCATCAGTGGCAGGCCGAGCTCTCAGTCATCACTAAGGAACTGCTGAGTGGGCACAGAGGGCACCTGCATGCCCGCTGACCAGTCTGTGATCTCGGGCTGAGTAGCAATAAACTCAGGAGCAGGGCAATTCATCGACTTTGTAATTCCTCCTTGGCCACAGTCTTTTCAGCAGCAGCCAGAGCAGTGAATGTTTATGCTGTTTTGTATAAGAAAGGGAGAAAACTATTTGCATGTATTTTCTTAAAGGATAACTGGATGAATCCCTAAGAAGCTAGTGGAAGTAGCTATCTGTAGGGTTAAAGGGGATGGGTGAAATTTGTATATGGGGACATGAGTGAGTACAAGGCTTTTTAATGTATATATTTTTTATATTTTGTTCTATTTTTTTAAAAAAATTATAAAACAGGGAGCTCCATACCACCATTCCATTAATAAGCAGAACCCACCGAGAAATTATTTTTCCAGAAGACCAAAAGACTGAAATGTATTGGCCACAGTAAATATCGTTTTTTGCTCCCTGTTAAAAATATCTACTGAATGAGAAAAAATTCTATTAATATAAACTCCCCCCCCCAAAAAAAAGTGTGTAAATTTTTTTTTTCTACTCACTAAAATAATACTATCATAAAGACTGGTTCTGACATTTGGTTCTATTATATATTAAGCTCATTTCATTCCCAAAATTAATTTATTCACTTATTCAAAAATACAGAGTATTGGAGGTACAGAAGGGAAAGCTTCATGCCTTCATGGAACTTACAGCCTAGTGGAGGACACAGATAATAGTAACTATTTTAATAACACAATATGTCAGATGTTGATAGACACAATGGAGTAAAATAAACTAGGGAAAAGAAGGATGTGGGGTACCAAGAGGGAGAATATATGATGTTGAATATCATTCTCTTAGTAAATTGCTTTTATTTTTTTAAAGATTTATTTATTTATGCATACAAGAGCTGGGAGTGCAGGCCAGAGATGCGGGTGTGAGATAATTCACCAGAGACAGAGTGGGGAGCAGAATAGGCAGATGTACTGAAATACACTGCTGAGGGGACCAGCAGGCGGGTCAGGAGAGGTCTGCTGCACCATGTGGGTCACCTCTCTGGCCAGAGATCGAACTCATGCTGCAGAGGCTATGGATAGCTTCACAGTGATGCATTTAACCCTTGCGCCACCAGGGAGGCCCCAGTAAATTGATTTTCTTATAAGACCCTCTGCCATCAAAAAGATTGTGACCCCCCTGAAGATTCAGGAAAGTTAGCATTTTTTAGCTATAAAGTATTTTTTAATTAAGGCATGTACTTTTATATATATAATACTATTACATACTTAATAGCTACAGTACAGTATGATCATAACTTTCATATGCACTGGGAAACCAAAAAGTTTATCTAACTTGCTTTATTGCAATGTTCACTTTATTATGGTGATCTGGAGCCAAACCCACAATATCTCTGAGTTGTACCTGAATTTATTTATGCCCTGGTTTGGATTCATTTGCCTGTTCCTGACCTGTGCCCGCTCAAACATTTGCCTGATCCTTAATAACATTGGTTTTTTCCTTTGGCCCAATTTCTTTCCTGCCTCTTCTGATTTTCCTGAAGAATGGAGAGAAGTTATGCTCCATGTGCCCCAGAAACTCATTTCTCTTTCCTAGGTTACTTAGACCACCTTCCTGGGTCATGAATCATTAGAGCAGGGATTTGCACACCTCTGGGGAATGACACAGTGGGTCAGCTTTCATTTCCACTACATCCTTCAAGGTAGCAGAAAGGCCAGTTAGTTTATCATTTCTCTGTTCATTGCCCAGACTTAGATCGAGCAAGTCATTCTACAGCTCTCCTCAAAAGGAAAATAGCAAGTCTTTTTATTTCCAAGTAAGCCATCTTTATGTGATAACCTCTTTTTCAAATTGGATTTTCATGGCTCATTCTAATTTCTCAACATTAAATCCGATCATCTACACGTAACTGATGACTCTGTTAATCTCTAGTTTTACATAGGTTCAGAAGAATTCAATTGCAATTCCCCAGATGACTTTTTTCCTTTATCAAGGAATAGGAGGAGAGCGTTAGGTTTTAATAGGGAAGAATGGGACACTTCTGCAGGCTGAGGGACTCATCGCAATCTAGGGATTTATGATTTGGGGGTGCCTCAACTCAGAGATCCCATCTGAAATGTCATTTTTTTCCCAACTAGAGATGGCCTGTTTAAATTGCATGTAATCTTTGGAACTTGACTGCTCCAGTGTCCTTAGCTCTCAGGAGTGAGGACCTCTTTATGTGCCACCAGGGGAGCTCCCTGACTTACATTTTTCTAATGTAGGGGAATAACCAGCACCTCCTAGCTCCAGGTAATGTGTTTCTAAATTTCTTTCCTACCTGACCGGCTTCTGAAGCTTGAGAGAGAGATCTCATCTATCTTAACGTTCCTTCTCTCCATCCTTCACTGATTCAGCCTTATTCTACCTCTGGCGGCATCCTTCTTTTGTCCTAGTTACAATGATGAGCTTCTTTTTTTTTTTTTTAATTTCCTTTTTTCCTCCATTACCATCCTTGCCCCTTGCAGTCCCCTCCTTAACCACAGAGCCCTCAGGATGTTTGTTGATGTGCAGTAGTTTTGTTTTTGTTTTTAAGATTTGTTTTTATTTATGATTACAAGAACTGGGGTGTAGACCAGAGGTGCAGGGGCGAGAGGATTCACCAGAGACAGAGTTGAGAGCAGAACAGTCAGATCCACTGAAATACACTGCTGAGGGGAGCAGTGGGCACGATGAGAGGTCTGCCACACCATGTGAATTAGCTCCTTGGCCATTTATCAGACTCGTGCTGCAGTGGCTGGCGATAGCTTGATAGTGCTGAGACTTTAACTCCTGTGCCACCAGCAGGCTCCTGCCCAGTAGTTTTTGAAACTATTTTGTGTTTTCAAATTTTGTCTCTTATACAACTATCTAATATTTGTTTTTATCATTCTGACCTGCTTTGCTACATATAATTTTTTCAAATTCCTTCTATTTTGTTGGAAATGGCTGCAGTTCACCCTTACATGTGACTATGTAATATTTCATGGTGTCTATAAACCACATTTTTTTGATCAGTTTGTCTGTTGAAGGAAATTTTGGTTGCTTCCATGTGCTAGCTATTGTAAATAGTGCTGCTGTGAATATTGTAAAACATGAGAGTTTTTTTGTTGATGATTCATAATTCTGTGAATATATCACACCAGAGGCCCAGAATGTGATTGCTGGGTCATTTGGTATTTCTGCTTTTAATTTTTTTAAGGTTAATCCAGATCGCTTCACATAATAGCTTCACCAGTTTACATTCCCACCATCGATATAATAGGGTTTCTTTTTTTCCACATCCTCGTCAGCACTAATTATTGGGAGTCTTTTTGATTTGTGCCATTCTCACAATGTGAAATGCTCTAGTTATAGTTTTAATCTCTTATTAACAGTGACAATGAACATTTTTTCATGACTTTTGACCTCCTAAATATCCAGAAGATCTTCAGTGAATTTTCTGGTCATATCTGTTACCCATTTGATGATTGGGGTTTTTTTTTTTCAATTGTTATTGAATTATATGAGTTTTTTTATGTACCTTAGATTTTAATCCCTTATCAGTATATATTATGTAAATATTTTTTTCCCATTCAGTAGTGTGCTTACTTAGTCATCTTATATTTTCTTTTGCTTTATAGAAGCTTTTTAACTTGAGGTTATCCCAATGTTTCTATTTTTGATTTTAATTCTCTAACCATAGCAGTTGAGTCACCAGAAATATAATTATTATTGATATTGTGGAATGTATTGCCAATGCTTTCTTCTCTGTATTTTGTTGTTCATGTCTTATATCTAAATCTTTAATACATTTGGAGTTTATTTTTGTGTATGGGGTTAGCGAGTGATCCAACTTCATTCTTTTATGTATGGCTTTCTAATTTTCACACCATTTATTAAAGAGACCTCCTTTTCCTCCTTTTGTTGTCATGGATGTTTTTTCATAGATTAGGTGCTGATATGTGTGTGCATTTATTTCTGGTCTTTCAGTTCTATTCTGTTGGTCCTTGTATCTTTCAGTACCATATTGTTTCTAATACTGTCACTTTGTAGTAAAATTTGAAGTCAGGTAATGTAATACTTCTGTTTCTGTCCTTTTTTCTTAAGGTTGCTTTTACATCAAGACCTTTTATGGTTCCATATAAATTTCAATATTTTGGGTTCAGTTCCATTGAAAAATATTGCTGGGATTTTGATGCAAATTCTGTTAAATTTGTATCATTTTAGACAAGATAGTAAATTTGACTGTATTGATTCTCCTCATGCTTGAGCATGGGATATCTTTCCATCTTCTTATGCAGCTAAGTCTTTTTTTTTTTTTTTTTTTTTTTTAAGATTTATTTATTCATTCATTTTTTTTATTCATTTATTTAATTATACAAGCACTGGATACAGTCAGAAGCGCGGGAGGGTGAGAGAATTCACCAGAGCCAGAGCGGGGAGCAGAGCAGGCAGAAGGACCGAAGTACACTGCTGAGGGGAGCAGCGGGCGGCAGGAGAGGTCTGCGCACCATGTGGGACCCTCCTCCGGTGGCCAGGGAGCAGCTGGGGATCGAACCGGCGCTGCAGAGGCTGCGGGCAACTTCGCAACCCAGCGCTCAACCGCTGCGCCACCGGGGAGGCCCTGCAGCTAAGTCTTTTTATAACATTTTGCAGTTCTTTTATATGTTTTTTTTACGCCTTTGTTAGGCAAAGTCTGAAGTATTTAATTATTTTTGAAGCAATTATAGATGGAGTTATTTTTTTTAATTTTTTTTTTTTGCTTCTTGTTCATTGTTCATCTATAAAAAAAGCTATGGATTTTCGTAAATTGCCTTTGTGGCCTGCCATTTTGCTGTTATCATATACTGTTTCCTGTAACTTTTTGATGGCATCTTTAGGCTCTTCATTATATAACATATCATCTGCAAATAGTGATAATTTTGCTTTTCCTACTTGGTTTCCCTTTATTTCCTGTGTTTGTCTGATGGCTCTGGCCAAAATCTCTAATACTAAGTTAAATAGAAATGGTGATAGTGGATGTATTTGTCTTGTGCTGAATCTTGTGGAGAAAGTTTTCAGTTTTTCATCATTAAATATTATATTCCCTGTTAGTCTGTGACATATGGCCGATGTCATATTGAGGTAGGTTCCTTCTATCCCCATCTTGTTCAGAGTTTTTATCATGAATGAGTGTTGAATCGTATCAAATGTTTTCTTGGCATCTATTGATATTAACATATGATTTTATCTTTATTTTATCAATATATTGTATTATATTAATTGATTTATGTATATTAAAATATCCTTGCATCTCGGATCACACTTCTTTATAGTTTATAATCCTTGTAATATACTATTGAATTTGATCTTTTCAACAGAAATTTTTGTTGAAAAGTTTTACATCAGCATTCAGCAAGGTTATTGGTCTATAATTTTCTTGTACTATCTTTATCTGGTTTCAATTTTAAAGTAATGTTGGCATCATAAAATGTAGTAGGGAGGATTCCTTTTTGTATTTTTAAAATCAATTTGAGCAAGGTGGGCATTAGTTTGCTGAAGGTTTGATAAAATTAACTTATCAAAAAAATCATCCTTTTGGAAGATTTTTTTATTACTATTTCAACTACCATATTTGTGATAGGTTTTGTTCAGTTGATCTTTTCTTCTTGGTAAATTTTATTGATTAGAAATTTATCTGTTTTTTCAAAGTTATTGAATTCATTAGCCTATAGTTGTTCATAGTAATGTTTTATAATCTCGGAATGGCCTTTTTGCCAATAATATCACTCAGTCTTTATTATACCAATAAACTCAGCAGTCAATGACATTACAGTATTTCCTCTTCATATTTTTCAATCTACATACAGGAAGCCTTAGCTCAAGCTTTTTGGATTGACATCAAGCGCATGGATGACCCAGAGTGTTACTTTAATTCTTTGCCAAAAGAGTTAGAAGTAAAAAGAGATCGGATGATACATTTACTTGAAAGTGTTGGCCTAAAACCTATAGTTCCTGATGGGGGATACTTCATCATTGCTGATGTGTCTTCACTAGGTTCGTAAAGGTTTTTATTATTTCAAAGACACAGAAACTTAAGTGTGAAATTATAGCACAATTGAGGAAAGATTGGTGTCAAAATATCTATGGAACATTGATTTTTACACAATGTTTTAAAACATTGATTTTACACATTAATTAGACCACAGAAACATGAAATAATGTATATATCTTTTGTTCCTATAAAATTTTAGTTGCCTTTTGTCTTTTTCCTTAAGAAAAATACTACTTCTAGAATATTGAGTGCCATCAAGGAATATTTGTCATTTTAGAATATACTGAAGTGAAGAAGGACAGTAAATATACTGAGTGTTTACTACATGCCAAACACTCTCACACCTTCAAAGAAAGCATTGTTAACTCTATTTTTATTTATTTATTTATACAAGCACTGGGTACAGTTAGAAGCGTGGGAGGGTGAGAGAATTCACCAGAGTCAGAGCAGAAAGCAGAGCAGGCAGACTGACGAAGTACACTGCTGAGGGGAGCAGTGGGCGGCAGGAGAGGTCTGCGCGCCATGTGGGACCCTCGCTTGGGGGCCTGGGATCGAACCGGTGCTGCAGAGGCTGCGGGCAGCCTCGCAACCCAGCACTCAACCGCTGCGCCACCGGGGAGGCCCAGTTAACTCTATTTTTAAAGCCATGAATACTTAGAAAGTTTTAAATAATTTGCCTCAAGTCACACAGCTAGATTGCAAATAGTTCTGTCTCCAGAAAACGATGTTGTTATATGTAATTCTGATATGCCACATAAAGCTGAAGTTAGAAGCATGATAATGTATTATATATTGCAATCTAGCTGTGTGACTTGAGGCAAATTGTTTAAAACTTTCTGATTTTGTAACATATCAGTCATTGTTATTTATTCATTTGTTGTGAGGGAAGCAGAAGTCATGATGAGCAGATTCTTGCAGTCCTTTTGCCAGAGAGCTGTGTTTATCAGGCTCCCAAGTCCCATTCTTAGGTAAAAGCCCTTAAGGTGTTCTATACTCTGAGGTTTGGAAATCACTTTTTCTATATTGGATCCAAATGTACAGCTTATTTCATGAAATGATAATAACATCATTTATGTTTTTTCTTTTGGATTGTAAATCTGTTAAGATTTTCAACATAAACTATGTTACCTAAAGAACATATATAGTTCATTTGCTTCCAAAACGAATTTAACTCATTAAAAGTCTTCTGTGCAGTAATATATGAAGAGAAATATGTTTATATTTTATAAAACAAGTATCACATAGGAGGATGAGGAAACAGATATTTCAGTCACCTAAGTTCATGTGGTATTATATAATTAGCATTAACTAGAGCCCAGACTTCAAGGCAGCAAAGGTGAATAGAAAAATGGAATTAGGTACATAATTTTTGGATAAAAGGAAACTTAACAGCTTTTTAGATAAGAGCAATTCTTTTCTGGAGTCAAACTTTTTATATGGTAAATTTCTAAAAGGAATTTATCACATTGTGACTTTAAACATAAAAAGTATAGTTATGCAGTTTTTTTTGAATTGTTACATTAAACTCCTAGTTTCCCATTATATCCTTAGTTGATCCATCTTGCATGCACTATTAATTCTAGTTCTCTATCTTGAACTAGTATAATTGTAATAAGAACAAGAAGGATTTTAGTTAGAAAACTTTTTCTGATGATGGGGGATTAGAGTCCCTTCTTTATGGTCCTCCTTTACCTATTGGATGGGGGGATAGGATGCTAATATATGAGTCTCCTACATGGGCACATGTAAGGGCAAGTTTGTTTTATCTTACTCTCTCATCTGCTCAGATTAATATGTGGATATTCTTCCACTCACTGGAGGTTGATTCTACCATTTTCTAAAGACAAAAGCAAATAGGGCCTCCCTGGTGGTGCAAGGGGTTAAGCACCGCACTATGAAGTAATCCGCAGCCACTCCAGCACAAGTTTCATCCCCAGCTGGCCAGAGAGAAACCCACATTGTGCAGCAGACCTCTCCTGTCTCGCCCGCTGCTCCCCTCAGCAGTATATTTAGTCAGTCTGCCTGTTCTGTTCCCTGCTCTGTCTCTGGTCAATCTTCTCACCACCACACCCCCATCTCTGACCTGTATCCGAGCTCTTGTATGCATAAATAAATAAATCTTAAAAAAAAAGATAAAAGCAATAAACGTTCATTTGATGATAGATTGAAAATAAAAATAATTCATGATCATAGTATTTCTTTCCCTTTAAAATTCATAGCAGTTACTAAATGATTAACATTCATTTATGATTTAGTAGGTATTATGCTTAGGATTTTACAAATATCGCATTCTCACACACAAAAAAAATCTCATGAGTTTGGTGCTACTGTATCTCCATTGATAGATTAAAAAAAATAGAGGATTGAGAAAGTCACTGAAGTTAATCAACTAATAAGTAGCAGAACAGGGCTCTGAGCCCAGAAATCCCTGTGAACTTATCATTTTTCTGCTGTGCTAAGCTACTATTCAGACCACTAAACTTCACGGTAAAACTAAAAAGGATAATATTTGATTAGCAGATAAGATGAGAAATAAGGAAATAATTTGAGATTAATGAGATAATAAGATACAAAATTATTGAGGCGATAGTGGGAAATCAACAACCAAATTTGATTTTCATAGATTTCTTTAACATTCCAATGCCACTATACTCTGCTTTGGGTAAACAATAAGAATATCACTTGGAAGATCTACACATTCTCCCTTCATAAATAATGAGTAATATTCATTTATTCATCCAGAAAATATGCTTTTCACTACTTATATGCTAGAAGATACCTGAAAGTTGGGGATCATGATAAGTTGTAATGCAGACACTTGACCCTTGTGGAGTTTATAATCTAATAATGAGTGATAAAATTATTACTGATAAAATTATTTGGGGATAAAATTATTACCAATGACCTCTCTGTAGGTTTAGGTATTACTCTTTAATGATGATCATGGAGTGTTATATTATTTCTAGATGGAAAGACAACACTTCTTTCCTTCCTCTTTTCTGCTCTCTGATTCAAAGATCTGTATACATGCTTATGATCAAACAGATGTGAATACCACCTTCAAGAATCAGCAAAGTTGGCTGTGAACTTGCTTCCCACCTACCCTGCAGTGGAACGTTCCATGAATTCTTTGAATATTTTCTGCGAAAATTTTGAACCTTGACAGACTTCTATGAAATACATGTTTTGTTAGATCTAATACTTAAACCATCTAATCTTTATTGTTTAGATGCAGACCTCTCTGGTATGAAGGACAATGAACCTTATGATTATAAATTTGTGAAATGGATGACTAAAAATAAGGTAGTATTTACTGGACTTTGCAATATCATGTTTATTTTATGTTTAATTTATTACAGAAACCCACTGAGATGCTTTGAACAATGTTAACTGTAGTTTTGTTACATGATATTTCACTCATGCCTACTTGGATGATTTGAAAGACATTTATATTTTTTGAAATATTTTGAAGTATCTATCTATATCTAATGTCTACAGTCTTAATATTAATGTCTATCGTGAGTAGTTTTCCTATTAATTTTTCAGAAACTGTCAGCCATCCCGGTTTCAGCATTCTGTAACTCAGAGACCAAGTCACAGTTTGAGAAGTTTGTGCGATTTTGTTTCATTAAAGTAAGTTTTCTATTCTACTAAAGAACACATTTATAATGTTCTTCCTTCTTATTTATAAAGCACCTTTTTTTTTCCTACTGCTAAACATGATGTGTTCACTTGCAGTTTTTAAATTTTGGTTGCTGCCATGAAATTAACTGCCTGCCAGAACAAAACACAACACTGTTTGAAGGAATTAGCAGGCAAGGATATTAAAACAGATATAAATTATATTTAAGAAATTAAAGGAAAATATGGTCATAATGAATGGCAGAGGGATTAAAACTATGAAAAAAAATCAAGTGGAAATTCAAGTACTGAAAAGTATATCTAATATGAAAAATGTGTGGAGTGTAACACACAGAGGCTGGTGGATATCATTAAAAAAATGTTCATAGAGGTTCAAAGAAATTATCCAATCTGGGAAAAAAAGAGAAAAATCTTTTTTTTTTAATGGACAGATTCCTAGATCAATGAAACAGTATCAAATGATGATATATAAGAATTGAGAGATCTAAACTTAGATCTCTAAACTTTAAGGTTTAAAAGTTCAGTGAACTACAACAGGATAAATATAAAGAAAAGCATACCAAGATACATCATAATAAAAACTGCTGAAAACCAGAGGTAATGATGAGATCTTGGAAGCAGCCAAAGAATACAAAGGAACAGAGATATGAATGTTAACCAACTTCTTATCAGAATTAATAGAGACAAGAATACAGTTAAATGACATCTTTGAGGTGCTAAAATGTATCATCACACATTCCCCAGTAAATGGGGAAACATTGCCAAAGAAATGTTAGAGTGAAGGTACTTGTAGGGGGAGGAGACCCAGAAAGCTTTTGTTTCTACATCTTTTATTACAGACACAGCAAGAACCTGCCCATTATTCAGAGCAATAGAACGGTGGGTGTGTAGACAGTGGGAACTTCTTCCGACCCATGTGGAAGAGCAGGTAGAGACATACACTCTTGTCGTGTAGAACCTACTTAAAGCAGGGTAGAAAGGAGATTCTGGTTGGGCTTTAGATTTGTGCATGCACCCCTGTCACTTTTGCTAAAAGCTGTGTTAAGCAATGTGGTGGAGATATATTAAATTGAGAGCAGCCAGTTAAATTAATTGGGAAGAAATAAAGTCTAAAAGGACTTCCCTCGCTGATCTCTTCATCAATTTATTAAATATGACTATAAGCCAGGGAGAATGTCTGCTTTATTTCAATGTTGCCCTGACTCCTCCTCACACAAATTGACACACATCTTCATATCATAGACAAGCCAGCAGGCAGTGTGCTCTGTACCCAGAACAACAGGAACAGTGGGTGCACTAGTAAGGCGTTTAAAAAGAGAATTCAATCAAAAATGAGTAATAAAAAGGAACCAGCAATCTATAAAAAAGATACTAGAAGGGGGAAAGGAGAAAGAGAGAAGGAACAATGAGTATCAGTGAACATTCAACTAGAAAAATGTTGCCATGGAAAAAAATAAAAATTGTGATATTTCAAATTCAAATCATTTAAAAATAGAGATTTTCAAACTTCACGGAAGACAGAATAAGATAATATGAAAAGATGAAATGGTAGCTGTCAGAGCTCAGAGAAGAAATCAAAGGGAAAAAGTAAAGCAATTGGTGACACTTGAAACAGTACAGAAAGCACGGAATACTTCTGTAAGCACCTTAAGGTCTGAGAAAAGTGAGCCAAAAGAAGTTGAAAGAAAAAATATTAAAAATTAAAACTTATGATGTGAAAAACAAATGAAATATGCAAAACCTCTGAGGGAAACAAAAAGCAGAACATATGGAACTGGGAAAGAACTTTATAGCCTTATTTTGAAAATGCTTCCCGGGTGGGTGAAACACTGACAAATCTAAATTGGAAGGGAATGCCTTGTCTAAGGAAAAATTGTCACAAAATGATTAATACTACAAGCACCTTGTTAAATACGTCGGACTTTAAAGATTTAAAGATATATAAAAATGATCCTATGGGCATCTAGAGAAAAAGATGAAGATCACTCTCATTTATATCAAGATTCAAAGATCACAATTTTTATTTTGCTCATGAGGCAGGAGATGTGGGTCCATGTGAAGTTCCTTCCTTTACATCAACATTTAATAATAGTAGATAGTGAAATTGTACCACGAAAAGTTGACACATCTAACTCAAACTCATGGAAAAAATAAAAATAAAAGCATAGCACAAGAAAATACCAGAAAAAAGCAGGTTGAATTTATGGCAAAATAAGCCAAAAAGCAGCATTTACAATGGCTGTGGATAAAATCCGTAGTGGTTGCCAAATTTGAAAGGATGCTACACCTCACTTATGATAAGAGAAATAAAAATTGAAACTGCAATGAAATCTTATTTTGTCTATAGATTGTCCAAACAACTAAAATGTTCTACAAGATCCTCATAGACTAAGTGTGGAGAATTCAGTATATAATTTATAAAACCTATACAGTGGTTAGTTGGAAATTTCCCATTTAAATGTAAATGCATATACCCTTTGACTCAGCAATTCTACTGCTAGGACTTTCTCCTGTGACTTTATTTACACATTTGAATGACTTATGTTCTGGAATTTTCAGTGAAGCACTGTTTATAAGAATAAATGGCTATAAACTACTAAAATATTCACTAATGGAGTCTACTTGAATTGATTATGGTGCATTCACATTAGTAAAAAAAATAAAATAGCTCTCCAAGTCATGATAGAGTATAAGCAAAATGCAATGAGAACAGTTTGTATAGAATACTCTCAGATAAAGGGAAATGAAGACAGGAAAGATAGAGAATCCATACACACATAGGTACGTAGGCTCACAGCACAGATCATAGATAGATGATGCGTGTTCTTAAATGTCTGGAAAGTCTCCGCAAGGATACATGATAAAATCCCATTGTTGCCTCTGGAAGGAGATCTGAGTGGCTAAAGGAGATACATGGGAGGCTGGCTTACATCTAAAAAAAATTCTTAATTACTTTCCATATATATGTTTCAAGAACGTTTTTTTCTGAACTATTTCAAGAATAAATTGCTGAAACTGCATTGCATTTAACCCTACCTGGCCTGACAATATGCCAACCTGCTGCTGTCCCTCTCCACTCCCCACAGAGAACCCCTCCTCTGGGTCTCCTGTACCGCACACCAGGCCCCCACTGTCACCATCACATAACAGCCCTCCTAACCCATTGTCAGCTCTCTCACTCAGGCAGTCTGCTGTGGCAGCTGCCTGCCTCACCCTATCCAGGTTCTAGCCCACACATACAGAGGCCTTGCTTACTCTGCTGGGACTCTGACACCCCTTTCTTGCCATCACCACCACCTCTTGCCACCTCCTCTTGCCATCTTCCTCATGTCATTTGAGCTATGATATCCTGCACCCGGCTACCAAGGTTCCCCTGTCCCCATAATTAGATAATTTCTTCACTGAGACCTACCTAAGCCCTTTTGGATTAAGTCATTCTGGTAAAGGGAAATGAAAGAAAAAGAAGTAGAGGGAGAACAGGAGGCTAGATTTACACTTTAATTTTATACTATTTTGTAGATATTACCTATTCAAAAAATAAGTGAATTTTATCCATAATTATAACAAACTGGTAAGAGGGGCAGAGTATGTATGAACTCATTTTTCCTCATTTAGAGCGGAGAATGGCAAATATTATCTAAAGTGTAGAAATATGCATTACTTCAAATTTGGTTGTAACAACTAGAACTCAAGCTAGAAATTACTGTAAAAGGTGGCCTGAGAGGGATAACCCAAGTAATAGGAAATACAGAGGGGAGGAACAGATAAGCTCTTCTGTACTCTTTGACTTGTTTCTGTAATTAATTTAAATTGGTGTTTTCCTTTTGGGTATCTGCCTTTGTACTTTTACTTTGAAAATGTTTTCAGTTGAGATCAGAAAGTCACTTAACTCTTCATTTATTTCTATGTTTTATATTTCATGTTTAAGTGTTTACTTCATCTTGAATTTATTTTGATATGTAATCATGATAATTTTACTTATTTACAGAAAGACAGTACACTGGATGCTGCTGAAGAAATCATCAAAGCATGGAGTAGACAGAACTCTTGATACTTGCAGGCTTGGATAGTTTCTTTTAGGTGACCTGGCATAAAATAGTTATTTAGTGCTGCCACCTGCTGGATAATCAAAAACAAACACCGCTACAAACTAAAATTTAAAATAACCATTATTTTTCCAAAGAAGTTAAGCCCCAAAATCAGGGATCTGATTTTTACACGTGTGAGTCAGTATAGTATTGTGGATAAGAAGAAATGATGATTAATACATAATCTCTCTGTGCTTCGATTTTTTTATCATAAAGAGGGAATAAATAGCACCCACTTTGTATGAAAGTTGTGAGTTGGTATATGTAATAATGAAAAGATGATATGTGCAAATTTTTCAAACAATAAACACTCAACTAATGTTAGCCAGTTTTACTTCTTTGCCACTATCTACCACCTCTTAACCAATTACATCCCTTGCAACTCCATACATAGTTCCTTCCCTTCATTTACCTTTGGCTTTGAACTTTGCTTGCAGTTTGGCTCCTTTCTGAAGTACACCATCATCTGAAATGACTTCAAGGTCCACATGGACTTCCTAGACTTTCAGTACTTTGACCCCCTCACCTTTGGTGAGATTCACGTCCATTCTGTTCTCCACTTCAGCCACCCACTTCCTTGGCACACCTTCAACCTTTCATGATTCAAGGCTGTTCCACCTTTGAGGTAATAAATTTATCATCTCATACTCTAGTTATCTATCTTTACACCATTCTCTCTCCCTCTTCTCTCTTTCTCTTTCTGTCCACCCCCCCCACCCGTCCTCCTCTCAAAATATCACTTCTTTAAACCAAATTCACTGTAATTCACTATCAAATTCACTGTTTCTCAAAACATGCTCCATCACCCTCTTAGACCAGAATCACTGGATCCCTGTTGAAATGGATTCTGAGCTTCACCCCAGCCCAACTGAATAATCATTTCAGGATCTGACCCTTGCCAGGTGATTTATAACACCCCCTAAAGTTGGATGACACTGCTGTCGTTTTTAGAAGCCTGTGTTTCATTCCTATCAGTAGTACTCTGATATCTGAACTCCCTCATCCAGCTTAGATTTCATCCTCCAGCCCTCAAACCAAGATACTTGTGCTACTCTGAATAACTTGTTCATTGTCTGTTTCACCTACTGGGTCAAAAAAAGAAGAAAAAAACAATGTCAGTCCTGGGGTTGAAACTTCAAGTTTGCACTAGGCCTGCTGAGCACTTCTGTAGCAAAATGCATGACTGGTCAGATTCTAACCAGAATGAATACAAGTCATTAACCTTAACTAGACTCAATTCTTCTGTAGTTCGTTAATCAGAGTTTTCTTCCTTTTACCACAGCACAATCCTTAATATTTTCCCATTCTCCATAATAAAAAGATCAACCTCCATTCTCCTCACACCTCAAAGTCCGTTACCACCAACACAATATAGGGCATGACCTCATCTTCCATTTATTTCTACAAAGAACAAAACAAATGAAAAAACCAGCTATTCAGCCAGCACTCCCAAGGGGGATCCTACCAATAAGCCTATGACTTAAGTGCATCAGCATCCATCCTTTCTTCATTAATACAACATAATAGCGTGCAATAATCAAAATTAACAAACTGCAGCTATACACAGCAACGTGTGTGACTTTCATTAAGATTTTTTTTTCACAAGTTTTCCCCACAGTACAGAAAATCCTCACTTAATATTGACAGTATCATAGAACCTGTGAATTTAAGTGAAATAATGTATAACAAAAGCAGGTCCTCAAGGTCATTTCATTCAATATAACTCTGGCTTGTTTTTTTTTTGTTTTTTTCTCTCATTAATGTTGTAATAAAACAATTCTGGACAAAACAGTTTTATTCGAGAACATGTTGTTCTTTCAAAGAATAAGCTGGAGATCTCAGTAGGCAGAGAGTCTGTAACATTAGAATCTGGAGCCTGTGCCAACTCCAACCTTGGAGGCTGGAGAATTTCCATGCCTACTGGAATGAGAGTTTCTACACATTGATTTAGCTTTAGGATTGTCCACAGGGAGATCCTCATCTGGGTGCTCCAAGGGATCTTTGGCTAGGATGAGTAAAGCTGGCTTGGGAGGAACAAAGGAAAGATTTTAAATATGTGGTCTTGATGTGGTTTTTGGAGTCCGTGGGTTTGGAGTGCGGGGTCCTTGGGGTCACTCTGGGAAACATTTCACCAGAGCTCCAGTTTCAATGACACGCAGCGAGTTTCCCAGGTGAGTTTCTCCATGAGACAGAGATGCTAGTTATATTTAAAAAGCAAGTTTATTAGGGAAAGGGACAAAAGAGTAAAAGATACTTGCATAGACAGAAGTGGGCAGGAAAAGCTGCCCCAAAGGGACAGGTTTGCTGAGAGAGGTCTGCATGGTTGCAGGCGGGCAGCCTTGAGGAGAGCGGCCTCCACTGAGGGGGGTCAGTGAAGAGAAGCCCCGATATGGTACAGGTCACGGGCAGGCAGGAAGGATGCTGCCCTGCAGAAGGAGAAAGTTGGTGAAAAGAGGCACCTGCATAGGCACTGGTGGGCAGACAGAGCACTGCCCCGAGCCTGTGTAGAAACTGCGCTGATAAAGTCCCTTTCTCTTTGGGAGGGGTCACTCCTCCATGGAGTAGCCTGTTTGTTGCTGATGTTGGGTAACTAGGTAAAACCAGAAAGGGACCAGAGATTCCAGGGTGGGCCCAATCTCCGTATCTTTCCCCTCAGGTCTGTGCTCCACTCCCTATAGCAGTCTGATCCTGCTTGGGTTGTAGGCCTTGTGATAAGGCACTGGCGCCTAAGGGTCACGACCTCTACAGCTAGGTTAATGGTCATGTTATTCCCCTCTATCCCCACCTCCTTGTGTGAGTCAGGTTTTAGTGTTGGGGCATCTCCTTTCCAGTCTTTCTATTCTTGTCCTCCATCATACCCTTCGCGAACAGTGCAACATGGACCAAAGAGAATTTTTAAATCTGATCTGTCATGTCAGTCTTGGGATTTTAGATACCAAGTTCAGATCTGAAGCTTCTAAATGCCTAACTGTAGGCATAACCAGACCTAACTGGTTAAAGACACCTAATCGCTGCAGTAAGAAACTCAAAGGGCTTAGCCAAAAGGGTGGGCAAGAACCTGGCTGACAGTTCCTGACTCTGGCTGGAATACCCGGTTTATGCTAGCTCTGTGTCTTACACTGGTTCCCTAAAGATCACTGGTACTCCTGCTCAAATGAACCCTTCGATTTTTTTATCAACAAGGCACTTTTCCTGCCTTGTTAAAGACTGGATTCTTGGTGTTCTTAAACAAAGACTTCAATATTTTCCCCCCTTTGCTTTTAAGAGTACATTTCTCACATTCTTTTTTTGAGGGGACCCCAAGTTCCTGAGTCTCTTAGATCTTTTAAAGGATCAGTTTGGCTGCTATGTTGAGAGTAGACTGCAGGGGCAGCAAAGATTAAGGTGTGAAGATCAATTACAATAATTCAGGTCAAAGATCACAGTGGTGAAAGTAAAAGGATAAGAAATAATCAGCCTTCAACAAACTTGCCAAGGGCTCTGAGTTAAGAGGGGGAAGAGGGAAGGTTCAAGGGGATATATGAGATGGTAGGAAAAGGAAAGTGCTAATACACCCAAACAGTTGGAGACAATATTCTAGTTATGACCAACTATTGATCACCTATGGAATGGCTATTATGAACTGCACAGAGCCTTTTTAAGTTTTGTGTTACCTCTTAAAGACTGGGCACATTCTTCAAAGATACACATATCCAGGTGCAGAGGAAAAAATGTTTTAATTAAAAGTAAATTAAAAGAAATGTTGATATATTTGCAGGTAAAGCCAAGAGGATTTGCTAACAGAGCTTAAAAGAAGTATGGGGGAAAAAAAGATTCAAGAATGACTCCAATTATTTTTTAAAGATTTATTTATTTATGCATACAAGAACTGGGGCACAGGCCAGAGGTGTGGGGGGGTGGTGAGAGGATTCACCAGAGACAGAGCGGGGATCAGAACAGGCAGACTGACTGAAATACACTGCTGAGGGGAGCAGTGGGCGAGTCAGGAGAGGTCTGCTGCACCATGTGGGTAGCTCCCTGGCTGGCCAAGGATGGAACTCGTGCTGCAGAGGCTGCATATAGCTTCATAGTGCAGTGCTTAACCCCTTGCACCACCAGGGAGGCCCTGAGTCCAATTTTTGTCCTGACCAAGTGGAAGGATTAAGTGACATCTCTGAAGTCCAGAAGGTAACAGGAGGAGCAGGCCTTAGGGAAGATCAGGAAGTCAGTTTTGAACACATTAAATTTGAGATGCCCATTCAGCTCTCAAATGGATATCTTAGGTAGGCAACTGAATAGTCTAGACAGAGATTTGAGAAAGACACATTTGCAAGTCTGAGGCTCATTGATATTTTAAAGACATGAATCTTGATAAGAACACCAAATATATCAATATTAGCAATAAGACTAATATCTTAGCCGTGGATGTCTGAGAAAATTTAATGCCAAGTGGATCAAAAAGTTTTCCTTATTGGGCCTTCCCTGGTGGTGCAGCGGTTGAGCACTGGGCTGCAAAGCTGCCAGCTGGGCTGTAGAGGCTTCTACAAAGCAGGTTAGTTCCCAGCAGCTGATGAGGGTCCCACAAAAAAAAAAAAAAGTTTTCCTTATTTGGTGACTCCACTTTCACACACACACACAGACACTCCCCATTTACCCACAATCCTCTGCTCTGGCATCCACACCCAGTATTGTTCTGAATTCTCTAATGACTTCCACATTCCTAGATTTAAAGGAAACTTCTCAATTTCACCTGATTTTACCTTTTAGTCTTTGCCGCTGCAGACCATGCTGGGCTACTTAAAATCGGCCTTTTCTTGTTTTTGTTCTTGTGTTGCTGCCCATCTGTGAGATGCCTCCTGCCTCTCTGACTGGTCCTTCTGTGCCTATTCCTTACATATTGGGTTTTTGTCTTTCTTACTAAATAACTTCACTCTTTGGGCCTCCCTGGTGGCACAAAGGGTTAAGCACAGCACTAGTTGGATGCCCAGCCGGCCAGGGAGAAACCCACATGGTGCAGCAGACCTCTCCTGCCTTACCCGCTGCTCCTCTCAGCAGTGTACGTTACCTGCTCTGTCTCTGATGAATTCTCTCACCCTCACGTGCCTCTGGCCTGTACCCCAGCTTTGTATAAAAATAAAAATAAACCTTTAAAAAATATTCATGGTATAATTTATAGAAAGCCAAATCCAGATGGGTTTAAATTTTCTTTCTTTTTTTTTAAAGATTTATTTTATTTATTTATGCATACAAGAGCTGGGGTGTAGGACAGAAGTGAGGGGTGGGGGGAGGTGAGAGGATTCACCAGAGAGAGAGTAGGGAGGCAAACAGGCAGATCCACTGAAATACACTACTGAGGAGAGCAGTGGACAAGACAGGAGAAGCCTGCTTATCAAACCCATGCTGCAGAGACTGCCGATAGCTGAGTCATAGTGCTGAGACTTAGCCTCTTGCACCACCAGGGAGACCCCAAGATGTGTTCAAATTTTCTTAAAGGAATTTTCTGTCTCAATTGAACATTTTAGGAGTTTCTATGACATTTGGTTTCAGTTACAGCTTGATCCAGGGCTCAAATTATAATCCGTCACCAAGTCCATCTCATAGTTCCGTCCTCTCTGGGTTGGCTTTATCTGCAAATTGCCCTTCCTATCATAGCAGCACAGCTGCTGCATTGTCTTAGCATAATTTGGTCATACTAACAAAATCCAGCAAAAGATGACACTTCCTCTGGCAACTTCAGAAAACAGTATAGAGTATATAGCTGGATCATGTGCACAAATATATGATCAAATATTACTCTGGATATTTCTGTGGGGGTGTTTCTGGATGACATTAACACATAAATCAATGGATTTTGGAAGTTAATTGCCCTCCATAATGTGGGGGGAGCTGTTTCTCCCAAGCAAAGGGACTTCTGCCATCAGAAGGACTTCCAATGTAAACTGTCTCTTTTTCCGTCTCTAGTCTGTTGGCCCACCCTGCAGATTTTGAACTTGTCAGCCTTGTATAAGTCCATTTCGTAAAATATATATACCGATCTATCTTTATCCTTCCCTCCCTTCCTTCCTTCCTTCCATTTATTAGTCACACACACCCTATAGGTTCTGTTTCTCTGGAGAACTCTAACATAGGTAGATTAGAAAAAATGAAGATAAATCGTAAATTCACAAAGTTAATAAAGAAACCATTCTAGGCCTCCCTGGTGGCCTAGGTGTTAAGTCTCAGCGCTATCACCACTACAGCCTGAGTTCGACCCCCAGAGAGTTAATCCACACATGGCACAGCAGACCTCTCCTGTCTTGCCCACTGCTCCCTTCAGCAGTGGATTTCAGTAGATTCATCTGTTCTGCTCCCCATTCTGTCTCTGGTGAGTCATCTTACCCCACTCCCACCTCTGACCTATACTCCAGTTCTACACAAAATAAATAAATATATAAACTGTGACTTTATTTGCCTGCAGTGAGAAATGAAGAAATGAACTCCATTTAGTAAGCAATGATGAATTTTTGAAAATTTTTATGGATGAGAGAGGTTATAGCAAAAAGTGTGGCTTGGCTTTTCTACACCCAGTAACACCTGTTTCCTCTATCTTCTCATTTGACTACATATATATGTATGTATGTATATATAAACTAAAAAGTCAAAATTTCCAACTTCTCAGTTTCACTTGCAACCAATCGAATGTACTTGAGGAGAGATTTCCTTCATGGAAAAAGAAAAAAGGCAAAGCCATTGCAGCAGATCTTTGTCTTTTTGACTTCTTCACCCTCCTACCTTCTTCTTGTCTGGAATGCAGAAATGAGGTCTAGAGGTGCAGCAGTTAGCTTGCATTCCTGAAGTAACTAACATGAGAGAGAAGACTTATACAATACATATGGCAGAACAGAAAGATGGGAAAAGACTGGGATCCTGGAAATAATTTGAAGCCACTATTCCCACCCCCAGATTCTGAATGTATGAGATAAATAAACCTCTTTTTATTTAAACCACTGTAATAGAGTTTTCTGTTACTATAGATGAATGCCTGGTATAAAGGATATAGTGCAATGATCAAATTTTTCTTCCGGAAGATGAATAAACCTGATGAAAAGAGGGAGAGGGAGGGCCTTCCCTCGTGGCACAGGTGGTTGAGCATCTCCCTGTGTAGCTGTCCGCAGCCTCTGCAGCGCGGGTTCAATCCTGGCCTGCCGGCGAGGGTCCCACATGGCACTGCAGACCTCTCCTGTCGCACCTGCTGCTCTCCTCAGCAGTGTATTTCAGTCTACCTGTTCTGTTCCCTGCTCTGTCTCCGGTGAATCCTCTCACTCTCCCACACATCTGGCCTGTACCCCGGTTCTTGTATAAAAATAAAATAAATCTTTAAAAAAAAAAAAGAAAGAATAGAGGGGGAGAGAGAGGAAAGAGAGAGAGAGAGAGAGTGCCCATTCAGAGGTCTTACAGGGCCCCTGGATAAATATGGCGAAGGTCTGAAAGATTCAGTATGAGTCACAGGCAGATCATCACAAGTCTTTGTCACATTCTTGAGTTTTTCCATCATTGTTATGTAGTTATAATGATAAAATCACATAAATTTCAAATATTTTAAATCAAAAACTATTTCCAGATAAAATAAGGGATCTTCTTTGTCTCAGTGGGATAAACCCAAGGGTAAAACAAAACAAAACAAAACCCTCAACCACGTTGCTGAGACATGAGAATTTCCTTTTATTGCTGCTCTGAGGATACATCTAATTACTCAATCATGCCAATTAAATAGGAAGTTCACCTGCTGACAAACAGCTATCTTGGGATACATCAGAATAAATTGTAGAAATAATTGGATTTTCTAATCAATATTAACTTCATCATATACAGCTGCTGCTTTTTTTTTTTTTGATACAGCATTTGTTCTTATAATATATAAAAATTCATTTGTAGCAAATCTCATGGTTAAAAAGATGAATAATGATTTTGGCCTTTTGTCAGTAAGAGTGATTATCCAGTCTGGAGTAGTATTTTCATAAATTCTTTTATCACTCTATTAATTATCTATTGAAAATATAAATGAATTTTAGCTGAAACCTTGGTGCTATATCGTCTGACAATATAGCTCCATTTTCTGTGTAAGTCCCTGAGATGAACTATTATAATAGTACTTTTATAATTGTTCTTGAAGCAGTCTGCTGACCCATACACACGTGAAAACTGCTCAGTTTTCTAAATTATTTTTCTCTGGAGTGTTTTTCTGGTAAAATGCTAGTCTGGCTGCTCTCCCCTAAAGAGTGACTTTTTTTTTTTTTTTACTTTAACCTTCTGTTTTTTAATTTTTTAATTATACATATTTTTTACATCATTATTTCATTTTTGCACAATGTATGCATTTTCATTTTGGTTCTAGTCCCCATATAATTCCCACCACCCTTGTTTTGATCCTACTCCCTTCCTCCCGCCCCCCCTAGTGTGTCTCTGGTTTATAGTTGCTTGTTGATTTTGATTTTTACTTTATTATAATTAGTCTTTTTCCTGCAGCAACATGCATGGAGCTAGAAGGGATCATGCTCAGTGAAATAAGCCAGAAAGAAAAAGAAAAATACCGGATGGTCTCACTCATACAGGAATTTAGAAAACCTAAATAAGGGACCAGGAAGAGTGACCATTTTAAAGAAAGTCAGATCACAGCACTTCTGTGGTGAAAGTCCTTCCACGCCTCTCCTCTCACTCAGGATAGAAGTGAAAGTCTTCACCATGACTGTGGAGCCCCTGTGTGGCCTGACCTTGCCCTTCCCCAACCTGATCTCTCCCTTTTCCTTCATGCATTCCTCGCTTTTGCTGAATTTCAGGCATGCTGCAGAGTAGGTCCTTTGCACCCAAATTTCCCTTTATCTAGAATACTCTTCCCAGTGTCCCCCTGGCTAGTTCAGAATCAGATGTCACCTCAGGAGAGGTTATCTTACCCTCCATTTAAAATTGCCTTTCCATAAATCCTGCCCTGCCTTATTATTCTCCTTAACATCTACTACATAGGACTTACAACATTTCTTTCATTTAATTTATCATCTAAATCTCCTTCAAATATAAGTCCACAAGGCCAGGAATATTAAATGTTTTGTTTGCTGCAGTACCCCCACCATGACCTAAAGCAGAGTCTGGCATACAGTAAGCACTGAACAAATATTTGTTGAACATATGAATTTCTGCAAATTGAATTTGGGCCCCAGAATGTACCTCTTTTGTTTTTTACTTGGGGTCTCTCTTTGACCCCTGTCTTTCATTTATTATGATTTCCCAAAGTGCCTAAGGTAGTTCCAAAAACTCAGATATGATTAATGTCTTCAACCAGACTCCTGAATCACCTGTGCTCAGGGCTTCAGTTAATCAATAATGTGGAACTCTGTCTGATCTCGGAAAGCCCAATCCAAGGAAAAAAGACTGGGTTTCTGCACTTGGTTTCTGACTACAAGACAATTAGATTCAATAGAGTAGTGATCTGCAAGTATGTTTAAGCCACACAGTGCATATAAGCACATGTATATGCACGCTCACACATACAAGCTTAGAGTTACATCTGTCCATCTCCCTTTTGCTTTATACAACTGGCAAATAGATATTTCTAATTAGGGTCTGGTTCTTAATCTAATATGATATTCAGAAGATGTCTCAGATCCTGTTATCCAAATCTAGGGAAAGGAGCAACTACACAATATCAAAATGTTAGCAAGTCTTTGATGCCCTAATTCTATTGCTAGGTATTTACCTTTTGAACATGTAAATGTTTATCCACAAATATAAACCAGAATGTTCACAACAGCATTATTTATAATACCAAAAAGCAGAAAATAGTCAATTTCTGTATTACAGGCACTGTAGTTAATTAGGCTATCTAGTAATGAGTGTGGTTCATCTTTCCTACTTGAGAAAAACTGAATAGACTATTGAATAGGATCTGTTGTGCAAATAAAACAAAAAATACATCCATAGATTAATATATGTGGGTACAACATGGTTGCATTTTACATGAATTTGAATTATGCATGTTACATATTGGGTTAGATGAAAATACTAAGTCTTGTGCTCAGAATTTTTTTGTTGTTGTTGTTTAAGAAAACTTATTTTCAAGACTGGCACTTCCTATGCTTACACAATTGTAACATGTGGTGTCACCCAAACTGTAAATAGTACTATTTTTTCAGCTGGTGTGTGGGTAGGAGTTTGAGAAGGAGGAACTGAAAGACAGCTAATTGTGGGATTTACAGGTTTGAAGCTCTAGTGGTGTTTTCAAGCATAGACTTTTGTTCAGGAAATGGAAGTAAATGTCTTACAGCTCTTGACAAATGACCTTAAGTAGTCACAACATCTTTCTCTTTCCTAATTTTACAATCAATTAAAAGGAAAAGTAAATTTACCTATTAATTGACCCAAATAGATTTGAGTTCCAAATAAAAGCATTCAAAGTATGATCTGTCATCATGTACTTTCATTGTTTGAAAACAAGACATAACTAAATTCTTGTGCCTTTAGGTGTAGCTCATGTCATGTTTCTATGGAACAATTTCACAAAAATTTGAAGAAATCAAACAAATCTAGTTATTTTAGATGTAGAGACTTGTAACCATGGAGTTTATTAAGAAATTCTCAGGATCTCTTCTGTAAAATCAGACTATTGACCTTGGGTAAGTACAGAATTTTATTTTTTATAACATTAGCTCCCATATAACAGAAAAGAAAGCAGAAAGATATAACCAAGCCCTCATTCACAAAATAGATGATAATACAAAGCTACAGCCATAGTTTAACATAACTGAAAGAGTAAAGTGATAATCCACAGCCATGTGAAGAGTGAGCATTTGACCAGAGGGCTAAAATTACCTTGTATGGTCAAAATCTGGGTTAGGGGGCTCCCTGGTGGCCTAGGGGTTAAGTCTCAGCGCTATCACTGCAAAGGCCCACCACGATGGCCTGAGTCTATGCTCAGCCAGGGAGCTAACTCACTTGGAGCAGCAGACCCCTCCTGTCTCCACCACTGCTTCACTAGTAGTGTATTTCAATAGATCCGCCTGTTCTGCTCCCCACTTTCTCTCTGGTGAATCTTCTCACCCCTACACCTCTAGCCTACACCCTTGGTTGTTCTATGCAAAATAAATAAATAAAATCTTTTTTAAAAAAATCTGGGTTAGGACAGTTGAAGGCATAAAGTAGCATGACATTTATGCAGCTTTTGTACTGCATCTTGATGCAGATGCCATAGGATAAAGTCACTGGAATTAGTAGAAGGTGGTTAATGCAATGAGAAAAACAACTTTTCCATTATGACAACCTTGCACACACCAGACTGGACAGTAAGATAGGGATTTAGGATTCCCACCACAAGTTTAGGATTCCTACCACAAGTTCTTGCTTTTCCCAGGACATTTTTAAAAATTACCACTCAGAGTTAAGCCCTTGAAATGTTGTATCTTCCCCGACCACCTGATAAGTCATAGGTACTCACTACCTGCTCTTTTTTTCCCTAAATTTATTTATTCATTTTCGTACATTGTTCATTTTTGTACAGTAATTGGTTTCTTCCCTCAGGTGTAGTCCTCATGGGTCCCCCACTACCACAACACCCGTGAACCAGCACCATAGTCCCTGCGCTCTTCCCCACTGTTTTGACCCCTCCATTTTCCCCTCCCCTGCTGTCTGCCTCAGCTCTATGGTCAGTTTTCAAGTTTTGTGTTTTTCTTGACCTTTTGTTCAGGTTCTCTGTGTTCCACATATGAGTGAAAACGTCGATATTTATCTTCCTTCTGACCTGTTTTGCTTAGCTACTTGTTCCTTAGCTCCTGTGGGCTCTGGACATGACCTGAAGTGACTCTCCTTCCCTGTCTCATTGCATCTCTCCTCCCCCAGCTGGGATCTGTAAGTAATAAATTCCATGACTCTACTTCCTTAGTGTGAGTGTATTGAAACTACACCTTCAATCAAAAGAACACGGTGGGTTTCACTTCCTAATATGGGAGCAGAGAGGCTGAGGGAACTTCCTGCTGACCCTGTGTGGGTGGTGTGTGTCTCTTCATTCAGCAAGTCATAACCTGCATGTTTTTAATTCACTACACCAGCTCCAGCTTCTCCCCACACTAAGCTATTGCAGATTTCGTGGTTTTAATAGAAAAGCTGCATTCAAGTTAGGTTTCCTTTTTTTTTTTTAACTTGAAAAAAATCCGCCTCAATAAAAGTACCCAATATGACCGATGGTGAACCATATGCCACCTCCAGTAAACTGTATTTGGGGTTTGTTTATTTTACTGTCATTCAAAATGCTTATTACGGGGACTTGGTTTGGTAGTGAGTATACTGTCAATATACAGATTATTATAATACTGGTAAATACAGTGTGCACTTGTGACATCTGAACATGTGACACTGAACAGAGACTACCCATTTTGGCTATGATCAGGGCTAAGACAGAGAGTGGCAAGTGCCCCTTCATTAAAGAGTGGCAAGTGCCACTTCATTGCTTCATTAAAATGTGGGACAGGCCCTTTATGTCATTAATCTTAATAAAATGCTAGGTAGGAAAGGTTAGAAAATAGTGAGAATGAGCAGATATAATAGATGATTTTGTAGAAGAGAAAAAGCTTTAAGGAAGAAAAAAGAAAAAGCTAGATATAGTGGGAAAATCCTCCTGGTGAACCTCATTAATTTGGTTTAATTCTTGTAAAGAAGTCCAAATAAAGATATTTCAAAGCATGTTCTTCATTCAATCAGCCAATAACATAAAAACCAACATCAACTGAGTATCTTCTGTGGACAAACGGTTAAAGAAAACTTTTTCCAAAGGAAAAATTAGGATGTTTTAGCCCTCAGTGAGCTCACTGCAGTTTACTTTCAAGCATGCAAAGCAACAGAATTAGCCCTAGTAAAGTGTTGTTTAGAAAAGGTCCTTGGTTCAAGTTGTACCTAAATTGCAGCAAGGCTTTTATGTACCTCCTTCTATTTTATTACATTATACCAAAATAATTTTCCTATTTTTAGTATTTATCTTGCTCTCAATTTTATATTATTATAAATAACATTACAAGGGACATCTCCATGAACATAATATCCCCTGTATTAGGTTACTTCCTTACTTTAGTTCTCAGAAGTGGGATTACTTTCTAATCTAAACCATTCTTGGAGTATTGCCAAATAGTTTTCTAAAAAGGTTTTACTAATTTATAATGCCATGAGCAATGCATGACAGTAATCAGAGAAGCAATTTCATAGTCTCATCATATGGCCATATTTTATAATTAATATTTTCAGACTTTTAAATTCAAATATATGAGATAATTTAAAAATAGGTACTTATTTTACACATAAGGTTTTTAGCATGTGATTTCCATGGAAACATTATACATTTTATGTTTGAAATCAGTCTTTAAGAAAGTATGAACTACAGGTGACACAAATATGAGCGTGGTTCATATTCTCATTTCCCGCTGGGTAATTTAGGGCATTTGGAAATCATTTATTCAACTATTAAGGAAAATCTTCTCTACACTAAAATAAATTTTAAAACATTTTTAGGAAAAGGTATTTAGGAAATTATAATCCTGTTTATTATTCAATTAATAAAACAACACTAGATAATGCAATATAACTTTTGAAGTCATGTACTTAATGCAAAATGACATCTTTTTGGAAAAAATATTAACTAAAAAAGTTACAAACAATAATGTGAACACTTTAGTTATTTTGTTTTTATTAGAGTAGTTAGACATTTAAAAGAAAACTACCACTCACTGAACACTGAATTAAAGTGAATTTATTTCTAGCAATCTGCCTTCGTGATTCTGTAAGAAGATAACCAACAACATTTTCTGCTTATAGATTATTAATGTTTTAAATCTACATTTTACTTCTTAGTACTTGATGAAGTTGTTGGTTTTTCTCGATGAAAAGCTGGATTTATTCTCAAATGGAAGACAAACCACCAGTATTGGGGAATAGATGATTTCAAATAAATCAACAAGTAACCAAATGGAAAGTTAAATCCAGGGTCACATATGCAAGCACATTTAGCAGTGGGATATGAGCCAGGCACATTTCAGTTTAGGTAGCACATGGTCTGACAAGCACAAGTATCCTTATGCAGACAGTTGGTGGTATATTTTAGGGCACAGCTGCCCCATTAAATCAAGCCCACAAGATTGCTGTAGGTACACTGTTTGTAGAATTCATTCCTTGGCCTTAAATCTATAAATCTGAATTTCTGTATATTGCATCTTTTAGAGGGCAAACTCTATAGACTTTGGAGCCAAATTTTCAGGGTTCACATCCCAGATCTACTATTTACTAGCGATGTGACATTAGACTAGAAACTTAACCATTCTGTTCTTTAATTTCTCCATCCATAAAATGGGAATAATAATAGTCTCCAGAGCCTCCCCGGTGGCGAGCGGTTGAGCGCTGGATTGCGAAGCTGCCCATGGCCTCTGTGGCGCCGGTTCGATTACCGGCTGCTCCCCGCCACTGGAGGAGGGTCCCACATGGCGGGCAGACCTCTCCTGCCGCCCACTGCTCCCCTCAGCAGTGTACTTTGGTCCTTTTGCCTGCTCTGCTCCCTGCTCTCTCCCTGCTCCCTGCTCTGGCTCTGGTGAATTCTCTCACCCTCCCGCGCTTCTGACTGTACCCAGTGCATGTATAAACAAACAAACAAACAAACAAACAAACAAATAAATAAATAAATAAAACATGCCTCTCTAAAAAAAAAAATAATAGTCTCCAACTTATAAAGTTGTTGGAAAGATTAAATTAATTAATACATGCAAAGCCTTAAAATAGTATCTGGTACACAGTAAGCACTACGAGTGTTTGCTAGTATTATTAATATCATGATCATTAATTTTTATTATTACTTCTACCTGAATTTAAATAAAGCTTTATAGCCCTTAGTGAAGAATCAAAAGGATAGTGAATGCATCTACAAATATTAGCTCTATTTCCTAAAGCATAGTAATTTGGGCCTGAAAAATTGATCTTGCAATAACAGTTACATAATAGGCATTCATAAAAGTGGAAACATTTTTTACTGCAGTTTTATAAGTTTATTTGACAACCAGTGGTTAATTATCATCCATGTTGACTATGTAGATTTTTGAAAGTGGTGATAGGTGTTGTGGGGAGAATTTGGGTAAGGAATGATTTGAGCCTCTCTCTAATCCTTTCTCAGTTTGCACCAGTGACTTGCTGGGATGTTTGGTTTTGGGTGCTGGCCTTTGACACAGAATATGAGCTGGCCCTACTTCTGCATCCCTGGAGCTAGTCTGGTTTTTCTGGTCACAGTGGTGGGTCTTATGGCTCAGTTCCCAAGGCAACCTTATCAATTCCTCTATCGATTCCTCCCAAACTTACCTGCTGGGCAAGGAGTAGGGACTGGGTTTTTAACCTGATGAAATTGTACCCTGACAACAGGTACATAGATGGCCAACATATAGGGCTTGTTTAGTGAAGCTTCTTCCTCATTACATTTTTTGAACAGCTACGCAAAGATACAGTAATGGACATTCTTACTCCTCTGATTAGACAGCTTTGTTGAACCTGGTGTCAACATGCCTATCTGCAGTGCCCATCTCCTTGTTGGCAAATTTCTGAATCTCTTGAGAAGCACTCTTCTTGTAGGCCACCCCATGACTGTATTTGTGAACATCCACAGCGTGTTCTCTGGTCACTATCTCATTGATGGCAGACTAGCCCTTCTCATTTCCCTTCATTGCTGGACCCACTCTACTGGAACCAAAAGGAGAGAGAAAAACATTAGGTATTGTCAGAAGCAGGACAATTTTAGTTAGTTGAATTCTTGAATTCTACCTCTGCCATTAACTTATTATGTGATCCTGGGCAATTTACCTACTCAACCTCTAAGCTTTAGGAGGGGAATAATACTTGCCTGACAAGATAATCGAGAATTAGATAATGAGTGTGAGTGGCCTGACAGATGGTCTACTGCATAAAGATCTCAGGTCTACATCCACGAACTCAACTAGTTTCTGCACCTTCATGTGGGGCCCTCTCTCCCTCTCTCTGGCTCTTTGCCACTTTTAGCAGAACCTTACTCTCTGGCTAATGAAACCAAAACACCACAAAGCAGGTCCATGATAATGACCAAACTGAAAACAATGTGTAATGACATCACTGGTCATTTAATATTATAATGCTATATAAAAAAGATTTAGCAGAGCTGACTCTAGGGCCAAGATGTGAAAAAAGCAGTTGTGTGAACTTCAGCCAATCATCTCACCTCCCTCCACTTCATGTTATCCATTAGTTATTGAAACTGAATAGATGGTCTCCTTCATTTTTTTATACCAATCAAAACCCTTAAATTGACAATAGGGAAAATAAATTATGAGTTACTTAAAAAAAAAGGTTTAAAAGCCCATATTTTAAAGATATGTACATTAAAGTATATACTGGATTTGTTTTTAAAATACTTTAGAAAAAGGGGAAAAAAAGGAAAAAGTGCATGAAACAAATGCCACAGAATCTTGATAAAATCAGTTGGATAGGAATATGAAGATTTCATTGTACAATGCTCTTGAATTTTTTGGTGTTTGAATGTTTTTATATGTGGCCAAAAAATGGAAAGAATTTAAAAACTCTCCCATTTCAAAAGTATGTGACCTCTTATGACCAGGCACATGAGGCTTATCTAATATTCTAGACATTTCATCCCATTTCTGAGTCTAAGTCACATCTATTCATACACCTATCAAATCTTCCATTCCTTCTATTTCAGCTGGGTATGTCATGTAATTTCCAAATAAGTATTTACACATCTGAAGCTAGGAAATTGTCATTTCCTCCTATATCACCACACAGACATTTTTGTAAGCCACATTTGTAGATCAATGTTTCCAATAGTCAGGTCACAAGAAAACTGTAAAGAGCATCCACATCAGTTTAGTGAAAGGTCAGACACAAAGATAATACATTGTATGATTCCATTTATATGAAAAGTCCAGAAAGGGCAAATCTTCAGAGGCAGAAAGTAAATTTTAGAAAATGTTACCAGGACTGGAAGTAGAGTGGGCACTAACTTTAAATGGGCATGACTGATTTTACTGGGATGAAGGAATTGTGCTAATATTGGATTGTGGGAGTGATTGTATGACTTGGTAAAATTACTAAAAATCATTAATTTTTAAAGAAGTGAATTCTTTGGTATGTAATTTTACCTCAATAATTGTTTTTTTAAAGCCATATCTAGGTGGATCATAAACTTTAAATAAATCATTTGCTAGGTATGTAAAGCATTTTACATAATGTGCACAACAATTTGTGTGATTTCACACTTGTGATAAACACTTTTTAAATAAAGCTTTAAGTTAAAAAAGATGAGTTAAATAGACTTGACTAAATCATTGTAATAAGTTCATATAATTAAGTTTAATAAAAAATGTTAACAAACCAGAAGTTTGGGAAATGCTAGTCTTTGTTTCCTAGGTGATAAAATCCCAGTTTCCTCTGTGTGTGTTTTAAATCTCAGAATCAGATATAAAGATTAAAATGGATGATATTGATGAAAATGCTTTCTAAACTGCTATAGCTATCCTAAGAAAATAAATGACCTATCTAAACTGTTTCTGTTTTATTTTTAATTACCTATTTATTTATTTTTACATCATTGTTCATTTTTAAACAATATTTGCTCCCCACCCCAGGTGGGATGTAGTCCCCATAGACTTTCCTTCACCAATGCACCCGTGCACCATCACCTCAGTTGCCTGTGGTCCCTCCCTCCCTCTGATCCCTCTCCCTCCTCCTCCCCTGCAGGATGTCTCTGGTTTATAATTGTCTGTTTTTTTTTTTTAAACAGTTTCTATTTTAAAGAAATCCTAACTAGGTTATTATGACTGATAAGAGATTCTCCAGGTGGGGCTGGAGTAATTTAAGTGGTTTCCCAGCTTCCTTCCATTAGGGTTTCAATTTCTCTGACGGTTTCTTCCTTCCTCCAACAATACTGAATGGCTGTTATGAAGCCATTAGGTGGTGGGTGCTTATTTTTGATCCTCAAGAAATGCCTTGTTGCCTTCTTCCTCTCTCTTTTCTGTTTACAAGTCAACCTGCTCCATTATGAAAACCACCTGTCTGATTGGGGTGCATCAAATCAAGACCTTTCCTGGTCGTTCATGGCACAGCTGAAATGAATGTGCATTTTTAAAACTTTCCCAAATATTAAATGAGAATACCCTCTACCCCTTCAAGTTTTTAAATTACAGTACTGTCAAATTTTTAAATTACTGGATACTGAAAAAAAAAAAAAAAGTTCTCCACCCCCATCTTGATTTCTGTTCCTAAATTCTTGTCTCTTCTACCCCCTTGTTTTTTTTTTAAGAAAGCCAGTCTTGCCACCTTTCAAGAAAATATTGAGGGTCTGAGGGCTCAGCGGCATTTAAGTCACAAGCCCTAATGAAAAAAGCAACACACACACACACACACACACACACTTTTCTTCCTAAATTCTCATTCCCATAGAAACCCACCCAGAGCACTCTCTTTGCGGCGATCCCTGCATGGTCAACATTTGTTTTCAGCAAAGAGGTGATACCATTATTGTTTATTGTTATTACTACTATTAGTTAGGCTAATGAATAAACCTAGGGACCTTTTGCTGTATCTCAACGTTCTGCTAAGTTCTCAATACTTCAGCTATCAGCCAAATTTGCGAAGGCCATAAAAAAATAAAAACAATGATCAGGGCAGGGTCCATAACTCCCAGCCCCCAGGCGCACAGGGCTTTCACTTGGTTCTGTTTCATCTTCTGCCAATTCTAAAAAGGTTTGCGTGGCAGATACGGTTACTTCTTGCACCGAAGGGCAAAGGGACTCGTGAGAGACCCAGCATGCCAGCTGATGACAGAACCTAAACTGACACCTGTTCTAGCTGATCCAAGTAATTTTAATTTTTTTTTTCCAAATTCCTAAGTGGAATCTCCCCTCTAGGCGAGTGAAAACTGCGCTGAAACTGAAGTAACTGATCCTGGGCCGGGGCGGGGGGGGGCGGGGGGGTAGTTAGCCTGAGGGACTGTGGTTTTGGCCCCCGTCAGGAAACCGCGTTCTGTTTGCGTTTTAACTCCGCCAAGTTGAAGATACCCCTGGTGCAGAGTATTTTCAGGATTCCCTCGCGAGTTTTCCTGGGCTGTTTCGTTGATTCGATGAGCAACGTAGCAAACGTAGCTACAGCACAGGAAAATAAGAAAACGCAAAGCACGTGGCGGACGGGATTTTCATTTTTCTTGGCCCTTCTCCCGACCCGTAGCAGCGCCCTATTACGACTGCGTGGGTGACTCGTCTATAAAAAGCCGTCTCGGCGCGTCTCGGCGCCACAATCTCTTCCTGTTCTCGTCGTGGCTCTCGTCGCTTGTTGTTGAAGCCGCAGTGGCCGCGAAGATGGCGTCTACCAGCCGGTTAGTATGTCCGGCGAACTCGGCTGGCTGAGGGGTGGGCGGAGAGCCCCGAGGCTGGCTCGGGCGGCGTTGGGGGCCACCGCGTCAGGGACGGCGCCCCGAGAGACGGGGAGAGGCGGCGGAACTGACTGGCTGACCCGGACAAAGGCGCTTTCAGACGGCGGGGCTCTCGGGGGTGTCGCTGGGGGTATCGAGCCGTCGGCGTTACTTCCCCAATCCCCTCGGGCGTCGTCTCACCCAGGCACTGCCTTCTGGGGGGCCCTCTGTGTACACTGGCCCCGGCCTCGCGTTTTTTTTGCGGATTTTTTAAACGTGGTTTTTTTTTTTCCTAATCATATTTTCTGCTCTTGTTTTTCCGTCTACGGTTACCAAGCCGCTTGTGCCCGCGTCCTTCCTTTCAAAGAGAGGGAAGGGGGTGGTGCTCGGCCCTGTCGGTCTGACAGAAAGTTAGGGGCGTCCGCATTGGTGACCTGACAGAAACTGATCACCTCCTCAGGGGCGCTCTCAAGTGGAAGCCAGGCAGTGGCGTTCTGGAGAGTTACGTTTGTGTCTGAGAGGTTGCTTTCCCGAGGTCTTCTGCAAAATCCTGAAGAAAATTTACCTGCAGAAAATTAGTTACATATGCCGGGAAGTCACCCTTGAATATGTTTTTAAAATGTGATGTACTCCTCACACCGGAAATGAATGCAGTTCCCTTAGAGACAGCCTTTAATCCTGTGACCTGAAAAATGTTTGCAGACCCTAATTATGTCCCTCAATACCACTATGAGGTAGATGGATACTAGTATTTTTGCATAAGTGTAAACTGAGTCACACCAGTGTTGACTCTGGCAGGGTTAGTGTTAAGAGTGCTGAGCCTCAGGTATCTGTTTCCTCTTATCACACAGTTGGCCTCCAGTTAACTCATAATATATTAAAAGTGTCAGGAATTCCTATATCTTCTGGAAGCCAACTCTGACATAGTTTTTCTGAAATTATGGAGTTGAGTTCCAGTGAGAGCCATTATCACTAAAGAGTGAACTGGAATAGTCCAGGCTCTTTCTGATAACTGTTTAAAACAAAAATGGGGGGAGCGGGGAGGAAACTCTATTAACATGTTTGGAAATAACTCTTAAAGCCATTGACACTCTTGTGATTGAAGGTTCAATCATTCTGTCTGGGCGTGGCTGTCATGTTAAGTCTTCCTTGTAGGTTAATGGAAAACTTTAGCTTCCCAAAGACACCTAAATATGACTTACATTCTTTCACAGCAGTAGATCTGAAAGGTAAATGTGGTCCTGTTTGAACACATCTTTTACATATACTAGAACAGGAAATTTTATTTTAATTTTTTTTTAAAGTTGGGGTAGTTAAATACACTGAATTCACTTAATAGATTCTTTAGCCAAAGAATACTTTTTTTTGCCTCTGCAGTTTTTGTTAAAAAAAAAAAGTTGATAATAGGTTTTTTTAAATAAAAATGGTCAACTTTTTTTTTTTTTTAATTTGTTTATTTATGCATACAAGAGCTAGGGTACAGGCCAGAGGTGTAGGGGGTAAGAGGATTCACCAGAGACAGAGTGGGGAACAGAACAGGCCTACTGACCGAAATACACTGCAGAGGGGAGCAGCAGGCAAGTCAGGAGAGGTCGGCTGTGCCATGTCTCCTGTTATGCCATGTCTCCTGTTGTGCCATGTGAGTTGCTCCGTGGCCAGCCAGGGGATCATACTCAGGCTGCGGAGGCTGTGGACAGCTTCATAGATTGCAGACAACATCTTAACCCCTTGAGCCACCAGGGAGGCCCAAAAATGGTTAACTCTTAAATATGTCATTGCAGTTGTCCCTCTCAAGTTCTTCTAGTGAGAAGAAAGGTGAATGTTAATATTTTTATCTTTAACTTTATTTCCCTGAGGAAGATGTACAGTTAATAATCTATGAAACCACCTCATCTTCTCATAGAGAAAATTACAAATATTTAGAATTCAAATATTAGCATCACCACTTACTAATTCTCTGATTTCGCCAAATTTTCTGTGAGCATATATTTAAAATGGAGATCATGCCTGTCTTGCATATTTATTAATCTTGAAGATTAATAAATGTACAGCACTGCAAATATAGTATGCTCCAATAGATGATAGCTATAAAATGAAGTTTGCTATTGGTTTGTTTTAATATTAGTGGTTGTTTACTCCATTTCTTCCATAGTTTTTCTTCTCCCTGACTCTTGTGATTCCTCTTTTGTATTACGGTTGTGGGTTATCTGATTAAAAGTTGACAGTCTTAATCTTCATTTCATTTTATTGTGGACAAATAACTCATACAAGTAGTAAAAACCAAAGAGAAGAGTAAAACACAGTCTACTCTTTCCCTATTTCCTAACATCTAATTCTCCCCCAGAGCAACTGTTATGACCAGTTTTTTTTGTGTGTTTCCCTAGTAATTCTCTGCTCCAGAGAACATGCATGTAGTTCTAATTTCTTTTTCTACTGCAAAAGTAATATAATCTGAACACTGTTCCCAACTTTGCTTTTATCTCTTTTATCTTTTTTTTTTTTTAATGAAGGTAGCATCCTTTTGAGGTGCATAGCACACTTAAAAGTGAGCACCTACACATAAGCTACCACCCAGGTCAAGAAATCAATTACTACGAAAAGCTTTTTTGTGCCCTCAAACAATACCTCTTCCCAAAGATAACCACATTCTGACTTCTAACACCATAGGTTATTTTTTTCCAACTTAAAGTTTACATAAGTGGAATATGTATTCATTCCTCTGTGTCTGGTTTCTTTTGGTCAGCATTTTGAGATCATCATTGCATATTACTGTAGTTCATATTTTTTCAGTGTTGTATAAATTTCTTATATTCCTTTTACTTGGCATATATGTGAGGTGGTAGATATTCATCTGCTTTCTAATAGTGCAAAAATATATCCATCCTTTTCTTTGTATTCTGTGTGCCACATCGTTACCCATATTACACATTTGCAATTGTTACTGCAACATTTTCTTATGGTTTGACATAATTTTTTGTCTTTGTCATAATTTATTATAGTATTCTCATAGGAACTTAGAAAAAGCATAAACATAAAGCAAACCCCAACCCTCCATTTTCACACTAAGCTCTAAGATGTGTTCTGCTTGATTTGAATATGTAAACTTGGGGACTATGGATTATTTTCTCAGTTTACCACTGGGAATTACCTATTACATTGAGAGTTGACATTCTGAATTGTATTTGCTAGCATAAGTAACTATTGAAAACCACAAATATCAATTTACATACTCAAATAATGGTTGATGTTTTTTAGATGTTTGTGTTGGCCAACCATAACCTTTACTGTTTTCCTTGCTTCCAGTGAACTTTTAAAGAGGGCTTATTTTTAGTGATGTCCAGCATTTGTGATTGTGAGGTCATAAGCTCAGGCATAGTTGCCAAATCTATGTTAAATATATTTTTTGCTTTGTGTCTTCTATAAGCTGCTTTATTATTCAAAGTAAAATAATCAAGAAAATTATTAATATCACAAGTAGATTAAAAAAGTAGTTCTTGAATCCATTTCTTGAATCCACTTAACAAATTCAGTTCTGTACAAAATGTACCATTCTAAAGATATTAGTAAAGTAACTGACTAGAGAAATAAGTGACAAAGGGATTCAAACCCAAATGTTTCAGATTAGTATGGAAGTTATTTCTATGTAATCAAAGTTTCTATAATTCTTAGCCTACGTGTTAAGAGACATTAAAATGTTAAAACATGTTCAGTGTTAAATTTTAAGTTTTTAAGATCTTTATGTCTGCAAGCCAGTAACTGTTCTTAAAAAAAATTAATTACAATGGACTCTACTTGTTAATTAGTAGCTAGAATTTAAAGCAACTTCATGGGATAAACACTTGAAATTTTAGCTTAAATGTATAGTTTGGCAAAAATTGTTCCTAATCCTCCTTTTCCCATACCTCCCTCCCCACTCCCCCAGACTGCTTTATTACATATTGGTTAAGAGGTTGTAAAAAAAAAAAAAAAAATTTTTTTTTTTTCCCATTTAGTTTGGATGCTCTTCCACGAGTCACATGTCCAAACCATCCAGATGCAATTTTAGTGGAAGACTACAGAGCTGGTGATATGATATGTCCTGAATGTGGTCTGGTTGTAGGTAAGCAATTATAATGATTTTAATTGAAATCACTGTTTCCAGTATATGCCTACCTCATTTTAGTACACTTTGCTTAGTGCATTTTGCAGATAATAAGTTTTATACAAATTGAAGGTTTGTGGCAACCTTGCGTTGAACAGTGTACTGGTGTCGTTTTTTCAACAGCTTGTGCTCATTTCGTGTGTCTCTGTTACATTTAATTAAGGTATGTACTCATTTTTTTTAGACATAATGCTATTGCACATAATCATTGCATACTTAACAGACTATAGAATAGGGTTAACATAACTTGCATGTCCTGGGAAGCCCAAAATTGTGTGTGACTGTTACCTTTATTGCTGTGTTCTAGGACCAAACCAGCACTATCTCTAAGATAATGCCTTAGTGTATTTTCCAAAATTTTCCTTTAGTGATTACGTTTTGTTTTTTTCCCCTTACAGGTAATCATATTTACTGTAAAAAGAAACAAAAACAATTAGGAAAAGAGACAGGAGAGTAAAATCATTCAGAGATACCATATTTTATTGCCTATCCAAATTCATATATTTCATAATGTGGAGTAAGGGGAACGTCTAAAATTGAAACAGCTGAACCAAAAGAAAAGAAAAAGCTCTTAGTCTTTAGTCTTAAATATTTTGTGTGGGGATGTAATGGGGTGAGTGTACTCTTGCATATGAAATAATAAATGCAGTAAACTTTTGTGGCTTCTATATACTTTGGAAAGTATACTTTGGAAAGTAGATCAACAATTATTCACAGTAATAAAGATCTATCTACACTGAATATCATCCAAGACTTTTTAGTCAATGAAAAGGTCTGTTGTAATTTTATATGCTTATGTAGAATTATCTATTTATGAATATCTTGTATAAAACTGCCAAAAACAGTTTCTTAAAATTTCACTTTTATTCCTACTTGCTTACTAATAGAGATATGTAGCAGAGCTTTAGAATAGAGGCGATCTGTTAAAAAATTATTCTTAAAAGGTGGAGTTGCAGCTCGCACCTGAGAAAAGGGTAGATGATACTGATTTTGAAATATTTTGATTTTTCAAAATATACTGATTTTGAAATATTTGCAGTTGTAAGCTGCTCAGTAAGCAATATTTAGAGCTACTACACTTATGAATGCTTAGCACTGTTCTAAATGATTTACATACTCACTTAGTTTATCCTTAGAAAAACTTGTGAAATGCTAACATCTTCATTTTGAAGATGAGGACACTAAAGTTTTAGGTTATCTGGCAATCTAGCCCCTCTGTCAGGCAGCTAAATTTCTACCCTACTTTTCCTTTTCATAATAAGTGAATTCAGTCTGAGACTGGCAAATCATGACCCATCACCTGTTTTATACAATCTCTGTGCTAATAATGGCTTTCACATTTTTTAAATAGTTGAAAAAAATCAAAATATCTTGAAATTTATAAAAGTATTACATTCAGATTTCAGTATCCATAAATAAAGTTTTATTGGAATACAGCCACACTGTTTGTTTACATATTGTCTGTGGGTGCTTTCCACGTTATAATAGCAGAGTGTAGTAGATGTAACAGAAATCTTATGTGATGCTTCATAGTGCTGCTCAGTACATTACAAATCCCAGTGATGGAGTTCTAACTCCAAAGCATATCCTTGCTGGCCAAGCTTTCCATACTGCAACATTTTATTTACTTACTGTATCGTTGCATTCCCATCATAGCAAAATAAGGGGGAAAATCATGTAAAAGAACAATGAAGTATGGATTATATTGTTACTGAACTGGATGGCAAAGCATGTTGTTTATTATGTAGTGAGACCATAGCTGTGCTAAAAGAACGGTAAACTTTGACATTGCTAGATTTAGCACTCTATAGTATTCCCAACTCAAGAAAACAATGGTCAGAAAATTTAGAAAATATAAAGTGTGATATATCAACATAGCCAAATTTCTTCGCAAAAATTAAAGAATAAAAATAGGGCTGCAGCTGAAGTAAAATTTGAGTGGTTTATTTGTAGGCCAAGCAAGGAAAGTCATTTCCCAATAACAAGTTAATTAATTTGGGTTTGATTGTAGCTGCTGAAGAATTGTGTGCAGAGGAAATAAATTTATTTAGAACTATTAGCAAGAATTGTTGCTTGAAGAGTTGAAGACATTGGGAAGCAGTATCAGTAATCAGTTAAAAATCAAAGCAAATTTCACGTATTTTTCCTAGACTCTTGATAACTAGAAAGATATTCATAGAGTCAGTGCAGAATTTGAAGTGACTATAAATCTTTTGCGTGTAACCAACTATGAAGAAAAAATATTTTCAAAGAAGTTCCAACAATACATTTCAGTATAACCTGAAGTGGAAGCTCCTGAGATGTGTAATGACTATGGTAGTAAAAATCTGTATGGAACAGAAGACATAGTTGCACAAATTTACAAGGATTTTGAAAATGTCGGATTTTTATAACATTGACTTATTCATTGTATTATTCATAAGCAGGTATTTTGTGTAAAAGGCTTGAATTTGTCATTCATTCTTGTAGACTTAATTGCCATCAGTTCTATGAATTTTTGTGAGAAAAAGAAGCTAAATACTCTGACTTGCCCTGCAACACAATAATTTGGTAGCTTAGCAGTGGCAAAGTTTTCTTTTAGTTTTGAACTCAGGGCTAAGGTTGAAGTTTTTCCGAACCAGTACAGGCATACTTCATTTATTGTACTTTGCTTTATTTCTCACAGATAATTGCTTTTTTCCTTTCCTTACACAAATTGAGACCTTGTTGCACCCCTGTATTGAGCAAGTCTTACCTTGCCATTTTTCTGCATGTGCTCACTTAACATTGTCATTTAATTATATAGATTTTTAGACATTTTTATTTCACACTTAATAGTTGCACTATAGTATAGTATAAACATACACTACAGCATAGTGTAAATTTAACTTTTATATGCACTGGGAAACCAAATCATTTGTGTGACTCACATTATTATTTTGCTTTAATGTGGTGGGGAACCTAACTTGCAGTATCTCTGAGGTATGCCTGTACTGCCTTTTAACAACTGCTATTGAACAGTGAGTGACTTTAGAAATTAGTTTGGGCTGTAGAGTTGCTACTATTTCTTAGTTCACCCTAGAATTGTTAGGAAAACTGTCTGACTTAATACTAGTAAAGTCAGTTTGACTATTAACAGTATTTGAATCATGATTAATGTCAAATTGCTTTTATACTTCCTTTGCTATCTAAAGTTAAAGCAAAAACCAAAATTTTCATTCTCACACAGATAAGCAGTGGATATATTTTTCAAACTCAAAAGTATGTTTTCATTAGTGTTTTTCAGACCTGGATGCAAATGCAAAGGAAATTTTCATATTTCAAAATCTATTTAAATGTGCAATTAAGGAGCTTCTGCCTAACCTTCAGTTGGAAGTGATTAATCCACAATGTAATGACATGTTAAAAGGCAAATATCAGAAAAAGTAATAAAATTCTATAAATGCCTTCCAAGCAATGAATATGTTCAATTAAAATCATATGCTTATAGATTAATTTCAGTATTTGACAGTACTTATCTGTATGAAAAAGACATTTTTAAAAATGAAATACATAAAATTTAACAGCATTGACAAATGAATATTTATAATTAACTTCGATGATAGGCAACACTAACTTTGAACTCCAATTAAGTGAAATGTTATCTACCCAAAAGAGAATTCCATTCTTCTCAGTAATACATATAGAAGATAATAAATCATACTCAATTATTATATTTCATCAAAAAATTGGAGAATTTTTTCCTCTTTTTAAATAATATCCTTAATTTGATCTCGACTTGTGGAGTCTAAGATAGGTGCTTTTATGGCCCTTTGTAGAAAATGTTTACTGACCTCTAAGTTAAATAACAGCTTTCTCATCCTTCTGAAGTATTAAAATCAAACATAATATCTGAGATTAAGACAGAGAAGGTTGAAGGTAATTTCTGCTTCTTCGGTCTCCTGACCTTTATAATCATTTGAAAAGAAGTGCAACAATATACAATTATATTTTCAGTCCTTCTGTCAGCTTCACTTCTACTTTAATCATCAGGACAATTGGGTAAGATTAATCAGCTAGAGTAGGAAGATACAATTCTCAAGACATACTTTTTGTGGTTGGAATACATACTGTTTATTTGCATTTCCCTGCTGTGTCAAACCAAAGTTAATTTTCTTCTAGTTTTGTTTTATTCATTTATTAGTCTTGAACACTAGCATTAGTGCTACTTTTTTCTAACTGAAGCCACTGGGAAAAATTTTAAGGCCTGAAATTTTTAAAAATATAATCATTAAATTTTCTTTCTCTGATTCATAGAAATATCTTTTTGAGATGTTTGTTCTTCTGACATAAACAAAATGCAACAAATACTTGCTTTAAAATATACACAGCCTCATTCACAGTTATTTGTAGCTAAATGTGAACTATGATACACAAGTGAAGAACTGATTTAATGAACAAACACAGGCAGATAGGCAAGAGTCTGCCTAACAAAGTTATGTTCTAATTATGTTGAAAATAGATTAATTGACATGAAATTCCATGATTCTAAATTTAAGAAAAAGTAGCCATAAGTACATATATACTCATATTTGTCATATCAGTAATAAATTCATATTGTACCATGTATTTGATTAAATTTGCATCATATTGATCATATTGCTGGTTTAAAGTTAAGCATGGTGCTTTGTTGCTATCTTTTTTTTTTTTTTTTAACATTTTCAAAGGACAGGTTTATTAGGCAAAGGACAAAGAAAAAGAGGCCCCTGCATAGCCATAGGCAGACAGTAGATCTACTTCTGTTGCCATCTTAATTCATTTTCCCCTGTTAACGCTGTGGAGATGGGGAAGAAATTAAGCTGGGAAAATACTCTGCAAAGCAGTAAGGACATAAGGACACATAAAATTGTGGCTTTTTCATAATTGAGATTTTCGTAGAGATTTAAATCCAGACAGCATCATTGTGTTGCCTAATAAATGATCTTGGTGAAATTGGTTTGATTGTGTTTGCTATAAAATTTTACACTGGGCCTCCCCTCGTGGTGCAGGTAGTTGAGCGCAGCACTGTGAAGGTGTCCGCAGCCTCTGAAGTGCCGGTTCCATCCCCGCCGGCCGCGGAGCAACCCACACGGCACAGCAGACCTCTCCTGTCTTGCCCTCTACTCCCCTCAGCAGTGTATTTCAGTCAGTCTACCTGTTCTGTTACCTTCTCTGTCTCTGGTGAATCCTCTCACCCTCCCATGCATCTGGTCTGTACCCCAGATCTTGTATAAATAAGTAAATCTTTAAAAAAAATAAAATTTTACACTGAAACTTTTTGGATTATCTCACATTTATTAAACAAGCATTTTGAATAGCCTTTGGTTTAAATAATCACTGGACAACTTTAGAAACTTATGCATACAAGAACTGGGTTACAGGCCAGTGGGTGAGAGGATTCACCAGAGACAGAGTGGGGAGCAGAACAGGCAGACTGACTGGAAACACTGCTGAGGGGAGCAGCGGGCAAGACAGGAGAGGTCTGCTGAGCCATGTGGGAGCCTGGCTGGCCTGGGATCAAACTCGTGCTGCAGAAGCTGTGGGTAGCTTCATAGTGCTGTGCTTAACCCCTTGCCCCCTTGCTCGAAACTTAGGACAGCCCACTGCTCTTTTAGTTTAAAACTCAAGACTAGATACCACTCAGCTGTCTTCTTCAGAGCCATATATTATCCCTTAACTGAGTCAGCAACTGGTACAGCCCATTAGCTATCACTTTTTTTAATGAAATCATAATACAAACAGTATCTTACATGATAAAACTATATTTTCTGTAATCACTGCTTTTCAATCCTTCCTTCATAGGTTCCTTGAGATACACTAATCTGTCTCAAGACCAGTGTCACATTTTAGGTTTTTCTTCAACCAATATCATATACTCAGTAACTAATTTCTGTTTCAGTTACATGACTAGCTACTACAAAACTCAGTCACTTAACAGCCATTTTATTTTACTCATGATTTTCTGGGTAATTGGGCAAGTACTCATCTTGGCTGGTTTCTTTCCACGCGGCAGTGATTGTGCCTGGAGGATTCCTTCACCTGCCTTTCTGGTGCGTCTTTGCACCTTGGCCTCCCCACATGGTCTCATCCTATAGGGTTTCTCTGTAGGTCTCAGCATAGCCACATTTTATGCATAGTGGTTGCTTTCCAAAATATCCCAAAAGCAAGTGTTTTAAGAGACAGAGTTTTAAAGCTGGACTTTGGGGTAAAGCTATGCTTTGAACAGAATCGCTTCTGTATTCTATTAGAGCACTCATAGCACCCACCTAGATTGGAAGGTGTGGAGAAATAGGGTACACCTCAATGTGAAACATGAGGTCATCTTATGGAAGAGAACTTGTAGTTGAGAGATATTGCTGCTGTCTTTGAAAAATAATAATACGAGATTAATGTCTACTTTTCCCCCAATATTTAAATGATTGTATAATATTTAGTCTCTTCTAATTCACATTGCTTATAATTTTATGTGATTATTTTTAATACTATTTAACATGTAATAGTTGTTTGACTTTCCTTTTTTATTTGAATTATAGGACTTTCATTTTGAACATCTGACATATGAAGTTTTAGGATATGTCCTTGGCTCTTTCATGTTATCAGTGATCCTTAAGATATTGGTAATAACTTTTTTTTTTTTTTTGGAATTACGTTTTACAAATCCTAATAGTGAGTGTGTCACTTGAAAAGGTGAGCACTAGGTGGCAGTATAATCATATTTAGAGTATAAGTTTGTTCATAAATGTGACCTTACGCACCACTTATACATGGTCAGCAAAGTATTAGGTTAGTAAGCTTCTGTAGTAGCTGTTAAAACATGAAATTGGTTATCATGACATAAATGAGGATTGCACGATGAAGAATTATTTAGAACTAGTGGTATCATTTCTTTTTAAAGCCACTTTTTATAAAGAAAAATATCAGATGGCTTCACTTATAGCAGGAATATAGGGGAACCAAATAAGACATCAGTGTAAAAAAATAGTAACAATGCAAAACAGAACAAAACAAAAACAGGCAGTTATGAATCAGACATCCTGCAGGGGAGGAGGAGGGAGAGGGATCAGAGGGAGGGAGAGAGAAACACAAGGGACTGAGGTGATGGTGCACGAGTGCATTGGTGAAGGAAATTCTATGGGGACCACACCTGACGGGGAGTGGAAAAGCAGATATTGTTTAAAAATGAACAATGATGTAAAAATAAAATAAATAAAAAACCCCACTTTTTTCTGTAGCATTTAAAATGAAACTATTTAGTATTTAATATGAGGAAATGATGAGAAAATAGTTTGGCTTGCTTTGGAAGAGAAAAATGAGTCAATCTTAACCTCTCCCTCCTAAACTTATTCTGTGTATTTCTTATATCAGTGAATCTGATACATGCATGTATGAATGTGCTTTAATATAGGATATAATGTTTTAAAGCATTATACATCCACTTCTGGAAATTCAAACTCAGGTCATATGTTGATAACATGTTAAGAAACTCAGGTCTATACTGTTCACTCCACAGTTACCACATTCTTTGAGATTGCCTGTAATTTCAGTTTTTTTTATATTTTCCATGTCTCTGGACCTGGATTGCAGATTCTTGTAGGGCAGATAATTTTATGTGTGTGTGTATCTCACAGTATAATTAGGAAGGAGTCAGTGACCCTAGAGCCTAAGCTTAGTTCTACTAGTTAGTAAGCTGGGCAGGTATAGTTAAGTTACTTAAAATTCTCCAAGCTTAACTTTCTTCATCTCTGAAGTAAGTCTCTTCCCTCAAAGGGAAGGTACTGTTACAGGGCAGGGAGAGGGGCAGCCCAAACCCCACAAACCTGCCTATTCTATATAGGATTCTGTCATCCGCCGCATTAACACAAAACAGGAGACTTTAATGGGAAGGAACTTTAATACAATTAGGAAACAATAAAGGAAGGGCAAAGAATATAGTTTCTAAATCAAGCACCCAAAGTTACCCATCCCTCGTGGGTAAAACTCCATCTAAATGGGATTGGCCCAGAGCAAGGCCCCAAAGCCTGCCAGAAGTCTAAAGTGTCTTCCAGTGGGGACCCACAGAAAAGGGTCAGAAACAACCAGACAAGCCCGGAAGGAAAAGAGCAAAATCAAAATCAAGATAAAAGCCGCCATTGTCACCTCCCCTCGGGTCTCTCACCCACATCTGTGTCATCCAGTCCAAGACCAAAAGGCAAGCTCATTTTCTTCACATGTCTCTTGGCCCCATGTGCCTCCTCCAGGTCTCCTTCTGGATCTCCATCCTGCTTCTTTCCTTCCTCAGTCTCCTCTGCAGCCTCTTCTCTTCCTGCTCAGCTCCATCCTCCATTTGGGTGGGGCAGGGAACCTGGAACCTCCCTCTTTCCTGGGGACCACCCTGTTACAGTACCATTTATCTCAGAATTGTTAAGAATTAAATGAGATTATTTTAGTATGCGATTTCAGTGGTGCATATTTGGGGATACAAGTACTCTTTTTCCTTAACTTTGTAGAAAAAGGGTGATTGTAAGTCCGAGAGGCCATTATTCATAGCAAGTCAGTTGCAGTATGTGTTTGAGTGATTGTTATCTGTCTGGGATATTTAATGCTTTATTTTTAAATTTTAAAAACTGTTGTTTTATCACCTTTAAATTTGCATTACCAGCATTTCCTAAAAGGAAGAAAATTAGGTTTAGTGTCAGTATGGTCAAGCTGTATTTCCAAATTAAGGAATAGTTGTATTCACTTTAAAATTGTTTTGACTTCTTGTAAGCATTCAGTTATAGCATCTTTGCTTAATTTAGATTCTACTTTCTCTTAAGCCTGAGAAAATTACTAAATTTACTCCATTAACACAACTATTCATTGAGAGATTTTTTTTTTTTTCATATTTAATAGAAAGGGAAACTGAGGCTCTGTATACTTTGGTGATCAACTGAAGATTCCATGTGTGATAAGCAACAAGAGCCATTTAAATACAGAGCTTAGGACTTAAAAAAGCCTTTGGCCTTTCTACTACATATTTCTATTAAACACAGTGCTCACCAGGGAGAGTAATATAGAAAGATGAAATACAAAGGAAGGAAATGGTGACTTCCTGGGGAAATTAGTGTTGAAATTTACATTGAAACATAATAATCTTTAAGAATAGGTCTCACTCATAGCAGGAATCTAGAAAACTTAAATAAGGGACCAGGAAAATGAATAACTATAAGAAAGTGAAAATCAAAATCAACAAACTATGAACCAGAGACACTTTTAGGGGGGCGGGGGCGGGAGCGGGAGGGGAGGGATTGGGGTCAGAATGGGGGGGCTGCAATTGTATGGGGAATATAACAATAAAATTTATTATCTAATAAAAAAAATAAAATACAACAATTTGTAAAAAAACAAAAAATAAAAAAAAAGAATAGGTAAGGGTTCATGGAAGGAAAGTCATTTGGGTTGAGGGAAAAAGAAACATGTGCCATAGGACTGAAATCAGTATTTGAATGACTAAATTTATTGTGACTAAAGTTACAGTAAACCTTCCACCAGAGTGTTTCATCTTTTACTGTCCCTGACCAGCATAGTGTTGAATGGATACATATAGTAAAAAGGCCAAAGCAACTCCTTATCTGAAATGACTGATAATGCTTCAGACCTGCTTTTATTTGAGGAAAAGCAAGATATATTCAGAAAATCAGGGCTGAAATGTGTGATGCATTTTCTTTTACAGTTTGCCAAATGGTAATTACACTGTCTGTTTGTGCAGGGCTTTTGTTTGTTTTCAATATCTAAACATCATGGACTTCTGTGGACTGGTCTGGGAAATTAACTATGACATGGCTGGTTTCCAGGGGATAATTCAGATTCTTAATCAGTTTACGTTATGGGGACAGAAACTGTGATTTAGATACCAGCTATATTATTAATAGTATTTCATTATAAACTATCTCTTGATCAAAATTTTCTTTACAGTTGTCTTTAAATCAAGACTTCTTGTCAGAGGAAGTGTAGTAACGCTGGACTAAAAACCAGGATTTTCTTGAAATATGACAAGAAAGGAATAGTTGAAAGGGTTCAGTGACCAAGGAAAGTGGGAGCTGAAATAAATTACCTTTTCAGAATGATATTTAACAAATATAGTGTGTTGGCTTTAAAAGGTTTCCTAGGTACCTTGATTTTTAAAATTTATTTAGAAATAATGTTTAAGGCTTAGGGGTTGTCCAATTTAATACATTTTGATTATTGTTCTTTTAGACTTATCAGCACATTTTGAAAATTTTTGTTACTTTAAATGATTTTTTTTAAAGATTTATTTTTATACAAGAACTGGGGTATAGGTCAGAGGCGCGGAAGGTTGAGAGGATTCACTAGAGACACAGCGTGGAGCAGAACAGGCAGACGGACCGAAATACACTGCTGAGGGGAGAATTGGGTGAGACAGGAGAGATCTGCTGCGCCATGTGGGTATCTCCCTGGCTGGCCCGGAATCAAACCTGTGCTGCAGAGGCTGAGGACAGCTTCACAGCAATGCGCTCAACCCACTGTGCCACTGGGGAGGCCCTTAAATGATTTTTGATAAATCTAGCTTTTGAAAACAAGTAATTTGAATACTCTGTGCTAAGACTTACTTCTGAATTCTCTACTACAGATTGTATGCCAAAATGTTTAAGTAAGGTCAATTTTCAGGAAGATGGCAGAATGAATTGAAATTCTGAGCAGTTCCTCTTCATATTCCCTTTTTTAAAATTGCTTTATCAGATAGAAAAAGACAAAGCACTTTATGATTCCATTCATATGTGGAAAATGAACTAAATAAAACAAAAACTTCTAGACAATAAAGCACAATAAGTGGTTACAGAGGCAGGAGGTGGGATGTGGGTAAATTGGGTAATAGGGGTCAATTGTATGGTAAAGGATAGAATTGGCCTTTTATTATTTAAACTTGGTATGTATAGTATGTATACATGTTGATTTATAACTGCACACCTGAAACTTATTATAATGCAATGTTGCCTGAATAAAAATATTTTTTAAAAGTGGAAAATTTAATTAATTTACAATAAAACTTTCTGTTACTAGGTCAGGCTAAAGAAGCAGGCTCTCCAGTCAATAGTGGCTTCCTGTCTGCTGTTGGTATATTGCAGTTTTCTCCTGCACTGTTAAGGTTGCCACCTTAAGTCATTCTGGTTTTAATATTGTACAACAAAATTCCTGTGGTTGGATATGTAGTTTATAGCTTGCATGGTAAGGAGGTTAAATGTGTCTTTGAGCACTATTTCCTTTAGAATATAAAGCAAAGTACCTTGATTCTATTGTACATGCTTTCTCATCTTTATTCTCTCCCTACCCATTATTTTTTGTAGCACAGGCTGCTGGTTGTTTCCTGTATCTATTCCCCTATTCTTTCTGGCTATGTGGCAGCTCATCTACACTATTTCTAAGATTTCCTTGTAGTTAGGAAAATAAGTTCTTTACTAGTGAGTTTAAGTAGAAAAGATGTGTGCAAATCTAGACTAGCACTAAGGGGTGTGCCCTCCCTATGCCCCTACAATGTAGATAAGGTGGAAGGAACTACCACTAGCCACTATGCTACAGTATGCAAACCTTGGTGTACACGGCTTATCCAAAAATAGGAGCCTTGCGCCAAGCAAATCCAGGAGTGTTAACTGGGCTGTTTAATGTGAGAAAGTTCTTAAATTGTTTAATATATGTTACAAACCTCTTCATGTATCTATCTTAGTATACTTAAGATTCATACTGGGATTTAATCTTTTTTGGGTCATCTAATTTCTGCTATGGGCTGTGCTTAGTACCCAGGGAGACTGAGAGTACTGATGGCATGTGTTTGAAAGTTTTCCAACATCACTGCTAACAATTGGACTTGGATTAACAATTCTTTATTATAGGATGAATAAGCATAAACATTAGCATGAGTTTTGTGAATACAAACTACAGTGAAGAGGATCATGATCCTATGGACTTAACAGAAAATTCTACCCCTAATTAGAGGGAAGTTACAGCAAATACCTGATTTTTGTGATCACTGAAATAAAACTTCAACATTTCTGTTAATTGTGGTCTGAAAGAAATAAGACTGCACAAGGAGACACAGTAAAAAGGGGCTTTTTAAAAAATAATTAAGTTTTAAGAATTATTATATATCCAGATACAAGGGCTCTTTTCAGATACATGTTTGCAAATGTTTCCTCCTAGTATGTGGCTTATTTTCCATTCTCTTAACAGTGTGTTTGTTATTTATTTAGTTGAGGTAACATTGGTTTGCATCATGTTTAGAAGTATAGTCTTTCCCTCTTCAGGTGTTAATAACTGTTTTAGGTGGCAATTAGCAGACTTATTAACATTTTAGAAAATTGAATCAGTAAAGCAGAGGACAAATTCAGATAGAAAGAGTGAACGGGAAAATAGTAAAGATGACACAAACCATCAAGTATGGCTTGAAGATCAAGGAGAATATGATAAGGTATTAAGGTATAATACAAGAAAACTTGACATTCCTAGCAGAAAACCTGCAGATTACAAATCAAGAATCCCACACCCCTCACTAGGCAATGCATCCTTTTAACACTGAAAACATTTCATTAATAATGACTCTGAAGCAATAGACCAGTAAAAATGTTACTTTGAGAGGATATAAAATTTTTGATAAATCCATGATAATACCAAAATACAAAGAAGTTAACTCTGATTGCTTTGTCCTGTGAACACAAAATGAAAGTTACAAAACAATCTTATTATGGCTTTATATGTAAATCCTCCAAAATATAGTGCTGAATTCTGTTTACTGATTGTCATGTGGAACAGTATTGACAACTATTTACTGATTTCTCCTTTTGGCTCTGTTACAGCTGTATTTCCCTTTGAAAGTACATCATCCCTTGACTGGCACTGGCTAGTGGTCTGAGCGGAAGTGTTAGAAACCATCAAATCAGTGTGTAATTCACCATATGCCTTTCACCCTATCATGGTGACTGGGTGCATGTTTCAAGTGGTAGGGATTCCATCCTCTTGAAAAAGGACGGCATAGCAAATAGCCATACTACCCTTCTAGAGACATGTACTATAAGAAATAAATGGATTTTAACTGTGGAACTTCTGAGATGATTTAGTAACCTAGCTTAATTTCATTGATCAGAACACAAATATTTGAAGAATAACCCAGCAACTGTGGTAAACCTTCATAATATAAAGAGATAGTATGTAAGAAATACCATGATCTGCTGAGATGACCACCATTTAATAAATTTAACTTATTCCTAATATAAGATACCATGAATTAGGGTAGGATGATCCTATTGTGGAAGATTATTTTGGCTCACTTTATGCATAATATATTGGGGACATTTCTGCTTTATATCAACGGTATTGTTTTGAAAGTTCTGACAAGTGCTTTAGATATTAAATAGAAATGGGAGTTAAGCATTGGAAAGGGAATAGTTCTTTGCTGCTGATGGGGTTATATATCTAGAATATTAAGATCAAATTTTAAAAATTAATAGTCTATTAAAAGTGGCTGAATATAAGCACATAAAATATTATAGCAATTACTAGTTAGAAAATGAGATTTTTACCAGTAAAAAAAAATTAGGTCTAGTTTCAAATGTGACATACGTGTACTTAATCTGAAAGAAGACCTTCAGAAAGAGTGTATCCCTTGTCCAAGAAAATTTATAAAAATAATGTGTGGTTTTGGTACAGCTTAATTCAAGAGCAACAGTATTTTGATGAGTGAATTTTAATTATTAATTTTTGGAGGTGTAATCGCGTATAATAAATTGCACAGATTCCAAATGTATGGTTAGAATTTGACAGTGTATTTACTCATGTAACCAATGGTTTAATCAAGATATTTGAACCATTGCTGTGACTTCAGAAGTCCTCTCATGTCTTTCTAGTTATGATTCTAGAAATCATGACTTCTACCCTGATTCCCACCCAGCAGTAACCACTGCACTGATGTCTGTCCTTATTTTGCCAGTTTTTGAACTACTTATAAATGGAAGTTTCTTTTAATGACTTTTTTGGGACTAGAAATGTTTTTGAAATGTTATGTTTTGTTATTGCATGTTTGAGTGGTTTACTGAGAGGTGTTCCTTAGCTTGGGTCTTTGGGGTTGGTTGTTTCTAGTTTTTAGCTATCGTGAATAACATTCCCATGAACATTCTCGTATGAGACATTTGTAGGTAAATACTTTAGAATCAAGTTTTGCCAAGTTTTAAAGGAAATGCCAGAGTAGATGAACCATTTTAAACTGGTGTGAATAATTTTGGCATTTATTCTCAATTTCTTCTTGAAAAATAGAATTGAAATCATTCATTTTAGAATATGGTAAAATATCTTTTTATATTATTTAGACATTACACATAGACTGAGAACTGTAACAATGTATGTAATACATAAATATTGGGTATGTTTGGGTAGAGTGCTTGATTCTGCGGAGTAGTAGAGATTATAGGTGGAGGAGGGAGAAGGGAGTATGTATTTACATATATAATCAAAGTGCTATTCTTTTGGCTGTGAAAAATATTTATATATGGATTTCTGAATAAGAAAGCAACCGGTAAAAGTTGGCATGTTTCTATATCTAGCACATTGAAGGATAAATGTGCATGTGTGGGCACACTATTAGCAGACTTCTTCCTTGTCAAAGGTGCTGATGTCCTAACATTGTGCTGCCTTGTACACTTACTCTTGACAAGACTGTATTTCCTTCCAGAATGACTTAAAATACTATCTCACTTAGGTTTTCTTCAAATTAAAGTCCTTCATATAGTCTTAGTTTTTGAGTTATCTACCCTATTTCTTGTTCCTCGTGTGCTTTATGTGTCAGTATAGCTATAGTTTGATTTTTTTTAATAAATGCTGTGTTTTGAATAGTAAAATATGAGAGGAAATGGCTTTTAGCACAAACCACAGATTATTGAATGAGTCATGTAGATTCATCCCTATGTATGTGGAAAAATTACATCACTACCCACTTCTGGTTTTTCTGTTTATACTATGCTGGGCCAACTTTTTTTTTTCTAATCTGGTCCGAATTTTTTAAGGCTGTGTAAAGTAAGCAGTAAAAGAAACTCATGGCAAGTTACTTTGGAACCAAAAGGAAAATGCTATGAATTGAAGCATCTTGGCTAATACTTTAGATTTCTAGAGAGACTTTAAAATATGTCAGCATGCCTACTCACTTGTCTTTTTCATTTACATTCTTCTCTTAATATTGTCATTGTGTTATTAAAACATTAAAGGTTAATGATTTTTATTTTTTTAACCTGAAACTTGCCAAGTAACTATTTTTGAAGGCCATAGTTTTTCCTTTTTGTACGTTTATGTTTTTACTTTTGCTGACTAGTAAAGTTAGTTTCACTTTTATCTCTGAAAACATCAAGCGTGGGGCCTCCCCTGTGGCGCAGCGGTTGGGCGCTGGGTTGCGATGCTGCCCGCAGCCTCTGCGGCGCCGGTTCCATCCCCGGCTGCTCCCCGGCCACCTGGGGAGGGTCCCACATGGCGCGCAGACCTCTCCTGCCACCCGCTGCTCCCCTCAGCAGTGTACTTCAGTCCTTCTGCCTGCTCTGCTCCCCGCTCTGGCTCTGGTGAATTCTCTCACCCTCCTGTGCTTCTGACTGTACCCAGTGCATGTATAAACAAAACAAACAAACAAATAAATAAATAAAAAAAAATGCCTCTATTTAAAAAAAAAAAAACCAAAAAAAAACAACAACAATAAAAAACATCAAGCGCGTGGGAACATCACCGTGTCACTTTAACCAGAATGTGCTATTTATTTAAAGAGGCTGAATTTTGTCTAAAAACTTAACCCCTGGGCCACCAGGAGGCCCTGGACTTTAAGTCTTGTAGTAAGGCATCAATACATAATAGATTCTATGTTACTTTCAGGTGAGTTTTTAAAATCTTAATTTATAGAATTAGAATTTCTTCCTAATTTTAGTGATGTTATTTATGAGGAGGAAGCAGAGAAATCCATTGTGACAGTCTCATCCAGTTAACCTCCATATTATGAAGTATCTTTTCAGCCTGTAATATTCTCTTGTAACTGACCTCCCTGCTTCCACGTTCCTTAGCTGTGCCCATTGGGTACAGGTATGGGAATAAGGCACATAGCTCCAATCTCAGTCCTTTGGGATGTGGCACTCAATAATCCAAATTATACCTGGTTACTCCCAAGTGATTTGACTATTCAAAGAAAAATGAAATCAGCAGGAATTGATTCCTGCTAATTCCGGCTGTGGGTTTCCTGCTTTCTTAACTAGAACACTTAAGATTAGCTTATGGTCATTAAACTCTGTTTATGAGCATTTTAATTTATGCGCTGTATAAAAAGTAGTGCACAAGATTTAATACAATCTTCATTGAGTTCTTTACCTATCTCCCTTGCTGCCCTACTGACTAAATAATCTGTAGCAGAGCACTTGCCTAATATGGAGATTAATGTTTTACAACCGGTGATTTGCCTTCTTCCTCTCTTTCCCCCCAAAAGCAAAGGGAGGAAATGCCAGAGTATCTGCCATCTTTAAGTTTTCATTATCATAGCAGTAAATAATGACTATCAAGGACCTACTTTGAACTCCTTTGAAGGTCTTTTTTAAGGACTTTACCTACACTGTACCTATGTTAACTTTTTTAATCTCTATACTTTTTAAAATATGAGATTATTGGTAAAAAAAAGAAAGCTGAGGAAGTGAAATACACAGAAATTAAGTAATTTTTTCCCCCCACAGCTAAGTGGCAAGTGATAGAGTCTACACACTTAACCTGTTACATCAGTTCACTGTCAGGGCCATAAATATCTTTTAACTGGTGAGGTAACTGATTTTTGCCATTCTTTTCTCCTTGCTGATTGCTGTGTATAGGCAAAGATAGAAAATAGTCTGGTTTCTGCTGTCATCTTTATTATACTTTGGTGGGAATGCACATAGTTTATAGATGCAGTGTAGACAGACCCTTCAATCCAATGTGCATTTCTAGCTGTATGATTGTAGGCAAATTAAGACTATTTGTAAATTGGCAATAAAAGTGGTACCAGCCTTTATAAAGCTGTGAAGATTAGAGTACATTTACTGAAGGGCACAGTGATTCATATATGCAAGTATTCAGTGTTAACTCTTGTCTATTACCAGCCATTGAACATTCTTCCAAAGCATAATCAAAGTAAGTCTGCTCATACGTGGCTTCTTGGCATGACATACTTAGTCACTGCTTCTGTATCAAAAAGAATAGTTTACCCACCTGCTTTCTTTGCAGTAATTCTAGGCTTAAAGTTTATTCTGTACAAAATATTAGGTCAAAAATATTTTTTCATCAAGTAGTTACTAAAACATAAGTTTGGATTTAATTCTTTGCAAAGCATTTCCCATGAAAATTTAGTAATTTTTTTATTATAAACATTAATACCATTGTAAACAGTGTTCTGGGTTTTTTTTACATGCCTGATGCAAATTTTGTACAAAATTTGATTCTGAACCATATTTATCTTTGGATCACATATGAATAGCTTTATTTCACTATTTGTCTTATTTTTGACTAATTCTTTTTTTTTCTAAGTTAGACTGACTAATCATAGCATGTTTAAAGAGAACCATTACTGAACTAAAATAATTAAAGGAATGCTTCAAAATAATGTCTGTGAGATGGTACATAAATTAGAGCCTTAGATGTACATGTTCAAATTTTCTGAGAATTATAGGACTGAATTAGGCATTAGATAGTGTTGAATAAGCCCTATCTTGACCTGATAATTGGGATTTGTGCTTGTATTCTTAGGTGACCGTGTTATTGATGTGGGATCTGAGTGGAGAACTTTCAGCAATGATAAAGCAACAAAAGATCCATCTCGAGTTGGAGATTCTCAGAATCCTCTTCTGAGTGATGGAGATTTGTCTACCATGATTGGCAAGGTAATAAATCTATTTAGCAGAAACTACCAGGTGTGGATTGACCAAAGACTCGCAAGTGTGGGAATTTTACAGAAATATCAGTGGCTAACCAGTAAGGAACCTTTTTTTTTTTTTTTTTTTTTTTTTTTTTGGTAAAGATTGATTTATTTATACAAGAACCGGGGTATAGGCCAGATGTGCAGGAGGTTGAGAGGATTCACCAGAGACAGAGCAGGGAACAGAAAAGGCAAACTGACGAAATAACACTGCTGAGGGGAGCAGTGGGCGCAACAGGAGAGGTCTGCCATGCCATGTGGGACCCTCACTGGCTGGCTGGGATCGAACTGGCGCTGCAGAGGCTGTGGATAGCTTCACAGTGCTATGCTCACCTGCCTGCACCACCAGGGGAGGCCCCCAATAAGGAATCTTAACCTGACAGTAGGATTTACCAGTAATACTATATAATACTGTTTTTACCAGTAATACTATATAGTGCCTTTTGTATTTGCTCCCATCTTAGAGGGGAGACCTACAGATCAAAATTACAGGCTTTCTATCTCATACCCTTGTTTTCATGAAGCACGTTTTCCACGGAAATTAGGTGGAATATTAGATGGTCTTTATGAGTATAGTTTGACATATGAATTTGAATAACACACTACTTAAGATACATAGAGAGCATATAGCCTGTTTTCTAATATTGGTGAACTTATGACTTCCCTAAGCTTCACATTCCTCATCAGTAAAGTGATGAGAATAATAGTACCTTTGGGTTTGTAGGTTAACTATTTAAAACATGTAGTGTTAGTATGTGTTCAATAAATGGAACCTGCTATTACATAAGGCATATTCTTTTTGACATCCTAGCTTTTTCATCTGAATTGGAAGTATAGTGACAATATTCCAGTTGCTATTTTTGAACTTGATATATATACTATTGCATAATCTATTTTAAGAAAGTTATGGAAAAACCGGTCATGTTTTCATGCCTTGTAGCTTGCATATCAAATTTCAAAACTATGGTTTTGTGTGTTAAAAAGTTTACAATTGAAAAAAGAAGCTTACAGTTTTATGTTCAGAAATAGCTTTAGGTGATTTCTGCATTTGTTTCACCTTAGAGGCTGGGGGAGAATGGATATTCTAAATGTGAAATTTCAGTTCATTGATCCTGTAACTTTTTTTAATGTTTAATTTTTTTCAATAGGAAATACATGACTTAAAAACAAAAGTATAAAAGGAATATTATAAATGTTCCTTAACCTTCACTTCAAAGTCTCAGTTCCCATAGCAACCCCCTTTCCCTGTCAAAAACAGGTAACCATTATTAATGTTTTCTCTTATATCTTTTGGACCTATTAATGCTTTTATGGCCAAAAAAAATTTTTTTTAAGGTGCTTTGCTTATATGCTAAATTAGCCTATGCATTTGGGAATATTTCTGGACATCTTATCCTTTCTCTATCCTAGTCTAGTGAATCAAATGCCACACCACACTGTTTCAATGTCTGATAGCACTCATCCTCCATCGTTGTTTTTTCAGCATTTTCTTCACTAGTCTTTTTAAGGTTAGTGCCACTTTGTCTAAAACATAAGTTTTTTAACGTTTTCACAGATTTTGATTAGATTTATTTCCACTTAGAGAAAATCAACTTCATGAAAAAGTCTTCTATTCAAAAAACATCTGTGCCCTTCCATTTCCTTAGGTCATATATGTCCTTCAAAGGTGGTTTTTTCCCCTCTCTCAAGTTTTACTAATTTGTCAGTTACATGGCTGTGCAATTTTGAGGGTACATCCTCTCACCCCCTCGCACCTCTGGCCTGTACCCCAGTTCTTGTATGCATAAATAAATCTTTAAGGTGCGGGGTGGGGGGGGTTAGAGGATTCACCAGAGACAGAGTGGGGAACAGAACAGGTAGAATGACTGAAATACACTGCTGAGGGGAGCAGCGGGTGAGTCAGGAGAGGTCTGCTGTGCCATGTGCTTAGCTCCATGGCTGGGGATCAAACTCGTGCTGTCATGCTGCAGGGCCTGCGGATAGCTTCATAGGTTGTGTCTTAACCACTTACGCCACCAGGGAGGCCCTAAATAAATAAATCTTAAAAAAAATTTTTTTTTTCCTATTCATCCAAGTTTTCAAATTTTTTGCATAAGTTAAAAATCTTTGTTTTGTAGGGTACAGGAGCTGCAAGTTTTGATGAATTTGGCAATTCTAAATACCAAAATCGGAGAACAATGAGTAGTTCTGATCGGGCAATGATGAATGCATTCAAGGAAATCACTACCATGGCAGATAGAATCAACCTCCCTCGAAATATAGTTGTAAGTTTTGTCTGTTTCCTTTAAACCATTCCGGCATTGACTTAGCATAATTTAATGAACACATGAAATTTTGATATTGCAACTAATTAAATGGCCTAGAGTTAATTAAGCTTAGTTTCTTTGCTTTGAAGGATCGAACAAATAATTTATTCAAGCAAGTATATGAGCAGAAGAGCCTGAAGGGAAGAGCTAATGATGCCATAGCGTCTGCTTGTCTCTATATTGCCTGTAGACAAGAAGGGGTTCCTAGGACATTTAAAGGTAAGTTTTTAGTTGCATCGGTTAAAAAAGTTGTATCATATTAAAGTAATAGATACCAAAGCAGCTCTGATGCCAAGTAGCTCAGTATCATTTCCAAATGCCTCCTTATTTTGTTCCTTGACAAAAATTTATTCTTGATCTTAATGACCTTGTTCTTTGCAGGCTGTGCTCCCATGTAGAGCTATCGGCCGTGAAGCCCCTATGTTCTTTGCTAGTAAGATCTTTTGCCTGCATTGTACTTTGTGGACTCTAATTCCAGACATCTTAAGCCAAAGTAGGTTTTGGTTGTAAATCTGTATGTTTGACACACAGAAAAGTTTCCACTCCCAGCCCAGGCTCTACAGCTGAGGAAGTCATACCGTAGGAAGCCTCAGTAAATTTCTTCTCTTGAGTTACATGATTTGCATTTTTACATACTATAGTTGGAAGCTTTAAGAGAACTAGTATTTTTCATCCATTTTTCAGTTTACCCCATGTATGTGTTTATTCACACAATTGTTGCTGTGATACTTACACGTTTGCATTTGACTATATACCCTTCATTCATCAATATTTATTGAAATTTCTTATGTCAAAGTGAAGAGGCAGTACCCTTTATCATCATCATCTCTTGTTTTACAACTAAAACTGAAGCTTTTGTTAAATTTATTGTCAAACTATTTGGTGTTTGAAGTTTTTAGAGTAACAGGCTGAAATATTTGGTCTAATTTTGCTCTAGCCTGAACTTAGAGGGAGTGAATGTGTATAAGGTGTAGCTTGAGCAGCATCCTTTAGCTTGAGTTTTTCTTTAACTTCCTTGTTATATTTCCTAAGACAGATTAATATGTAAATATCAAAGAAGTGTTTGATTAGTTGAAGAAAATTACTTGCATGAATTGAAATTTCAGAGGTTAATATTTGGAAAGGTAAAGACTTATATTTAACTTTTCTTTTTTATTGAAGTAATATTGCATTATAACTTAACACATCTTCTTTATCCAGTCATCTGTCAATGGGCAGTTAGGTTTTTCTAGCTCTAGGCTATTTAAATAATGCTGCAGTAAGTATAGGTGTATTTATCTCTGTGAATTAAGTGTTTCTGTATCTTTTGGTAAACACCCAGAAGTGAGATAAGTAGGTCATTTGGAATTTAATTTTTTGAGGAAGTTTCACACTATTTTCCAAAAGACTGGAAATTTCATAAATTGGCTGCACCAATTTACATTCCCACCAGCAGTGTATGAGGGTTCCTTTCTACGCCCATTCATTATTTGTCTTTTGGATAATATTCATTCTCATATGTATGAGTTGGTATCTCTGTTATTTTGACTTCTATAAGAGATGGCAAACATCTTTTCTTGTCCCTGGAGGCCATTTGTATGTCTTTAGTGAAGTGTCTGTTCAGATCCTCTGCCCACTTTTGAAAAACTTAGATTAATTGAGAAATTTTAAATTAGCTATGGGAAGTAACATTGAGAGCTTTAGCGCTTTGTTTTTTAAAGCATGATTGAATTTTTTTTGCAATTGTAAAGTATTACTTTAATAATCAAAGCAGATTGAAAAATGAACTCTCTCTCTCTATATATATATATATTTTTTTTTTTTTTTTCCCCCAGAAATATGTGCCGTGTCACGAATTTCTAAGAAAGAAATTGGGCGATGTTTTAAACTTATTTTGAAAGCTTTAGAAACCAGTGTGGATTTGATTACAACTGGGGACTTCATGTCCAGGTTTTGTTCCAACCTTGGCCTTCCTAAGCAAGTGCAGATGGCAGCTACACATATAGCCCGTAAAGCTGTGGAATTGGACTTGGTTCCCGGAAGAAGCCCGATATCTGTGGCAGCAGCAGCCATTTACATGGCTTCACAGGCATCAGCTGAGAAGAGGACCCAGAAAGGTAAGATTCTTCTTCGGAAGAGTTCATCAGGTATTTTTCATATCTGCTTATAAGTATGTAGCAGATAAATATTTAGAACTCACATTTAAGAGGGAATACCTCAGCATCAAAATATTTAACAGAATATTTTGCTTTTAAGTGGCTCAAAGTATTTTAGAGGCATAGACTTTTTCCCCATTAAAATTATTTTAGTTTGTATTTATTTTTCATTTTTAGAAATTTTTATTCTTTTTCCTTAAATGCTCTTGGTCATTTTGAAGATTTATACATACATACAAGAACTGGGGTACAGGCCAGAGTTGCAAGGGGGGGAGTGAAAGGATTCACCAGAGACAGAGTGGGGAATACAATAGGCAGATCGACTGAAATATACTGCTGAGGGGAGCAGCAGGTGAGACAGGAGAGGTCTCCTGCGCCATGTGAGTTGCTCCCTGGTCGGGGATCGAATTCATGCTGCAGTGGCTGTGGCTAGCTTCATAGGTTGCGTCTTAACTCCTTGTGCCATCAGGGAGGCCTGCTCCTGGTCATTTTGAATAGTCCTTTCCTTACCACTCTTAAAGTAGGTGTTAACCATTAAGCTTTCACATTCATGAAGCCTGTTCTTTTTCTTCTAAGTATTCAGTTTTTTTTTTAAAAAGATTTATTCATTTATTTATTTATACAAGCCCTGGGTACAGTCAGAAGCGCGGGAGGGTGAGAGAATTCACCAGAGCCAGAGCGGGGAGCAGAGCAGGCAGAAGGACTGAAGTACACTGCTGAGGGGAGCAACAGGAGAGGTCTGTGTGCTATGTGGGACCCTCCTCTGGTGGCCGGGGAACATCCGGGGATCAAACCGGTGCTGCAGAGGCTGCGGGCAGCTTCGCAACCCAGCGCTCAACCGCTGCTCCACCAGGGAGGCCCAGTATTCAGTTTCTTTCTTTTTTTTTTTAAAAGATTTATTTATTTATTTATTTATACAAGCATTGGGTACAGTCAGAAGCACGGGATGGTGAGAGAATTCACCAGAGCCAGAGCGGGGAGCAGAGCAGGCAGAAGGACCGAAGTACACTGCTGAGGGGAGCAGCGGGCGGCAGGAGAGGTCTGTGAGCCATGTGGGACCCTCCTCCGGTGGCCGGGGAGCAACCAGGGATCGAACTGGCACTGCAGAGGCTGCGGGCAGCTTCGCAACCCAGCGCTCAACCGCTGCGCCACCGGGGAGGCCCAGTATTCAGTTTCTTAATGGAAGTATGGAAATAAGTGGATATAAGTAGTTTGACCTTCAAAAGCCATTTTCAAATGTGTAGGACAACTTTCAAGTAGACGTTTTTAGTAAATTTCTTAAGTTTGAATCATTTCTGTGATTCTCATAAACTAAATTCTAAATTTAAAAGTGAGATAATGAATTACATGCTGCAATCCTAGGTTAGGAGGTGTACTTTTATATAACAGCAATAAATTATATAGAAGAATGAGTAGGAAGAAGCAGCCAGCAATTATTTAAGTATGCTATTATCTATTCCCTTTGGCCTGCACTCATTTTTAAAGGAAATTTTGAGTTTTCTGGTAAAATTGAGAAGTTAGTTAGGCACATTGTCCTTGTCTTCATTCCTACTTGTAAAATTAATTTTTATCAACAACATAAAACTTTATCTTGGTACTTTCTGCTTTATATATGAACGATTTTGTGAAATTGAAGCCCTGTTCTTTCATGACCTGTAGCCAGTTGGGATGGATAGTTTATGGTGTCTAGAATAATTGAATGCAATATGAGATAAAAGAAATTCAAAATGAACTAACTGCATACGAATTGCAGGCATTCACATAGAGCCACTCCTAGGATTGTATACTACTGAGATATATATATATACACACACACACACACACACACACACACGTGTTTTTAGTAAACACTGCCTTTTGATATAATATATACAGCTATCTGACCTCAAATAATGTATTAAATAGAAAATATAGGTTATAGAACAGTATTTATAATATCTCATTCTGGGTTTAACAAATATTTTTTAAAAAAATATTTATTTATTTATACAAGCCCTGGGTACAGTCAGAAGCGCGGGAGGGTGAGAGAATTCACCAGAGACAGAGCGGGTAACAGAACAGGCAGACTAACGAAGTACACTGCTGAGGGGAGCAGCAGGCATGGCAGGAGAGGTCTGCGCGCCATGTGGGACCCTTGCCAGGGGCCGGGGATTGAACTGGCGCTGCAGAGGCTGCGGGCAGCTCCGCAGCCCAGTGCTCAACGGCTGCGCCACCAGGGGAGGCCCAACAGAAATTTCTTAACAGAAATTAGCTAGGGGAGATGTTATAGAAATCTAAAGTGAGTTACAAGAATGTATTCATGGTTACTGTGATCCTCAAAAAAAATTTGTGAAAAGCAGAGCCTCCCTGCTGGTGCAAGGAGTTAAACACAGCACTGTGAAGCTGTCTGCAGCCTCTGCAGCAAGCGTTTGATCCCCAGCTGGCCAGGGAGCTAACCCACGTGGTGCAGCAGACCTTTCCTATCTCGCCTGCTGCTCCCCTCAGCAGTGTATTTCAGTCTGCCTGCCTGTTGTGTTCCCCACGCTGTCTCTGGTGAATCCTCTCACCCCCTGCACCTCTGACCTGTACTGCAGTTCTTGTATGCATAAATAAATCTTTAAAAAAAAATTTAAAATTTTGTGAAAAGCAGTACTAAATACAGTCATCAGTATAATAGTTATCATTCATAATGTTACCCGTGAGCACTATTCCAGTTTTTCAAATATATTGAATCTTTTAATACTAATATGAGTCCTTTGAGGTAATTAAGTACTATTGCCATTATTAATTTTAGCTCCTGCTTTCTACATTACGTTATCTACTGTTGGTTTTTAAAAATCTGGACTTTTTTTTTTTACTTTGGCATTTTATACTACCATATGTCACAAGTTGGAATACTGGAAGGGGGTCATAATGAAGTTATTTTTTTTTTTTTGGTCTTTTAGAAATTGGAGATATTGCTGGTGTTGCTGATGTTACAATCAGACAGTCCTACAGACTAATCTATCCTCGAGCCCCCGACCTGTTTCCTGCAGACTTCAAATTTGATACCCCCGTGGACAAACTACCACAGCTATAAATGTAGGCAACTAATGTCAAAATTTATGAACACTGAACTCTGCCTGTTGTATATTAGCCTATACCAAGTGCTGGATTGAGCCTTTAATGAAGAAAAAAAATACATGGTACGCATTCCAGGGCTATATATTAATTGCTTGGCATTCTGTATGTATATACTAGTGAAACATATTTAATGATTTAAATTTCTTATTAAATTTGGTTTCTTTTGTAGTTATCTAGGAAAGTATTTTGGAAGCTATTTGAAATTATGTAATTCTTGAATAAAAATTTTCAAAACCCAAGTTTTTGTTATAATTATGTTATATAATTTATAATATAATTACAGATGCATATGCAGCTAATAAAGCTGGTAGAGGTCCTTGTTTTCTGTTTTTTTTTTTTTTATATTTTAATAAAGTCAAAGGATTTTGAGAACCACTGTTGACATCACGAACATACTTAGTTTGCAGTTTGAGAACAGTGTGTGTGTGTGTACACGAAAGCAAGAGAGGAACTGAACCGTGAAAGGCACTGGCTGGAGAGAGAAAAATATTTTCCTCAGTGATCTTACTGAGCAGAGAATATGATAGTGGTAAGAAGTTAGCAGATAAACAGTTTCAAATTTTGGATGTGAACATTTTCTAGAATCTGAATATAATTATATTTTTATTCACTGGCATATTCCTACAATAGGGAATATAGAACATAGAGATTATCGGGCCTGGGAATGTCCAGAATTTTTAACAAGTACCACTCCCCACCCCACAGATGATTGTGATGTGTAGGCAGGTGTTTTGCGTATCCTTTTTTGAGGAGCACTTCTTTAAGGCCTCTAGACTGCAAGGTAATTTAAGCAAAGACCAACAAAATTTTCCCCTTTTGCCAGGTAGGTATGTTGTACACACGACTTGGAATTCTGTTGTGGCCTGGTGAGCAGATGGAGACTCTGGTCCAGAGTGTGACTTAACCCTGTAGAAGATCAGGCCTCCACTATCATTTCTATTGGCCACGGATGGGATGGGCTTGGGCCACAAAGATACATGGTATTTCTCCATTGCACAAAACTTAGGACACTTAATGATACTATTCAAATTTGGAAAGCACACAAAAGAAACACAAGTATTCTATGACCCAAATGCAGGACTGCAAGGCTGAGAGTACACATCCTCTGCAGAGTAAGATCTTGGGAAAAAGAAATTCCAGTGTCTCCATCTTGAGACCATATTCCTCCTATCTTTCTAAGACAGGACCTAGAGCAGTGATGTACCCTAATGTTTCCCACTTACCAGTGATTGGCCACAAAACTTTCTGTTCAGTAAAGACATTTTCAGCAAGCTGTAATCATTTATCAAAGATAGGTAATGCACATTGTAGAAAATTTAGTAAATGTATATAATGAAAATGCCTAAGCTATCCAAATGTAGCCCCTAGTATTTTGTTCTCAGTTCTTTTGCTATGCTTTTTTTTAATTAATTAAATATTGCTACAGATCAGGTTTAGTACTAGGATTTGTTTATTCCTTTGGTTATAAAAGCCATTTAATAACTAGAAAAATGCAGATAAAGGGAAGAACCCGGCCACTCAGGTATGTTGTAATTTCGGTCTATTATTTTCCATGGATGTTTAAACAAGTTTTAAGGATTTATGTAGAAGGAAAGGGTTTGCTTTATTTGTGAATGGAGCTTGTATTATTGCAGGAAGTTGTTAAAGGAATTAAAATTTTGCTAAATTCTGAGCCTGCCTGGTGACACTGGGGTTAAAGTCTTAGCACTATCAAGCAGAGTTAGATCCTGGGCTAGGGAGCTACCCACATGGCGCAGCAGACCTCTCCTGTCTTATCCTCTGCTCCTCTCAGCAGTGTATTTCAGTGGAGCTGCCTGTTCTGCTCCCCACTCTGGTGAATCCTCTCACCACCAGCCCCGACCTCTACACCCCAATTCTTTTTTTTTTAAAGATTAATTTATACATGATCTGGGGTACAGTCAGAGGCACCGGAGGGTGAGAGAATTCATCCGAGACAGAGCAGGATGCAGAACAGGCAGATGGACCAAAGACTGCTGAGGGGGGCAGGGGGCGAGACAGGAGAAGGCTGCTGCACCATGTGGGAATCTCCCTGGCGGACCGGGAATCGAAACAGCGCTCTAGAGGTTGTGGACAGCTTCACAGCGTGGCGGCTCAACCCACTGCGCCACCGGGGAGGCCCTACACCCCAATTCTTGTATGCATAAATAAAAAAATATTTTAAATTGTTTGCTAAATTCTCACTAAGCCACTTGTGTGGCTTAATCAGTTTAACAATCCAGATACTGAACTAAATAAAAATGCCTAGTCAGGCATTTTTCATTGCCACCTATTCTCCCACTCTAATCTCAGTTTGGGTGTTCTTGACAGAGATATGTTTGGAGTTAAATGTATTAACCCCTTTGGGGAGGCATTTAATGTGATTATACTTAGCAGGGAAGGGGGAAGTCATAGCAATGTTACATTTGGTGCTTAGTCCCATCATAACTGGATCATGTCCCAGGCTTATAGTTAACTGATTATTAAAATCTCAAGATGCAGTGTTCAATTACAACTTCTTAGAATGGCAAATTTACTGATACAAATTCAAAAAATCATGACTACAGACCTGACATACTTTGAAAATACATTCTAAACCAGAGGTTGGCTGACTTACCTCAAAGTGTGAAAAGCCTCTGTACATGGACACCCATCTCATTGAGAGTCGATCATACTTAGAAGTTGAAGTGAGGTTCTGTTGGGCAAGTTAGGATTAGTGAGCCATGCAAGGCAATTTCTATGAAGGATCTGTCCCGGGTGTGCCAACATCTTAAAACAGTTAAAATCTTGATTACTGTAGCTCCTATGCAGGTATTTAAAACAGACTCAGAAGTCACTTTCTTTTGACTATCTGCTATTACTCTGAATTTAAGCATTTGATTATAAAATGCCTAGAGAAACAAAGATCTGTCCAAGTTCACTTCACAGCAGAAATGAGACTAACTCAGGTCTCTTAATCATGCAATTCAATGCTCTTTTCCATTAAACTGTTCTATGGAAGTTTCACTGCAGGTTGCCTTATGATCAACTTCAGTTGTAGTTTTCAAATAGAATTACATTCAATTACTAAATGAACAGGATGGTTCAAGGCAGTATTTGTATCTAGATTCTTGGGAGAAAGCTCTTCAGAGTTTTAGAATTATTTTTGCCTTGTTTATTTTCTTACATTGTTGTACTGTAATTGGTTTCTCCCCTCAGCTCTCCCATCACCATATATATCATCTTGCACCATCCCCATATTCCCTTGTGTTCTTTCCTCCCGTTTTGAGAATTATTAGCCCAGGTGATAAGGAGTTAATAGCTAGAATTGTTCTTCAGCGCTTCTTCCAAACTAAATGCTTCTTAAACTAGATGCCTCTTGATAGTAAGCCTTTGTGTTCAAAGCAACAAATGTACTTTACCCATGGTTGGCTTTGGTTTCTGAGCTAATTTTGTATCACAGGTGCAAGATTTACTTTTAATTATCAAGATGAACAGCTGAGGGGTCAGCCTATTCCCCATCTGGTCCTAATCCAGCCAAGAGGCCTCCGTGCCCCATGCCAATATTTCCAATTGTCAATGGTCCCGCCTTTTCCTGTTACTTGGGTTTTAATCTCAACGCCAATTGTGGCACTCCTGGGACATTCCCTGGCCCCCTAAACACTATACTCACCCCTCCCATATATTCACACACATTCCTTTCATCCAGATCTAGAAATTTCAAGGTGTCATCACAAAAGCACCACTCAACTGATCTTTGAATCAGCTGAGGACCTGACATCATTCACAAGCATCGACTTCTATTCATAATCCTCACTACCATGTCTCTGGCCGGGGTGGGGTGGGGTGGGGGATCTTTAGTTGTCATTCTGGGAGACTTAAGCTCACATTTGGTGAAAGGAGGGAAAAAGTGATCTTTCCCACCCCTACAGAATATCAAGAGTTCTCATGCCCTTTCTCGGATTTGCAACAGCTATGGTTAACCCAGTCATCATTTGACATATTTTGGGACACCTGAGAAACAGTAACACTGGTTTGCAAAGTACTTAACAGTAAGAAAAAGCAAGAAGTGATACAGGAGATACAGATACAAGAAGTGAGTAAGGCATGCCATGCACTCATGCAATGAGACCTGTAAGACAGAGGTATGTGTAGAGCCCAGTCTAGTCAGAGCAGATAGTCTTTTAGAAAGCAGAGGGCGCGAGTGCAAAGAAAAGCCTGGACACTGCTGGGGAGACATTCTGGTGATGTGTTTAGTATATGGCCCCTGATGGGCACAAGGAGTCAATCCCAGTCACTTGTTTCTACCATCTTAAAAGCTTATTCATCTACTTTACCTCACTCCTAACTGCCATATCCACGTCGAGGCCTTTATCTCTTCATTTGCTAAGGCAGCTCCTCGTTAGTGCTTCTGCTTTCAGTCTTGCACCCTCTGATCCATTTTCCACATGGCAAATCTAATCACTTCTCTGCCAGCTGAAGATGCATCAGTGGCTCTAAGGCAGAGGTGATTTATCAGGAAGCTAATGAAATTTGAGGTTCATTTGCAAAGGTCCTTTTTTTAAGGTTCTAAATTATGACAAATACAAAATACAAAATCATGGATTTCTTCCCCAAACTATTTCCAGCCCTACAAAACAGACCTGCCCCTGTGATAATCCTTTCTGAATGGTGCCTACAAGACCTGTTTGATATGACACTTTCTCATCTCTGCCCACCTACTTCCATTGCAGCTTGTGTACACACACACACACACACACACACACAACCACACCACACATCCCTCACTTTCATTTCTTCAAGAGTGCCTTTTCAATTTCACATTTAATTTCATTCAACAAATAAAGTTCACAAATGGTGAACTATTAGTTCACTAATAATATTGTAAGCACTCAAGACAGTATTGAACACTGAGGCCTTTGTTCTCAGTGAAGATGAAGAAACAAATGAGGCAAAAAAATCTGATTATATATACAAAGCAGAAAACTAAAATATGGTAATATGATAGTGATCGAATACAACAGTTACTTTCAAATAGGTGATAGGAAAAATTAGGGTATGTTTTTAAAACTTTCAAGAAAATGTTCAAAACAGAGAATATTGTAATATCTTCCCATAATCCCCATTTATCCTAGCTTTCCCAACTGGTAAACTTATATAATTCTTGTTTTATTTACTCTATGGCCTCTTTTGTTGTTGAAGTTATAAAGCAAATCCCAGAAATTATGTAATTTCATTCATAAAGAATTGAGTACCTACTGATGAGAATTAAAAAAAAAAAATCACAAAATTATCACAACTAAATTACCACGTGATGTGCAACTCATTCACAAGCTTTCTCATTTGGTCTCAAAATATTTTTTTCCAAATTAAGAATCATCAAAATTTATATTGCATATGGACTGTATCTCTTGAATCTTTAAAAAATCTGTGATAAATAAGGTCACCCTCCCTCTAACCCCAACCCATTTATTTATTAGAGAGGGTAGGTGGCATTTCTTGAAGAATATCTCAAATTCTGGTATATCCCAGGATATTATTCCACCCTGTTATTTTCTTTAAACTGGTAATAAGAACTAGAGGGTGGATTAGATTTAGATTTAAATGGGAAAAAGTGTGTAAAGGGGACAAGATGGTACTTTGCTTTTTCTACTGCATCAAAGCAGAATGTAGACCTTGTATGTTTGTTTTGCTTTTAATGAGATTATGACTGACCAGTGAATTCAAGAGTTGCCAGACTGATCTACCTATTAAAAACTTCATACGAACCTTTTGCCTAATAATTTTAGGGCTACTGTCAAACTCTACACATCCACTATTGCCAAAAGTTTATTTTCTAATCCTGAAGCTTTTTCTGCATATATTAGCTATGAATCTCCTGAAAAAACAAAAACTTTCCCCATCTATTAAATTGGCGATCCTGAAATACAATAAAGTATCAGAGAGGCAAAAAGATGCTTGTTTCCTTTTTAAAGTTTCATAGTAATGAATTGGAGCATTATCAATCTGAAGAGGTAACTTCAAGTTAAGGTCTGAAAGTCAGAAAGTAGTCATGTAAAAATTAGGAGAAACAGTATTTCAGGAACAGAGTACACTTAGTGAAGAAATGCTGAAGGAGGAAAGATCTTCGTGTGTTTATGGGCTAGAAAGGAAGTAATTTTGGCAGGAGGGTAGCAGGATGGTTAGAGTGGAATGAGGAAGGGTTGAGAAAAAAAGTTGGACCACTAGTCATGCCTTCTGTGCCAGAATAAAGAGTTGAGCTATCACAGTGAAAGGTAAGAAATCAGTGGAGGGTTTGCATTTTAAAAAGGTAATCTAGTTGCTGTAGAAAGACAAAAGTAAAGGTCTAAGATACCAGACAGATTATTCAGAAGCCTAGGGGAAAGATGGCAACAGCGTGAATTCAAGTGACCATAGGGAGAGGGTGGGCAGGGGGCCTCAGCACTCTGCCTTCTCCATATTAAATATGATCTGAGTCCAGGCCATTTATGCGGAAATGTGGAAAGGTCACACAGGCTGTTGGATATATGCACCTAAGTTTTGTAGAAGAGTTATGCCTGGAAATATGACTTCAGAGGGAGTGACATATGAATTGCATTTTAAATCTTGAGATTAGAGAAGAGTATGTTGATAGAACTGATAGAGGAGCTTGGAAGAGTGCCCTGGTGAGACAGGGGTATCTAGAAACCAGCAGAAGAATGTAGTTTGTGGCACAAAATGCAGATTTTGCACCAAAATCTCTGGCCTCCCCTCCTTTGATAGTAATAGAACACACACAAATACACACCAGATAAAGATTACCTGTGTGAGTAATTTTTGTAGCTATTTTTAGGCTAATGGGACAAGCATACAAGTGGTGAGTCATTCCTACAAGGGAACTTCTGGAGTCATGCAGTAAGGGGGATGGGTGTGCCCCCCTTCCTTTTCCCTCTTTCTATTGACTGGAATGCAAACGTGCTATGAACCTCTTGGACTATGCACACTAGGGCACCTAGAAATAGCAGAATAAAATAAAGTGAGTCTGAGTCACAAGGACAAAATTGTGGCTAAAAGCAGTCACAATGACCTTTCCCTACTGAAGCCATTCTTCTTTTGGGTCTCTATCACACAAAGCAGAACCTATATTCTAATTGAAAATAGTCATGAACCTACAAACCTAAGGACCACACCATTAATCTTTACTATATGCTAATGCCCACAGTACTAAATAGCTTTATTTTCTACCCAACCATGTTAAGACTATGACATAAACAACTCGATGGAGTACTCAGACAGTGGGGTCACTGTGTCAAGGAAATATACTTCACTCTACCAAATTCATAAAGATGATCTTGAGGATCAAATGAGATCACATACAAGAAACTACATAATTATTAAGTAAAAAAGGAGAATTATAAAGTAAAAGAGGAGAAGTCTGGTAATGTCACTAGCAGGCAATGGCTTCAGATCAAATACCTGATTAATTAAAGATGACAAGCCCAGTGGAAAAAATAGATCTGAGTAGAAAGAGAAAAACTGGCAAGGTCTAAAACGTCACCAGAAGTAGGAACACATAAACTGCCCCAGAAAATCCGGTGCCAAGGTAGTAATCTTGATATCTTTGAGCTGGCTTCTGCTTATGTTTATTCATGCCTTAGAGAGATACAGTGCTGATTATATAAAGAGGAATGTTTTGCAGATTACTCCACATAATTATATTACCTTAATAATACCAAGCAAGTATTTAATTTACACGAATGCAACTATACATACCTGGCATGTACATGCACACAAGAGAGAAAAAGAAGTAATTTAAACATTATAACGAATCTTGCCTCTTACTCTATTTCTTTATGAATCTGTATTTCAGAGTGAGCATGATAAGAGAGCTGTTTACTCTGTTAGTTGCTGGTCTCAATTTTGCATGGTTTTCATAATGTGCACATATCATTGTGCTAAGTGATTCTAGAATTTTACAAATCACACACACACATGCCCAGCAGAGAGAGAGAGAGAGAGAGAGAGAGAGAGAGAGAGAGAGAGAGAGTGTGCGCAACATAGTTCGAAATCTAAGTCCACTAGGGAAACTTATGAAACAGTTGCTTGGTTCAGAGAGCAATCAAAATTGGAATAAGAAAACATACCGAGAAATAAATGTTCAAGTCAGAAAGGAATAAGTATTACTATTACTTGCAGATGATATGGTGCTATATATAGAAAATCCCAGGGAACTGAGAACATCAGTAGGCACTGCTGCTGGTCCCTGCATCCTGCCGTTGTCCATGCAGCTCTCAGATATGGCTTCCAGCAATGCACGCATCAGAAAGCCAGCTGGGGACACCCAGACCACTGTGTGGTGGATGGCGCCCTCAAAAAGGCTAATCTTTCTGACTACGGAGGAAAACTCAAGGTCCCCTTTACCCATTACACTTCACCTTTGTGGGCCCCATGGAGATCATTGTTTTCAGTAAGCATGCAGAGGATCTCTGAAAACTAGGTTAACAAGTTCTGGGGGGGGGGGGGTCTCTGTGGTCTTGGTTCACTTACCAGCCTTGGATCAACATCCCCCCTGAACATGCCCCCGCTGACTGACGTAACCAGAAGCTTGTCCCAAGATTATGGTGTGCTGCAGCAAGATGAAGGCATTGCCTGAAAGGGGCCTTATCATGGATGACATGGGTGTCCTGCAGATCATCATCAGAGATTTGCCTATGGGGCTTTTTGGATGAGGCCCTGTGACTGGGCAAGGCATGGGGAAGCCCGTCCCATGGGTTGGAAGCCAGGCAGTGACACAATTAAACCAAATGTGGATGACAGCAAGGAACACTTCTCCAAACACAACTAGGATAGTAGATGGATGGCAAGTTTTGGTTCTGGATCCCTACCTGTGCCCTGACCTTGGTACACTATGCTGACCCAAGAAAGCCCAAACCTTTCCCTCCAAACCCCACAGTCTGTTACCCTGGTTGTGGGGAGGAGGTAAACCAAGGTCTTCTCATGCTCCCACCTTTGAGCTTGTTGAGCCCTCCCTGCCCTAGCCCCGAACAGAAGCCCACCTAAAAGGGCACGGGCCTAGAAGTAACTAATGTATTAGGGATGGGAAAAAAAGAAAGAAATTTCTAAAGACTCAACCCAAAAACTCTTGGAACTAATAAATCAAATAAAGTCGCAGTTAAAAAAACAAAACAGCAAACCAACAACCAGCATAGAAGAAAAAATTGTCCTTCTATACATTAATAATATGTCATCAGAAAGAAAAATATCTTATTCACAATAATATCGAAACAATAAAATATTTAGGAATAATTTAACCAAGGAAGTAAAGGAACTGTACAATGAAGACTACAAGGCTTTGAGGAAAGAAACTGAAGAAGACATAAACAAATGGAAAGATATTCTATATGTTAAAATGTCCTTACGACTCGAAGCCCTCTATATACGCAATGCAAAACCTATTACACTTCCAACAGCATTTAAAAAAAAAAAAAGAAAAAAAAAGAAACAAAGCAAAAACAAAACCCTAAAATGTGTATGGAACCACAAGACACTGAATGGTCAAGTAATACTGAGAAAGAACAAAAAGTGTCATACTTCTTGATCTAAAATGATACAACAAAATTTTACTAATTAAAACAGTATGTGACTAGCATAAAAATAGACACAAAGAGCAATAGAACAGAGAACCAAAAAATAAATCTCTTCACTTACTTTCAACTAATATTTGACAATGGAGCCAATTTCTTTATTCAATGGGGTAAAGAAAATCTCCTCAAAAAGGTTGTTAGAATGAAATTGGACCCATATTTCACACCACTTATAAATATAACCTGAAAAGAATAAAAGACACAGACACAAGACCTGATACTGTAAAACTCCTAGAAGAAAAAACATAGGACAGTAGCTCTCTAGGACATTTTAGGTGTAACACCAAAATGCAATGAATGCTAAATAATATCAAACTAAAGTTTTAGCACAGCAAAAGAAACAACAAAAAAGACAGCTTACAAAATGAAATATTTATAAATCATGTATCAAAAAGGACATCTTGTTCTTAATTATTGCTAATAACCAAAATAATGAAAATCAAAATGAGAAATCACCTTACATATCATCAGGAAGAGATAACAAGTGTTGGGTAGGACAGCAAGAGAAAGTAAATTTTGTACACTGTTGGTGGGAATGTAAATTGGTTCAGACACTGTGGAGGGTTCCTCAAAAAACTAAAAATAAAACGACCATATGATCCAGCAATTCCACTTCTGGAATATTTCCAAAAGATGTACTTGGGCCAATGTTGTGGGATCAATAAAATTTCATGTCAGGTTCAGTTAACTAGTTGGGATTTCTTTTTCTTTCTTTTTTTTTTTTTAAAAGATTTATTTATTTATTTATACATGCACTGGGTACAGTCAGAAGCGCGGGAGGGTGAGAGAATTCACCAGAGCCAGAGCAGGGAACAGAACAGGCAGAAGGACCGAAGTACACTGCTGAGGGGAGCAGCGGGCGGCAGGAGAGGTCTGCACACCATGTGGGACCCTCCTCCAGAGGCCAGGGAGCAGCTGGGGATCAAAACAGCGCTGCAGAGGCTGCGGGCAGCTTCACAGCCCACCACTCAACCGCTGTGCCACCGGGGAGGCCCCTAGTTGGGATTTCTGCTCACTTAATTGCCAAGGGGACTAACAAAGGGTTGTAACATAACCTCATTTTACAAATAAAAAGAAAAAAAAACTCAAGAGAGGTTAAGTAATTTGCAAAGGTCACAAAATGTGTGCCAAGACAAAAATTTAACCTTTATGTCTTGTTTTACATAGTCAGTTTTTACTCATTTAGAAATTAAAGAACAGTCTGTGGTCTTTCTCTGATTTCACTTACTTCCCCCTTTAACCTGCTTTTCCTATTTGTTACTTTTCCTCTATCCAGTTTTCTTTCTTAGATAGTTAAAATATAGCATTATGAAACATATGGCTGCCAGTATTTTCTTACATATTTTGTTTCATAATAAAGCATATTTCAAAATGGGATAGTCAGGACTTCCCATTAATGTTCTCTTCATTCAAAAAAGCAATTAAAAAACTATGAGACAAAATTACTTTTCTAATCTAAGACCCATCTTTAAATTTTAAGAGTAAATCTCAAATCTACTTTTAGGTACATACTATGCCAATTAAAAATTTTATACCCATGAGTATGCTTAGTGACAAATCTCCATATGTTACAGTTATTGCTATAATCACCAAAACATGGGGGGGAGCAGTGCTGTTATTACAAGATTTGCTTATGTGTCGAACATTCTAAACAGTCTCAAACCATTTAAAATATATGCTATATAATTTCAGCAAGAATGCATTAATACACAAGTTTATTTATTAGATAAAAGAGGTCCCAAATAAAATCCTACCTTTCATAATGTACACATTTTATTTTTAAATAGGGAAAGACAGAAGGAGGAAAAGGAAAAAAGAATGGCAGCAAATGAGTGCCATTAAAGTAGAAGAAATACTAGAAAGAATGCACATCTCAAAGTTAGGCACCTTATTTTTAAAAATACTATAGAAGTGGGGCCTCCCCTGGTGGTGCAGTGGTTGAGCACTAGGCTGCGAGGCTGCAGCCTCTGCAGCACCAGTTCATTCCCGGGCCACCGGTGAGGGTCCCACAAAAAACAAAACAAAACAAAACAAAATCCAAAACTATAGAAGTGGCAAGAAATGTTGAAATCACAAAATATCAATTATAAACCCAAATATCTGTAATTATTTAAATATAATAAACCAAATGATCAGGTAAAGAGATCATTAGTACGGGTAAAAATAAATGAATAAATCAAATCCAACCCAATGTTATTTACAAAATACATACCTAAAACATAGAGGCGTAGAAAACTTGAGAGTAAAAGAATGGAAAAAAAAAAAAATACTCCCACAATCAATAACCCCCAACCTCCAAATTACATTAACGAGAGACAAAAGTTACTTGGAGATTAAAAAAAAAGTTAGATTTCAGAATAACCCATTTCATCTTTCATCTGAGAAGATATATCATTTCTAAATTTGTAGGTGCCTAGTAGTAAGGTCACAAAGTAAAGTAGAATTGACAGAACTAAAAAAAGAAATTTCACAAAATATTAACACAATGTTTTTATAAGTAATAGAATACGCAAAAATCCAGTAAGGATATAGAAGATTTAACAACAAAATTAGATGGTTAGCTTCTTAACAAACATAGAATAATACCAAACAACTGAAGAATATGATTTTGAAGCACATAGTACATTTTAAAAACCTGACCACATATAGGGCCATAAAGCAAGCTTCAGCAAGTCTCAAGGAACCACAGTATAATTAATGAAGAAATCAATCAATGAAGGATAATTAGAAAATCTTCATTTATTTAATAACTAAGAAACATACATTTAAATAACTCATGGGATGGCCAAGAAACATTGGAAAATATTTCCAACTAACTAAAATTATAGGTAACATCAGCGTCAGAGGACTAAAATGGTCCTCCCTTTTGTTTCTTCCTTTATAACAATGAATTAAAACATCCATCCATGAACAAGGGTGCCTCTGTGGGGTCTGTGCTATTTAGCATCACACACTAAGTGACTGGGGAAGAGTTTCAAACACCTTAGCATCTAATAAATAGGCAGATAAGCCTCAATAACTTCAAGACTTAAACATCAGACCTAATACCATAAAACTCCTAGAAGAAAATGTAGGAAGCCCTCAACATTGGTCTTAGCAATGATTTTTTGGCTATAACACCAAAAGCACAACCAATAAAAGCAAAAATCAACTAAAAAGCTTCTGTACAGCAAAAGAAACAACAAATAAAAAAGACAACTTATAGAATGGGAGACAGTATTTGCCAATTATGTTTGTAAGGGGCTAGTGTTAAAATATTAAAAGAATGCACATGATTCAATAACAAAAACCCAACCTGATGACAAAATGTACAGAGAAACTAAATGATTTTCTTTTTTTTTTTTATTTTCTTTTTTTTTTTTTTTTTAATTTTCTAGAGGCATGTCTTATTTATTTATTTATTTATTATTTGTTTGTTTGTTTGTTTGGTTTATACATGCACTGGGTACAGTCAGAAGCGCGGGAGGGTGAGAGAATTCACCAGAGCCAGAGCGGGGAGCAGAGCAGGCAGAAGGACCGAAGTACACTGCTGAGGGGAGCAGCGGGCGGCAGGAGAGGTCTGCGCGCCATGTGGGACCCTCCTCCGGTGGCCGGGGAGCAATCGGGGATCGAACCGGCGCCGCAGAGGCCACGGGCAGCTTCGCAACCCAGCGCTCTACCGCTGCGCCACCGGGGAGGCCCGAAACTAAATGATTTTCTAAAGAAGCTATCCAATGGCCAACAACAGTTGCATGAAATTATCGAAATCATCAATCATTAGGAAAATGCAAATCAAAACACTAAAAATATCACACAACTGTATGTTTATCATTAAGAAGAGAGCAAATGTTGGCAATGATTGGGAGATAATGGAACTCTTTGGTAGGAATGCAAATTGATTCAACCATACAGAAAATAGTACAGATGCTCCTCAAAAATTAAAATATATAGCTAACACATCATTCAGCAATTCTACATTTTTGGGTATATATATATCATTTCCAAGGGAAATGAAATTGAAGAGATAACTGCACTCCCTTATTTACTGTATTGCAAAAAAATATGGTGCTAAATATCTGGCAATGGGTGTATGGATAAAGATGTGGTACGTATGTACTATTTGTTACAAGAGTATTATTCAGCCATGAGAAAGAAGTAATCCTGCCATTTGTGATGACCAGTTAGACTTTGAATAATTACACTGAGATAAGTCAAACAGAAAGACATAAAAATGTGTACTTTTACTCATATATGGAATCTAAAAATATTGAACAGGTGAAAACAGTAGAATGGAGGCTAGCTTTCAGGGGCTAGAAGAATTAGATATTTAAGAGCACAAAATCTGAAGCAGCAGTAAACTAGTGTTGGAGACCTAATTGCACAGCACAAAGATGCTAGACAGCGGTGCTGTATTATAAACTTCAAAGTTGCTGAGACTATATCTCAATTGTTTCCAGCACAAATAAGAAATAATAATTATGTGGCATGACAGAGGTATTTGTTAAAGCTAAGGTGGTAATCATATTGGAATATGTAAATGTTATCAGATCACTGTGTATACCTTAAGCTTTTACCCAATATCATATGTCAACTATATCTCAATAATAACAAATTCTAAAAAAGGAGAAATGTCAACTATGGGATCAAATGAGCTTAGTATCATTTAATGTGATGAACTAAGTTTGTCATTAAACTTTAGTGAAGGCAAAAAATATACTACTCTTACGGTTGGAAGACAGACAGAAACTACAAATGTGTGCCCATAGGAGTTAGAAAGCAAACTTTAAAAAATTTCCACATAGAAGCTATACTTTTATGACTAAATTAAAGAATTTTCAAGGGAAATGATCACATGCACTTTTCCCTGTATTTAATTTTTAAGTTATTTATTGTATAAGATTAATCTTTAGTACATGCAGATTCACTCAAAACATTGCTGAATTAAGGAAACGTTATTGTATGCCTTCTGGTTTGTTTTGGCACTGATCACTTTATATGAATATTTTTGAGTTTGGAATTACATAAAAACATAAGTATAGTCTGACTGTGCCTTTTATGAAATTAATTCTCTTGCTGACTTTAGCAAGAATAACATGTACACTTACTTGTACATTTTTCAAGCAAAGGATAGGTAAACAGGGGAAGTCTAGTCTGTTTCCTGGACTTTTTCTTATGATACGGTAATTAGCTTGCTTTCTTTCTTTTTTTAAAAAAAATATTATTTATGCATACAAGAGCTGGGTACAGGCCAGAGGAGTGGGGGTGAGAGGGGATTTACCAGAGACAGAGTGGGGAATAGAACAGGCAGACTGACTGAAATACACTGTGGAGCAGAGTAGTGGGCGAAACAGGAGAGATCTGCCTTGCCATGTGGGTTGCTCCCTGGCTAGCCAGGGATTGAACTTGTGCTGCAGAGGCTGCTGATTGCTTCATAGTGCGGTGCTTAACCCCTTGTGCCACCAGGGAGGCCCCAGCTTTGCTTTCTTGTAACAACTTTTAGTAATTAGTATGCTGGAATACACATTCTTTGATTTTTATTACTTTAGCAACAAAGTACAAATAAACAAGTCATAATTGTGAAACTGAATACTAGATATTGATAAGTAATTTTAAAACTGTTCATCTTTTTAAAAGTATTGGAATTGTTTCATGCTTTCAGATTAGAAGCATCAATATTACCTGGAAATTAGAAATGTAAATTCTCAGGTTCTCATCCAGACACACTGAAGTTTTGAGAACCAATAGATTATAGAAATTTAGCATTGGCTCACTTCACGGTAATGAAGTGTGTTAGCACGGTTATTTGGACGCAGAGATGAACCCAACATGGTTGCAAAAAAAGCAAGATGAGGGAAGAGATGAAAGTATTTGTGAGAGTGATTATAATGGATATAATGAATTTAAGTTGTAAAGGAAGAAAAGTGAGGACTTAAAAGGGTGAGGGGTAAATTACTGGCTATGGATATATTGAAAGCTGATAAAATGAGCGCAGATACTGAAGACCTGAAACACTATCAACTAATACCTACCAATGCACTCCACAGTTACCATATTCTTCTGCCTCCACATTAGATTCTCATTGTCTTAATTCTGATTCAACATTCCCTTGCTTAAAAAAAAAAAAGAAAAAGGCAACATTTTACCAAGATTATATTTGATTTGGTTTAGTTTTTAACTTTTAAAAAGGATACTTTTTTGAGTTGTCTACATAGACAATCACATCACCTAAAATAATAAACATTGTTTCTTTCTCTGAGTCTTTATAGTACTAAAGGTAGTATTGAAAAGTAGTAGTAATAATAGGCATACTAGTTTTATTTCTAATTTTTTTAAAAAGACTTATTTTATTTATGCATCCAAGAACTGGGGTATAGGCCAGAGGTGTGGGCATGAGGGATGAGTGGATTCATCAGAGACAGAGTGGGGAGCAGAACAGGCAGATCCACTGAAATACACTGCTGAGGGGAGCAGCGTGTGAGACAGAGTTCTGCTGCGCCATGTGGGCCAGCTCCCTTGCCAGGGATCAAACTCATGCTGCAGTGGCTGCAGATAGCTTCATAGTGCTGAGACTTAACCCCTTACACCATTAGGGAGGCCCTTTTAAAAGGAATCCTAATGTTTCCTCATATGACACTGATTTTAACTGTTTTTGTCAAAACAAAGATATGCTTTTTTATAAATGTCAAATTGAAATCAGTAGCTTGCTTTAAACTGGATAGTTTACACCATTTACATATATTGTGATTACTGATACGTTTGGACTTATTTCTACCATCTATATTTGGTTTGGAATTTATACACACTATACTCTTTTAGTGAATATCCTTAATATTTTATGATTTACACTTAAAGTTAATACCTTAATGCCTCAACTCCCCCTGCCCCCAGTAATAGACTACTTCCCTATCTCAATTTTCTTACCACTGTTATTCAGAATTTCTGTTGACTTAAAAAAAAGTCTTCTATTGGCTTGGTTTTTTTTCTTTTTTGGAAAACAGAAGAGGTGTCTTTATTTAAATACCCTGCTGAGAGGGGCAGCAGATGAAACAAGAGAGGATCATCTTTGACTTGGTTTATTTTCATAAGTGTTTACCATTTTATTTGTTCATAAAACTTTCTTGTTATCTTAGATCACCTTTCTGGATGCACTATCTTTTGGTAGTAAGCCCTCATTTAAAAATAACTTTTCATTTGCTCTCATTCATAAAACAATAATTTTACCTTTTACAACTCCAAGTTGACATTTTGTTTCAATGCTCTGAAAACAATATTCCACTGTTGCTATTTAGTTGTTAGTCTTATTCCTTCATAATTTCTCCTTTCAGTTTCAGAATGTTGTCTTCTGTGATCTAGTCTCACGACAGTGGTACTATGCATATTATTTATTTTTATTTGTCCTTTATGGAGAGTACTTGGATATTTTTCATCTCTGGGAAATTCATAGCTACCATCTCTTTAAATACTAGATTTCTTCCATTCTTCCCTCTTGGACCTCCAGTCCATCTTCCATTTCTCTTAACCTTATTTGCATATATTCCATTTCCTTATTTCTTTGTTTTGGTATTGATTTTTTCAGACATCTCTTCACATTTTACAGTTCTCTCTTTAGCTGCCTAATCTGTTGTTAACCTCCCCAAGTTTCACATTTGTTATTTTTCATTTTGGGATTTTAAAATGTTTCCTAAAGAGAGCAAGATGGTGACAGAATGAAGATGCTGGGCTTACCTCCTCCACATACTTATAGCTAGGCTGGGGATGATCTCTAAGAAATGTTGAAAGGAGCACTCCTATCTAAATCAAAGTGAAGAAAATCCACAAAAAATTAAACAAGAAAATAGAACCAGAACTGAAAAACACAATGGCATTCTAAATGTAAATGGACTGAACCTGCAAGAGAAGAAAGGGTGGCTGGATCTGAAACCAAAACCAAACTTTCTGTTGCCTCTAGAAGACCCATCTTAGCTCCAAAGAAAACACTGGATCAAAACAAGTGGATGGAAAACAATCCTACAAGCACATGTGACCCCAAAGAGGGGAAGGGACAGCCAAACTTAGATAAAATAAACTTCCAGCAAAAAAGATAACAAGAGACAGGGATGGATATTACCTAATGATTAAGGGATCAACACATTCATGAAGATATAACACTTGTTAAATCTTATGAACCAAATGAAGGAGCACCAAAATACATATGGCAACAATTAACGAAATCTAAAAGCAGGCATTGGCTGCAACACAACAGTGGCGAGGGGCTTCAACACTCCACTTTCAACAATGGACAGATCAACTAAACAGAAAATCAACAAGGAAACATTAGCCTTAAATGAGGAAGTAGACCAGATGGACCTACTGGACATTAATGGGGCACTACACTCAAAAAAATACCTCTGAGCACATTCTTATTAAGTGCACATGGAATGTCTTATAGGACGGACCATTTGCTTGGTCACAAGTGTCAAAATATACATGAAGGCTGAAATCATATCAAGTATCTTCTCTGATTACAATGGTATTAAACCTGCAATCAAAAAGAAAGCAGGAAACTGAACAATTGGATTAATAAAGAAATTTCTTCAAAGAAGAAATTAAAATTTACCTGGAAACAAAGGAAAATGAAAACATGACCTACCAGAATCTATGGGATGGAACAAAAGCTGTACTAAGAGGGAAGAATATAGGAATATTGGCCCTCATCATAAAATAAAAAAAAAATCACCCAAGTAAATAATCTCACACTACAGCTTAAGGAACTAGAAAAAGAACAAATGAATCCAAAAGCCAGCAGAAGGAAGGAGAGAGTAAACCAAAACAAATCCTAGAAATATGACTGCAGAATTAAAGTTGTTAAGGGGGAGAGGTTAGGTGGGAAGAAGCTGGAAGGGGGCTCAATAGCCCAGGGAAAAGGACTATGGACGCTTTGATGGGGGTGCTGGTGTCATAATATACCTCTGATAAATTGTGAAACTATTCTGCTAAATCATGTACAGCATTGTAATATATTAAAGATAACAAAATTAAAAAGATTGATAATTTCTTTAAAATTTCTTCTATGTCTATTTTAGTAATATTAGATATATATTTACATTTTATACATAGCTATTATCTGTTTTGTATTTGAGAATTCTAATACATGAAATCTCTTTTGGAGAGGATATCTAAATTCACGGTTTCTGTTGGCTCTCACTGAAGGGGGCTTGCTGTCTCATAAACTGGGTGATGTTTGCCAGTGTATAACGTTTTACTCTGTAGGAGCTCTATGTTCTCATCCTGGAGAAACTTTCGTTCAGAGAATATTTGATTCTCTGGTTGGTAGAGTTGCAAACTAGACTTGCAAACTAGAGAATTTTAGCACAGAATATAAATTCTATTGCTATTGCAAGGCTTATTATCTCCATAGTAGTGTTGATACAGGAATCCATTCTTGGCAATCCCACTTCATCTTGGTGTTGCATTTCCAAAACCATTTCCCTGCCATTCTTTTATCCTCTCCAACCTTCTACTCCTCTGGTCTACTCGGTGGACTCAGATTCCAGTTCCAACCTCTACATAGTCCCATCTTAACTCTTGGATGATGAATTGTTAGAGACCACTCTTACCTTTAATGAGATTAGCAATGCCTCAAATTCATGTGTTATTGGAAGTCCTAGAGCTTCTAATTACTAGAACAAAAGTGGAAATTATGCAAGATTTCTGACACTTAGATGGTTATTTATAAGTTTATATACATATGCTTACAAATACACATATTTATATATCTATGTACATATAAGGCAATTATCTCAGAGAACACTAGACCTCAAAAGACAGTTAGCAAGTAAATAAGCATTCTAAATTAAGATTATGATCCATGGAATGGCTTTGCCTTTTTGTATTTCTCATATTCATCTTCACTTGCTTTGCAAAGATCAGTAGCACCTGTAAAATTTTTGTTAGACTTGGATCTATAATGTAGCTTTCTCCTAGTCAACATCTAAAGGCAATTTCCACTATCACCTCAATTTACCGTATGGAGATAGCATGAATCATTTTATGTTTCTAAAATATTTTACTTGCCATTTTTAAATAAGATGACCACAAAATGGATAGTAATCTGTTTTCATTTACCTATTTTCTGAAATACCAGGTCCTGAAATAAAATAACTGAACCTCAAACAAGAGGAAAGTACATATAATACCGGTGCTCAAATTTTAGCACTAATGTCTTCATTAATGAACACTTTGATGCTTTTACACCCCACCTTTCAATCCTTAGTGTCAAGCACACAGATTATATTCCATAAACACCCACTGAATGAAAGATGCTACAAACCGTATGATTAGAGCGCAAATATTCTCTACTATTACCAGTGAAGTAGACACTTTGCTCAAAATTTTCATGATTAAGCCCTTCCCCAGGACAGAAAGTACACACAAGAAGGCTAACTAAAGTTAGTCTTTGAGATCTTGATTAAAATAAAGCCAACTCATATTTTGACCAATAAGGGGTTTCCAAAAGGAAATAATACTTAAAACCAAAGTTACAAATTACAATCTATTTAAACTTTAATTTGTGCATTTGTGGTAATTTATGACTGCAAAAACACTTTTTTTCTTAGAATGACATAAAGGCACATTTCATTTGAATGCATAGTGTACCATTCTAAAATATTCTAATTTCCTTACAAAGTGCTTTAGCAGTCACTTACACATACAGTAATAGCAAAATATATTTACACTCTATAGTTTAAAAATTTTTAATCTGACTAAAATATATATATATATTTAAGACTACAGAAAAAAAATTAGTGCTTTCTTCAGCTTAATTGTGTGAATATAGCCTGCCCTCTAATTTTTTTTAGTGATTGACTTCTATTTAAAAAAAAAAGTTTCTGTACACTGTGTAGTTACAAAATGCTATGTCAATTTTCAAAGCTAAAAGTCTATTTTAGACATTGTTCTCTCTGCATATTTGAGAACCAGAAAAGGTGAGCAGACTGTACCTCAAAAGTATTTAGAGTTCTTTTTTTTTTAATATTTTGTTAACACTGTTTAAATTAAAGCCATATAATTACGCTACAATTCTCTACTGTCCTTTACTAATGAAGTTAACTGGTGTTTTAGAATAATTTTAAACAATACATTGTTTAAGATTTTCTCCCCGAGGATCTTGGATAATAATCAATTTGAAAAGAATGCATAAAATATCTCTGAAGAATTATGATTATTCTCAGAGTACAAGGAGAACATGCCAACATACTGTGGCAAGGCTGACATACCTATTTTTAGCTCAACTCTAAATTCATATGCTTTCATGTTCCTTATAGAATTTAAACTTGAATAATTTTCATGACATGATATCACTTTGATTAAATGGTTAATTGTGTATGGTTAGCTAACAACTTTCTATTCCTGAGGTATGATACCCTAACATGCAAAACATAGAATGAAAGATGTTGTTATTGAAATAAGGAAAAATAATGAAATCATAGACTGGTGGGGGAGAAAAACCAAAAAAAGAAAAGAAACAAAAAACAAAACTCCAGGCATGTGGAAAAGTCATGGTTTGCAAAAAGACTTTCCTATAAGAGCATTAAAAAAAGCCACAAATGGATCCTCTGTAAAAAGTACTTGATCAAATTATTTTTGAGTCTTTTGAGGTACAGCTTTAGTGTTATAATAATTTTTATAAAATATAGACTGTTTTATCAAAAATATTTATACATTCTGTTACAATATATTGCTTTTGCCCTTAGTAACTGCCAATATAAAATCTGGATCCAGTGGCCCAAAATGTACAAATGCACTTTAACATATATGCTGGAGTTTGAGGTGTCTGCTTGGCCACTGTACAAAAGTGATAAAGTGGTGAAATTAAATAATAAACCTACAACATAGAATACATTACAACTTGCACATATACATGTTCACAGCATGTATACAATGATAATCCCTATGTTTTAAAAAAGATATAGCTTCCTTCTACAGTAGACACAAGAACAAGATGAACTAGGTTGATAAATATACAATGAGTATCAAAAAAGAATGATCAGTTCACTGATTTTGGAAGAAGATACAACTGAACACACTGAATGTCTAGACTTTGGGAATGCATACACATGACATAGTGTCTTGGTTCAGGTTCATCAGAAGTCCTTACTCTTAAAATTTTAAGTAAATGCTGATGTTAGTAGTTCCTGTTTGTCTCGGCATAGTTTCGGCATAGTTTAATAAACAAAAAATTGTTTGGCAAGTAGCTCTGTTGGAAAGCTATAAGGCTCTGTTACATGGTTAGTAAAGATAAGGCAATCAAAATTTTCTAATAAATATAGAAAAATTATAAAACATCAATTCATTTCATTTAAAAAAGGCCCCCAAAATGTGCATAATCTACTACTAATTTTTTTTGACATTACAGTAATTTCTTTAAAAAAATAAGAACATTTGCCTTGTTCAAACAGAATCATATTATGTGTAAATAGTTATAGCATCCCAAGCCCTTTTGTTTTCTTTTTGTAAAATATAGCTAAGTGAAGTTAACCGATTAATAATCTTCCTTTCATCGAAAGCAGACATATAGCAAAACGAGGGACTGTAGAAGAGTGTTTGGTTTTTTTTTTTTAACTTTGATTCAAAAGTATTCATTTGTGATAGATTTCATGGCCAATGTTCATTCAGCTTAAACTCCATGAAACTGTTTCCAGTGCTCAGATTTATGTTGAAAATACATTGAGAAACCACTTTTCAAGAAGGTATTAGAAGAGTATTTAAACAAATCTTCATGTGTTTAAAAAAACTCAGAAGCTATTGGTGGCACAGAGAGCAAATGAAGGGTTGCTATTTTTAAGAGGTCTTCTTGTGAGTCAGTCTGCTTTGTTTCACAGTGTCTAGGAATTTAACACCAATCAGCAATGTAGTCAAAATCTCTGAACATTTCTTGCTCCTCTTCTGAAAGTATCCTTGGTTCTCGAGGTGGAGTCAGAATAGGTGCTTCTGAGGTAAATTCATCATCAAAATTACTAACATCTTCCCGTCCTCTAATGGTAGGTACAAAAGGCGGCTTGACTTTTTTATCCATCAGAGCACTCCAATCAACTAGCTGGATTGTAAAATATAAAATGGCCAGTTTAGTTCCCTACTTCTTATTGCTATAGTTCCATAAAAAAATTTTAAACTTTCATACTTACCCGGAAAAATGGATGCTTTTTTACATCTTCTGCATCTTTCTCACCAGCTCCAAGACGCCGCTCAGGATTTCTTCTCAATAGCTAACAACATAAAGCAAAAACAATTTAAACTAGCAACTTCATCTTATAACCTGCAAATATCTAGATGTTTTTTGGGGATGTGCTTATCTAAAGTACGCAACATCTATGAAGCGGAAAAAACAATTTCTAATGTTCTACTGGAACATATCATTCAACATAAAAAATGTAAGTAGTTTAAAAACCATTAATTCTTACCCTTCTCATTATGGAAATGGCTTCTGTAGATAAGAACCTTGGATATCTTACTTCATCATTTACAATACTGTCAAATACCTCCTCTTCATCATCGCCAGGAAAGGGAGACTAGAAGAAATATCTCTGAGTAAGTAAAATGAGTTTCAATACAATAAAATCCTACCAAGCTCCAAAGTACAACCAAGCAATAAGAAGACAAAAACCCCACCAAAACAATAAAAGAGGACTACAGGAAACCACAATAGATGTCAATAGCCTAGAGGGTGTACCATATACTCATACTAAATTAGCCTGTAAATTTACTTCACAGATCTTTACAACAAATTTGGTCTTATCATATAATGTCCTTTAATTTCCCTGATACTTTCACTTCTTTTTGCTGCATGGAAAAGGGGTCCTGGTATGTTAGTTTATGCCTGAAGCCTTACTAATCCTCAGAACTTGTACAATTATAAATTTCAAACACATATTTGAAAATCTCAATCTGATTGAGATTTCAATCACTCATAATGAGAAATGTGACATAAATTTTAGGCAAAACTAAAAAATAGTTGTTGCTTACACTTCACCACCAATGCTATGAAATTATGAAGTATATTGATAAGTTTTAATTTTAGTTCTTTTTCCCAACTATTCTCTTGAGGTACTAAAGAGAAATAAGACAGCAAAGAGCAATCCAGGAGAACAGCCAGATCCATTATCTTTTATCACCTAGATAATTAAGAGCTCTATCAATTATAAGCTCCTTTTAAAAAAAGTAAACACACATACACACACACAAACAGGAGTTTCCTCATCTGTTCACTGTCAAGTCTTCCAGTCATTTAGAATAAGAGAAAGTAGAATTAGCTGGTTCTTAATTGTGTAGTATTCTGCAATAAACTCACAGTTTTCACATATCACTTCTATAGAGAGTAAATTTTAAGTAAGAATATAATTTTTGGTAGCTTAATTAAATTTCACATGTAAATAAATACATTAAAAAACAATAAAATATTACTACTTTATTTGCTATGATTTACTTTTTCCTAAGTAGTAACGATTTCTGTGTATGAAATTGTTATCTAAGTTATCTCCAGAAATTTATTTTAAGTTAATCTAAAGAAAACAGGGAAAAAATGGTCAATATTTTCAACTTTGCTGTACTTTTGACTTTTCGTGATACATATAAAGTATTCTTTTCATTAGTCTTCCTGCTATTCTATTCCCTATGAAAAAATAAATAAGACATAAATAATTATGTCTTAAACTCATAACCACAGCATTACTGAAATACAAGGAGCTACTTTCAAAGCACTGGTAATGCATTTTGCAGAAAATGCAAGAATCTAAAAAAAAAAGACAGTAAAAGTAACAGACCTATAGGTAATCATTATAATTATTTAAAACAATTTCTACTTATGAAGGACATATTAAGTGGTTTTTTTGAATATGACATGCTTTGGTTTTTCAATCATCCTTCCTCTCTCTTCTCTGTCACCTATTTCTTATTGCTTACCTCACCAACAAGCATTTCATATATAAGTACACCAAGGCCCCACCAGTCTACAGCCCTTGTATAGGATGTTTCTGTTAATACTTCTGGGGCAAGAAATTCAGGAGTGCCACAAAATGTGCTTGTTCTATCTCCATATCCCATTCCTGAAAAAAGTAAATTTGAGTATTTGTTAACACAGAAAGAAATTTGGCAAACTGCACATTTTGTGATGTGACCAAACTGAAGAACACAAAACAAAGACTTCTAAAGAAAATAAGTTGATTTAGTGTGTCATATAGTATAGAGCTATTATATTAATATTTTAACAAGCTTCCAAATACATTTTCCTCACAATTCTACAAATTTAATGTTTCAATGCATTTTAAAGTTAAAATTCATTATGAATGCCATCTTATGGGTGAATCTGAAATAAATGTTCTCAATTCTAAATATAAATATTTATGTATTTATAATAACTGAAAATTTCAAATGAATTTCTAAGTTTAGGACTAAGGCAAAATACTTTAGGGTGGAGGATTTTTATTTTTTTTGCAAAATTTCTGAACATTATCATACTGGCTTTTCTTCTTCAATAAAATATCTTTAAAAAAATTGTGATAATATTTACATACGTTCTGTGTAAGTCTTTTAAATACCCTTGCCAAGATTAGAAAAAAGTAAGTTAACAAAGAAAGAGAACTAATTTTTCTTCACTTTTATTATGTAGGGTCTCCCTGGTGGCACAAGGGTTTAAGTACAGCACTATGAAGCTATCCGCAGCCTATGCAGCATGAGTTCGATCCCTGGGCCCAGAGAGCTACCTACAAAGCACAGCAGACCTCTCCTGACTTGCCCACTGCTCCCCTCAGCAGTGTATTTCAGTCAGTCTGTCTGTTCCGTTCCCCACTCTGTCTCTGGTGAGTCCACTCAACTCCCTCCTCCCTCCTCTGGCCTATATCTCAGTTCTTATATGCATAAATAAATCTTTAAAAAATTTTTTTTTATTCTGCATTCTTCACAACTAAAGCATATTACATGTAACACTTTTGGTATACAACTACTCTTTTTTGTCTTCTTTTGTCTATAATAATGACAAAATCTGTGACATATTAGTACAATGTATATGTCAATTACAATAATACTGGTATGTCATTCATTTGATAAAAGTTTCTTGCTCTCTGATACTTTTTTAAAAGTACACTGAAAGTAGTCAAACTAGTTATTAGGACTTCAAATTGGTAAAAGTTTATGAAGTAGTTAGCATGAGGCTTTGGAGTCATAAAGATCTGGGTTTAAATTCCAGCTTTGCCATTGGGTTGGCTGTGAGACTTTGGGAAACGTGCCAAATCTCAAAGCATAGTTTCCTCATCCGTATGACAGAGTTAATAGTACTATTTACCTCCTAAGATTGTTACAAATCAAAGGAGATCATATATGTAACCCATTTGGCAAAGTTCTTGGCATACAATAAGTGCTCAGAAATTGTTAACTACAATTATAATTTATTTTATATATTTTTATAATGCAGAAAAACACATTTAAATGCTATGGTTACTCAAAACATATTTTTGAGTACCTGTACCTATTATATTCTAGGCACCCATGCCAAGTGGTAGGAATACAACAGTGAGAGTTCTTATCTTAAGTAGAAGAAACAGATACATGTGTGTATATACATAAATAAAATCTTATGATGATATGGTAAGAGTAAGATATTATGAAAACATATTGAAGAATAGCTCCTGAGAGCTGGGACAGGAGAAAAGTCTCAGGTAATTTATCTGGGGAGGTGACACCAAAGCTAAGCCTCAAGGATAAGTGGATGTTAGCAAGTAGAGCTGAGATAGGTGACAGTGGTGAAGAGACATAGCCTGTAAGCAGTTTTGTTGCTAAAGCAGAATGTACTTGGCAGACAACAGCAAACGATCTGGCTAGAGAAATAAGCAGGCCGATCAGGAAGGACACTGTATATCATATTTTACCCATTAAAGGATAACAGCAGGGTTATATCATGGTAAGATTTGTATTTTTGTGGGCCTCTTTAACATATTAGTAATTACATGCAGACTGATATAAAGGAGAAAAAGACTAGAGATAGCAGAGGTTAAGAGGCTATTAAAGCAGTCTTGTCAAAATAAGATGATGGTTGGCAGTAGTGGCAGAAGGAAAAAAAAAGATTTAAGAAATATTAAAGAAGTAGATGTCAGCACAATTTGATGATTAAGTGGATGTGGAAAGTAGAAAAAACAACAGAGCCCGGATAGAATTCCACATTTTCAAGTTGGAAGGCTAAGAGCACTCTGGCACTATTAACTATGAGCTAGGCTATCTGAGGAAAAGAGGCTTTTTTTATTCATAAAGCTTTTGAGGTGGTTATTGACTATTAAGGTAGATGGTTGAGTGTGTCAGAAAAAAATTAATGTATTTAGGAATCATTAGCATATAGTTAAAAACTATCAGTGAAGAACAATGGGCCAAGGACAGACTCTGAGGAACAAAAGCATTTATTATCAACACTGTCAAATACTGAGATGCTCAATAAGAGAAAAAACTTCTACTGGATTCAATAGTTAGGTCAGTAATCAGTGAACAAATATTTACAGAGTTTATTCATTTATTCATTCAATTACTTAGATTAAGATGTGACAAACATTATACTATGTGCTATAGAAGCAAAACTCAGAAATAAGAAGCTACCAATGTAAAGGAAGAGACAATGTTAGTTATAATACAATATACTAAATGTAAATTTAAAAATACCTCTTTACTTGTATTTTAGGAACTGTGTCTTATAATTATCTCCAATTCTCTTAATACTCCGAAACAGGAAGGATTATTTCTATTTTACAGGTGAGAAAAAAGACTCAATAATGTTTAAACTATCTCCTTCAAAGACACGCAGTAAATAAACAGCAGAGTTAAGATTCATACCTAGAGTGATCTGTCTGGTGCCCATGCTCATGCTGTTTACATTTTCTTATGCTACCTCTGGTTCAAATTTCCCTAGTTTGTTTTTGTTTCAATACACAGAAAGCATTCTTGAGACAGAAGCATATATTTTTCCTATTTAAAGGTATCAAACATTTAAAAAAGCTAGAAGTCTATTAGATCTATGTAATTTATTCTGTACAGTGCCAGCAGACTGAAAATTCTGGTGCTTCCTTAAGAGTTATGATAAAATTATTAATCACACAAAGAAAGTCTTAATTTTCTATTATGATTTCTGAAAACAATCATATTCAAATCTACAGAACAAATTCTTAATGTGATAATCAGGTTGTGTAAACAATCCATATTTTTAATCTATTTTACTTTTCACAAACTTGAAAATTACTAAGGTACAAAGAACAGTAATCTAGAAAAAGAACTTTAAAATATCCAATTACCTTCTTTGCAAAGACCAAAATCAGCAATTTTCACAAAGCCCTCTGTATCTAGCAATAAGTTATCCAATTTCAAATCCCTATTCAGGATAAAAAAAAAAGTAAAATGAAAAAAAAAACCAACAAAATCAATAGATGTAGCAAAATAATTGCTTCAACAGGAGCCATACTTAACTAAAAAACCAAGTTTTTCCAGTTATGATTTGAGATTTAAACACTATATTACAAATGGTCATTTTTTTGTATTTTAGCAAACGTATTGCTATACAATTTACTTTCTGAATTTTTTCCCCTATTATAGAGAAATGGAAGAATGATTTGGAAAAAGTAATGTTTTATCTCTTTAAATGTATATTTTAAAGAACAGAAGGAGTTCAAGTATCTTTACCTCAGGTTTGTTAATTTGTTATTTGTGATTATCTGACTTAGACTAAATTTGAAATTTGCCTATATACAATCCATAAGAAAGAATCATCAAGCTAAATAAGGTATCGGGGGGACAAATTTAACCTACTGAGTAATTCAAAATAAAGAGAAAGTTGTCCACCTATACTAACAGATCATAAAGTAGTTGAAAACATTTTATCCTCTGAGTAAAACAGAACCTCACATTGGAAATATTATTAGAAGTCTGAACAAGTCAAAATGTATTGTCTAATTTTGATCAGCTTTCCCATAATTTATCTAGTCTATAGTAATGATATTCAAAGAATCACCTGTACATTTGTACACTGGTCTATAACTAATTGTTACTGGTCCTCAATTTGATAAGAACCTTGTGCCAGTACATAAATCAACTATGTCACCTAATACACTGTTTAGATGACACATAGCACTAATGAAGGAAGCAGGATGATGTTTTACACTCTATCACAAGCTACTTAGCTTACTGTGGACACGTTTTGTGTACTACTGGTCTCTGGTTTTCATCTGTAGAACAGATGAATGTAAAATACTCAGTAAGATAAAAATTGTTGGTGAAATGTGTTATAAAAGTCTACTTTATAATTTGACTATTTTAACCTGAAAATGGAAAGATGATCAGGAATGAAGAGGTTCATTATATCATTATTATGTTAACCACATCTTTCAAAATTCAAGTTGGACATTTTTAGTGGTCACTTATAGTAACGAGAAAATTAAGACGCTGTAAATACAAATTGTCCTTCCACATTATCTAATTAATTCTAATTCACACCAAAGTAAGCCATTAGAAAGGGTCAAAACTTCACTTACCTATAAACAATTTTGTGTTCATGTAAATACTGCAACCCAAGAACTACACATGCAGCATAAAATCTGTTTGAAGAATTAAATCAAAGAAATTTAATAAATTCCACTTCTTTTGAATTCTAATTTATATGTTTATGCTTCAAAGCAGAATTCTATAGGTGACTAATTTCACAGATATTTATTTAGTCCTTCCTATGAGCAAATGCAGGAAGGGTATATGATACTGAGGGTACAGTTAAAAAATGAAAAAAGTACAATCTTTAGAAATGAAGTCACTAACTTTGTGTGGTGCAATCACTGATGTCTTAATAGTAAACATTTGATCTGGTTTTGTAAGAGAAATATAACTTGCCAGAAGAACAAAAGATAACCTGTAAGGTAGAACTTTCATTGGGGGGAACAAAGGGCATTCCCCTAAGAAGAAAATGAAGAGAAATATAAAAAACATAACATATTTAACAACTACTACCAAGTTCGGTGTGGCTGAGTATAGAACGGTGAAGAAGTAGTAGATGAGGTTAAAAAGATAGCCCGCGTTCAAATTGTGAAGACCCCTGAATTTACCATGGATACTGAAATCTCTTAGCGATAGAGAATCAAAGCATTTTAATCAGGGCAGAATGACCAGATTTATGTTAGAGAGATTTTTCTTATAGTAGTGTGAAGACTAGTATAGTAATAGGTAGATATCTAGAGGGAAAGAAGAATAGATAAAGCTATTACTATAGCATAGACAAAAGATCATAAGAATATCCATACAGTGGCAAAAAAAAAAAATTAGAAATGACTCTAGAGGAATTAAAGAAAAAGAAGTATGAGTCTCAAGCAGCTGTAGACAATGAAGGGGAGAGAAAAGCTATGAAAGAAAAGGAAAAGATGACACTTACAGTTTCCTAGTGTAATGAAAAGGTAAAGAAATGGAGTTTGACTTTAGATATGTTGACACTGCACTGCTTTGGGACAGGCAAAGAGGTCTAGAAGTTGAACATATGGGTTTAGATTTTAGGAATACTTGAACCTAGCTAGAATATTAACTCTTGAAAGATTGGATCATAATTGTCTTTTTTGGTGTTTATCCTTAATACTTAGCATAATGGCTGACGTATGGTAGGTTTATTGAAGGAGTAGTTAAGGTGATAAATAACTGAATTTAAAAATTGCAGCTCTGTCTTCAGTAGAAAATAGCCTGTAAGGATACACTTTAGGAAAATCAGTTCTTCATTACACAAGTAATATATAGATATTTTCTTTATAAAACCGTAGCCCCAAGTGCTGAAATTAGCAGGAGGCGGGTAGCGGAGAGAACAAAGTGGGAGGGAGCACAATGGACTATGGGTGTTTGGTGGTGGGTGCAAGTGTGGTAACGACACCCGAGGAGAGATCCTATACCTCTAAATAATTTACAACACCAATGTTACCTCAATATATCATTCATCAATCTCACCTAAACACCATTCCCATCAATAACAGTTACTAGTAGTTCCCAACAAGAGCTGTTACTCTTGTTAATTTGGTGAATGTTCAAATTTTTAGAATGGATTTAGACACACATTTAAATAAGTAACTATGTTTTGTGTTTACTGATTTTTATAAAAATGGCCAATTTGGGAGAATACTTGACTACATATTAACTATTATATAATTACTTAACATAAGTTTACTTTATACATATGATTTTTTAGCAAACTTACTTGGGTGACCAAATATTGTAAAAAAGTATGAATATTTATCAAGAGTCAGGTACTATGAGAGATTTTGTTAACAGCTTATTTAATCTTGAAATCAAGCCTTTAAGATAAGTATTATATAGAAGCTGAAAATGACATTCTCCAAAAGTATAACTGATTTGTAAAAAGTCACAACAAAATAGCATCAACTAGGAATCAAACTAATATTGATTCCATAACCTTATTCAATAAAAAGTCACTGATCACCTAGTATGTATCAGCTATCCTTCAGGAGTTCCAGTAATAGAATAGATATGGTTCTTATTCATCTCCTTTAAGGAGGGGAGACAAAAACAAAAAATATAAAAGATAAATAAGATGATTTCAGGTAGAAATAAAGCACTATGGAAAAAATAAATGCTGTGCAAAACAGAGTGACCTGATTTGATGATGCTATTTTAGATAAGGTAATCAGAAATACATCCTCCATAGGAGGGCGGAGCAACATGGCGGAGAGGAGACGCTGCGAGTAAGATCTCCCATTAAAAAAAGTTAATAGGGAGGAAAAGCGACAGGTCCCAGTGAGAACTGGGACACGGAAGATAAACAGACCACTCCAGCAAACTACCCGAAGAAGAAAGTTGCCATAAAAGAGGACTAGAAGGGAGGAAAGCAAGAACTCTGCTCCCCTCCCCCACCCACAGAGTCTGCACTCTCCGACCAGCAGAGAGGAGGAAAACAACAAACGAAAACGACCAACAAGAACAAACTACGCATCAAGCGGGACTGTGAGTGGAAAGGAACTATTGCAGCCACCACACTCCGTGAACGGGAGCTGCGGAGAACCCTGCAGGATTCGCACGGAGGTGAGCTCCAGGCGCCATTAAACAGAGACCCCGCCCCCCAGGAGGAGGCCAGGACCGGGCCACCCTGTAAGCTTGAGCGGAAAAGCGGTGCGCTAGAAAAGCAAACGCGGATCGGGATCACGCGGAAAAGCGGAGGGCTGGAAAAGCAAATGCGGACCGGGATCGGGATAGCGCGGAAGAGCAGCCCGGTTGAAAAGCAAACGCGGATTGGGATCGCGGCTGTCCAGGTCCCCGCGCCTGCGAACTAGGCTTGCAGGGAGACGCGCGCGAAGACCCTCACTGAGGTGAAAGTCCCTCACTGAGTAACCAGGAACCAGGCACCCAGGCACGGGAGCGGGGTGCAAAAGACGCCATTCTGTGGACACTGAACTGGGCTACAGCCCGCGTTCTGGACCTGAGGGCTTTGGAACTGAGATCCGGGGCACAAAATTCAGGGCGTGGGTTCTCCACGACGGTGGGGCACAAGGCAGACACAGCACCCCAAAGCCGTTGAGGTTTGCCCTACCATTCCCACTCTGTTTCCTGTCCCACGGGGTGAAAAAAAAAAAAAACAAACAAAAACAGCTCCCCAAGGGCTCTAGGAGAGATCTCTGGCGCCACCTAGCGACTTGAAACCAGCAAAGGCTCCTGGAGGAGCCAGTGGCCAGCTGGGAAGTTAGCCCACACCGGGCCCCTGCCGACCAGTAGTCTGAGCCCACAGGGGGAGCGAGTACCCAAAGCCGGGGCAGACCAGGTGGCAGAAGAGTGTGCCTGAGACTGGACACGCGGGGAGTGTGTCCCGCATCGCCATTTTAGAACAGGGACATTTCTTCAGTAAAGACTGCCTGCAGAAGGCTCCCTCAGGAGCCAGAGGTGAGCCGGGGAAGTTCGCCCACACCAGAACACCTCTGGACTGCAGTCCAAGCCCAGAGGGGGAGAGGGAACCCACTGCTGGGGCAGACCAGGAGCACAGGGGAGTGTATCCCCACATCGGCATTTTAGAACAGGGACCTTTCTTCAGTAAAGACTGCTTGAAACTGACAGATGGCTCCCGGAGGAGCCAGAGGGGAGCAGAGAAGCTCACCCAAGATGCCGGCCAGTCCCAGCAACACAGTGTCCCAATGCATACGGCAAATTAGAAAACAGACAGTAGGGAGTAGAAGAACCACACGCAACATAGCAACTCCTCAGGGAAGAAGCACACCACAAAAAGGAAACCAGCCCCCAGATTGCAACGACAGTAACTTGGAAGAACTTCTGAGCCTCCAGAAAGATAATTTAAAATTGCCATGATTAAAAAAATGACAGAACTCATAAAGGAAAACAATGATAAGGGAAAAATAATCAACCATCAGAAGAATGAAATTGAGTCCCTAAAGAGGGAAGTAAAAGAAATGCAGGAGATCAAAGAATTAATGGAAGAACTAAAGAATTCTGGGAAAAGCAATGAAAGCAGAATAGATGAAATGGAAGAACGAATAAGTTCTCTTGAAGACTCAGAAATAAAAAGAACCAAAACAGAAAAGGAAAGAGAAGTACGAAGGAAAAAGAACGAAGAAAGACTTTGGGCACAATCTGACTTCATGAGGAAAGGAAATATAAGAGTTATAGGAATACCAGAAGGAGAGGAGAGAGATGTAGGAACAGAGAAAATATTCCAGGAGATAATTGAAGAGAACTTCCCAAATGTGAAGAAGGAGCTGAAAATTGATATACAAGAAGCAAGAAGAACACCAAACTTCCATGACGAAAGGAAAAATACAGCAAGACACATAATAGTGAAGCTCCCAAGAATCCAGGAGAAGGAAAAAATAATGAAGCTGACAAGAGGGAAGAAACAAATAACATTCAAAGGAAAACCAATCAGGCTGACATCAGACTTCTCTGAAGAAACACTACGGGCAAGGAGAGAGTGGAAGGACATAGTCAACAGACTCCAAGAAAACAGATGTCAACCAAGAATACTCTATTCCGCAAAGCTTTCCTTCCTCTACGAAGAAAGAATAAGGACGTTCCCAGACAAACAGAAACTATGGAACTTCACTACCAGTAAACCCCCACTCCAAAAAATACTACAAGGAATCCTAAAGCCAGAACCTCAGAGGGACGAATAACAACGAAAGAAGGCAAGGAAAAAAAAAAAGATATTAAAAGAATAAATAAAATCAAAGGAAAGACAAACACAATGGCAAATACAGATGCTAACATATCACTATTAACCCTAAATGTAAATGGACTAAACTCTTCAATAAAAAGACACAGAGTTGCAGCCTGGATTAAGAAACAAAACCCAACCTTTTGCTGTCTCCAGGAAACACATTTAGCTACAAAAGATAAAAATAGGCTCAAAGTTAAAGGATGGAAAACAATCCTACAAGCAAATGGACCAAAAAAGAAAGCAGGAACAGCTATACTTATATCAGATAAAACAGATTTCAAACTCAAAAAAATAAAAAGGGATCCCAACGGTCACTACATTATGATCAAAGGGACAATACTTCAAGAAGAAATAAGACTAATTAACATATACTCACCAAACGAAGGAGCACCAAAATATATCAGACAACTGTTGTCATCTCTGAAAACAGACATCAGAGAAAACACATATGTAGTGGGAGACTTCAACACACCACTATCAACAATGGATAGATCAACAAGACAAAAAATAAGTAAAGAAACTAAAGCTCTAAATAAGGACCTAGAGCATTTGGGCTTAACAGACATCTATAGAACACTAAACCCCCAAAAAACGGAGTACACATTTTTCTCAAGCGCACACGGATCATTCTCCAGGATCGATCACATACTGGGGCACAAGACAAACATCAACAGATACACCAAGATTGAAATCATACCAACCATCTTTTCTGACCATGAAGGCATCAAGCTAGAAATAAACCATAAAAAGAAGGCAAGGAACTTTCCTACCTCATGGAGACTAAAAACCACACTACTGGAAGACCACTGGACTAATGAGGAGATCAAAGAGGAAATTAAAAAATTCTTTGAATTGAATGACAAGGAGGACACCAATATCCTAAATGTATGGGATGCAGCAAAAGCAGTAATAAGAGGAAAATATATAGCAATAGAAGCTCACATCAAGAAACAAGAACTCAAAGAAACAACCTAATCTCGAAGCTCAAAGATCTAGAAAAAGAACAACAAAAAACCCCAAAACCAGTAGAAGAAAAGAAATAATAAAAACCAAAGCAGAAATAAATGAAATTGAAACTAAAAAAACAATCCAAAAGATTAATGAAACCAAGAGCTGGTTCTTCGAAAATAGCAATAAAATAGACAAACCCCTAGCCAGGCTCACAAAGGAAAAAAGGGAGAAAGCACAAATAAACAGGATCATCAATGAAAGAGGAGAAATCACAACGGACACAGCAGAAATCAAAAGAATAATCAGTAACTACTATGAACAGTTATATGGAAACAAGTTCAACAATCTAGAGGAGATGGACAAATTCCTACAACTCTACAATCACCCAAAGCTAGATAAAGAAGAAATAGAACACCTAAACAGACCAATTACAAGCAGCGAAATTGAAATGGTAATCAAAAACCTCCCCAAAAAGAAAAGCCCAGGACCTGATGGATTTACAAACGAATTCTATCAAACATTCAGAGATGAATTGGTGCCTATCCTTCACAAACTCTTCCAAAAAATTGAGAAGGAAGAGACAATACCAAACACGTTCTATGATGCCAACATTACACTAATACCAAAACCGAACAAGGACAACACTAAAAAGGAAAACTACAGGCCAATCTCCCTAATGAACACTGATGCAAAAATCCTCAACAAAATTTTAGTATCAGAATCCAACAATGTATCCATAAGATAATTCACCACGACCAAGTAGGATTCATTCCAGGGACACAAGGATGGTTTAACATCTGAAAATCAATCAACGTTATCCAACACATCAACAAAAAGAAATATAAAAACCATATGATAATATCAATAGATGCTGAGAAAGCTTTCGACAAAATGCAACACCCATTCATGATAAAAGCCCTTGAAATTCTTGGGATACAAGGAACATACCTCAACAACATAAAGGCCATCTATGACAAGCCAACAGCCAGTATCATTCTCAATGGTGAAAAGCTGAAAGCATTTCCATTAAGATCTGGAACAAGACAAGGATGCCCACTCTCACCACTGCTTTTCAATATAATACTGGAAGTCCTAGCCAGAGCAATAAGACAAGAGAAAGACATCCAAGGAATCCAAATAGGAAAAGAAGAAGTCAAACTATCACTATTTGCAGATGATATGATAATATACATAGAGAACTCCAAAAACTCCACAGAAAAAACTAATTCAACTCATCAATCAGTTCAGTAAAGTGGCAGGATACAAAATCAACACACAAAAGTCAGTAGCCTTCCTATACACAAACAATAAATCTGAAGAAGAAGAAATCAAAAAAACCTTCCCTTTTATTATTGAAACAAAAAAAATCAAATATTTGGGAATAAATCTAACAAAAGAGGTAAAGGACCTATACAAAGAAAACTATAAAACACTGTTAAAAGAAATAGAAGAAGACACAAAGAAATGGAAAGACATCCCCTGCTCATGGATTGGAAGAATAAACATTATTAAAATGGCCATCCTACCAAAAGCAATATACACATTCAATGCTATTCCAATCAAAATTTCAATGTCATTCTTCAAAGAAATAGAACAATTATTGATGAAATTCATATGGAATCACAAAAAACCCCGAATTGCCAAAGTTCTCCTGAAAAAAAAAGAAGGGAATGGAGGCATCACACTCCCACACTTCAAACTATACTACAAAGCCATAATCATCAAAACTGCATGGTATTGGAACAAGAACAGACATACAGACCAATGGAATCGAATAGAAAATCCAGAAATAAACCCACAGATTTATGGTCAACTAATCTTTGACAAAGGAGCAAAGACTATGCATTGGAGCAAAGAAAGTTTGTTCAATAAATGGTGCTGGGAAAACTGGGTTGCTACATGCAAAAGAATGAAGCTTGATCACTACCTCACACCATACACAAAAATCAACTCAAAATGGATTGAAGAACTAGACATAAGACCTGAAACCATAAAATATATAGAAGGAAATATAGGCGAAACACTACGAGATTTGCACATCAAAGACATCTTTACAGATACATCACCCAAAGCAGTGATAGTGAAGGCAAAGATAAACAGCTGGGACTACATCAAATTAAAGAGCTTCTGCACAGCAAAAGAGACAATAACAAAAACAAAGAGAAACCCCACTGACTGGGAGAACATTTTTGCACCCAACACTAATGATAAAGGACTGATCACAAAAATCTGCAAAGAGCTGATGAGACTCAACAACAAGAAAGAAATTAACCCAGTCAAAAAATGGGCAGAAGAGCTGAAAATAAACTTCTCTGAAGAGGAAATGCAAATGGCCAACAGGCATATGAAAAAATGTTCAACATCACTTGTAATCAGGGAAATGCAAATCAAAACTACCATGAGATACCATCTTACACCAGTGAGAATGGCACATATTAAAAAAACTAGCAACAACAAATGTTGGCGAGGTTGTGGAGAAAAAGGAACTCTCCCGCACTGTTGGTGGGAGTGCAAACTGGTCCAACCACTATGGAGAGCTGTGTGAAGATTTCTGGACCCACTAAACATAGAGCTTCCATATGATCCAGCAATTCCACTCCTAGGTATTTACCCGAAGGACACAGAAACATCAATTCCAAAGAGCACCTGCACACCTATGTTTATAGTAGCACTGTTTACAATAGCTAAGCTTTGGAAACAGCCCAAATGCCCAAAAATAGATGACTGGATCAAGAAGATGTGGTACATATATACCATGGAATATTACTCAGCATTCAAAAAAGATAAACACATGCAATTTGCAGCAACATGGATGGCACTGGAAGGGATCATGCTCAGTGAAATAAGCCAAAAAGAAAAAGAAAAATACCGGATGGTCTCACTCATAGCAGGAATCTAGAAAACTTAAATAAGGGACCAGGAAAATGAATAACTATAAGAAAGTGAAAATCAAAATCAACAAAAAACTATGAAGCAGAGACACTTTTTGGGGGTTGGGGGGCAGGAGGGGAGGGATTGGGGTCAGAATGGGGGGGTTGCAATTGTATGGGGAATATGAAAATAAAATTTATTATAAAAAAAAAATACATCCTCAAAGAAATGACATTTGAGGTGAGCGCTGAAGGATTAGAAGTAGGTAATTCAGATATGATGTAAAATGTAGCATTTCATTCTTATATTTCACTGAACTTAATTGTTTCACATGCATATAATTTACATTCTCAGCAAAACCCAAACAGTTCTTTTTTCTTAAAGGAAAAAAGGTAACAACAAAAGGAAAACAAACATTAACATGGCAGCACAAGGTGAGGCACAGTCTAGATATCCTGATTTTAATATTTAAATATTCAGGGAATAATTATTAGTAGCCATATATCACTTTCTGACTTTTGCCTTCTTTATAAAAAGCTTCACTATCCAACTCCCTATTTTTTCATCTGAAACACGAGGGTATAACAGTATTGATAAACTCTATATATCGCTAATGGTTATGATGACAATCAAATAAAAGGTGTGGTTACTATTTCATCAGAATGTAGGCAGATACTGAAAATTTAAGAATAAACCCAATAAAAGTCTACACTGATTTATGATCTGTATAATTTGATGTTTTGGAGGTAGGACTGATTTAACTTGCTAATAGCTTAGATGTTGCATGTTGGAAGGGAAAGATGAAAATAATGACACACTGTATTTTAGCAACAGGGTACCCTGTTGAGTAAGAGGGAGAAGCCTAGAAGAGTAATAAACATAGCGAGTGGGAGGTGAGTCAGGGAAAGTAGGAAAATTCAGGTGTACAGCTTCATAAATTAAACAAAAAATACTTATTAGCCATACAAAGGGAAAAATCAAGTTGGATGCTGAATGTTAATAGATTTGGAAGTTTAAGGAAACTGTTGGGGTTATAAACAATTTGCTAAATACTTTCCTAGGGTTGAATCCTAGTCCAACTACTTGAGAGGTATAAAACAATGATAACAACTGGAGAAAATATATTTTACCTCAAGTGTTCAGTTTATTTTTATGCAGTTTAATAAGTAAACCTCCAAATAATATCAAATGCAAAAATCACAAAAACTTAAAAAATGTGATAGGGAAAAATCTATTTGATGAGGACTGGCAATGGTTGATGGGACTGGATAGTTGTTTTGGGAATATTAAGGGAGGAAGGGTCTTCATAGCCTGTAGAATGCATAAAATTAAGATTATTGTTAGAATTGGGGCTATTTTTTGTACCTTTCATTGGTGGCAATACAGACACAACTTTCTTTTATAAGTAAAAGATATCATAAGTATATGTAAGCAACTACTTAATATTCTTTTAAATTATCCTTAAAAATGAAAATAAAAATTTTTTCTACAAATGATACAGTTTTCTATACTTTATTCCCTTAATGATGTACTTTGAGTATAGCTAGTATTTTAGTCACTGTTCTATGGATGGCATTTCATAAGGAGAAAATATAATAGGAAAAAAGAAATTTTATTGAAAGGAATATAAACTATGTATTTAAATTATCAAGTACGGTTTAGGGTCTCCAAAAATTTTTAACATGGACAGTAAGATAAACAGAAATATTTACATATCACAAAAGGTTAAGAGTTCTAATATTCCCTGCAGAGACTTATCTTCCACGTGGGAAAAAAAATCTAAAATTCAAGGAGCTTTCGTTCTTCCTAGAGAGAAATCAGTAATAAAAAAACTGAGAAATTTCTGAAGCATACTCACACAGCTCTTGGTTCAGAAAAGACATCAGTATGAATGTGCATCATTAGGTCCCCACCGGCAGCATATTCCATTACAAAGCAAACATGCTCTTTGGTTTGGAAACACGCAAAAAGGTTCACCAAAAAGGGATGCCTTACACTATTCACAGTTTCAAAAATTCTTTTTTCACACATCAGGCTGGAAGAGAAAATATTACAAAATTAATAAACTTTTTAAGTTCTAGTAGGAAATACCATAAAATATATCTTAATTTTGGCATCAATCCTTTGATACATAAAAATAATATTAACTGAAATATACTAATGAGATCATAATGTAGTCTATATAGATGTTGAAAAATAAAGTTGTACATCTAAAACTTACACTATGTTCTGAACTGAGAAAACCTCAAATAAATACAGCAATGAATACTGAAATATATGATCATCAGTGACACAACAACTGTGGAGTTCATATTGATAGTCTCATAGTAGCACATATAAGCTAGTGGTTACAATTAATTAAAAAAAGCAGAATTAGGGGTGAAGTCTAAAAATTTACCAGGAAGTGGTATGAGATTTAGCAACCTAGAGCGTATCTTTAAAAATATAAAGTTTGTGACCAAGGTAATTCCAAGGATAGTATTTATAATTCATAAGCTGCAGTATTCAAATGTTTTATCATATAATAGATGAAACTGAAGTAAAGATATGCTGCATAAAATTTTAATTTAGAAGGCTGACCAGAAAATAAAGAGGCTGAGTGGAGAATTTCATACGATGCATCACAGGAAATGCCTTGAGAATTATGTAATTTCTATGTTAAATCTACAGCAGTGACAGATTTTTTTCCTCTAAGAACTATTACAAGCTACTACAAAGAACAGTAGCCAAACTAATTAACTGTGGAAATGCTAGTTTTGCCAAATAGCAAAACTTACCTCTCTTCCTCTGAAAATAGTTAGCAAATCAATTTTACTTAAAATTCAAACTAGAGAAAAATGAGGTGAAATTTTATAGAAATAAAACTTAGAATTACGTTTAGCACCTAATCAAAATAATTATATTTCCTTCTAATACAAAATAAGCACTTATGTGATTTTGAAACTGGAACCAAAAATTGACGACTACTTGTTTAATAAAAGCATTAAAATTATTTATTTTTGAAATTAAAAACGCTTATATTTCTGTTGTTGATTCCAAAATGCCAAACTAAAATTCTGTGGTTAAAAGGAGGTAGACCCATTTCTCTCTTTTTTTTTGGGGGGGGGGGTTTGCACTTTAAAAAAGGGTTAATCTTTTAAAAGCACTTTAAAAGTATTTACTTGGGTTCCAGATTACATTGCAATGAGGAAAAAATTAAATTAAATTTTGAAGACATTTAAATAAAGCATACTACCTGTTGTGAAGAGGAAGCATGGTATTTAATCCTATATTAATAAAAAGCTGTCATCTGGATTATGACCTAAAGCTGTTAAATACCAACAGTAAATGCAGCTGTTATGAAACTGTTTAAGCTCATTTAAAATGGGCACATTTTAGATGCAGCTGTGATATGACACTCTTAATAACTTTGTACATATTCAGAAACAAAAAGCCCTCCGGTAATTTTTTATAAAGTTTTAGACTATGCTGACAGAAATATATGCAAAGACAATTCAAAAGGAAGGTAAGGGCTGGTGAAAGTATATATTTTAATACAATTGAGTATGAGAATCAGTAAATAAGAAATAGAGGTTAAAAAAAAAAAGCAAATCCAAAAGGAAAGGATTTTTCACATAAAGGAAATCCTCAATCTTAAGATTTACTCTATTTCAGTAAACTTCACAAATGTTGGGAAAAACATGAAAAGTAGCAATTTGGCAGGTATATCTATATAGCACTTAATTTAATTTCATAAGGCAAGTATTACCATAAAATATATTTTTAAAATATGTTGGTTGGCTAGCTGAGGCTCAGTGAAGTCTAGAGTTGCCCTGGGGCCAGATAAGTCAGTCTTTCCACTCATAGTCCTAGAGTCTTTGCATTATAGAGGGGTGTCTCCCATTAATGTCAAGTGATATATCCTAATGGTTTTTAAAAATACTACTTTTAAATATCAAATGAAAGCCTTCTGTGATAACATGCCATTATTACACAATAATTTCCATATTTAACCACACTACTTAAGATAGTCCTTTTAAAGTATATTCTCCAACCTAATTACAACATTATTTATTCCTAAAATATTTGCATTTTAATAACTATATAAAGATGTTTATTCCTAAAGTACTTACATTTTAATAACTACATAAAGACATATACACATCAATTTGCATTTATTTAATCCAGGAAGGTAAGATATTACAGTATGGTGGAAAAAACCCATTTTTTAAAAAATGAAGGGAAAAACAGATATAAGTGAATTTTAAAAACTATATTAGCCATTTAACTACAGATCATCTATAAATAACATTTTATTACTTCCATTAGATGAAATAGGAAATAGTCTCACCTAACCATAAACAAACAGTTCCTATTCCACATAAACAATTTACATCTCCAAGTATAAAAATACTAATAGAAATAGTTAAAACATTCTGCCATCCCTCCTTGATATCCACTAACCAGTAAACTGTCATAAATAGCGCTAAAAAGGAATGGTTAGGAAGAAAAACAATATTCAATTAACAACTACCTTATGTCAAGTATAGATACATTTAGTTTCTTATGCATATTACTACGAAAAGTTTTGCTATTGCAATAAATACAATTTTTATATTACATTACAATTAAAAAAACTCATTCTTTAAAAAACTAACCTGTCTACTTCATCTCGAGCAACAATGTCTCCTTTCTTTAAGGCTTTTATAGCAAACATCTCATTTGTGTGTTTATACTCAGCCAAAAGCACCTGAAATGAGATTAAAATAATTATTTAATTATAATTTGTAAAATAAATTGTATTGATTTTGTAGGTATCCCAGAAAATTTTAAAGATTACCTTTCCGAAATGTCCTCTACCCAAGACAGCACAACATCTGAAGTCTTGTAGATTGAACTGAAACATTTGTTGAGATCTGAAAACGGTAATTTCAATTAAAAATAAGGCAAACGTATGTGACCAAACATGAAATACCAAGTTGTGTACATATTCTTTACCTTTTATCCTCAATTTCTCGAATATCACTATATTTTAGGCCTGATTGAGGAATATCAGAATCATATTCTGACTGAGACTTTGGAAGTAAACTATTTCTGTCATTTTCAATGTCAAAAGCAGTTTCTGAATCCTGTAAAATATTAAATGTTGAATACTCATTAAATCAGAAACATTCAGAAAAAATTGATAAAGAAAAAAATGTCAATTCAAAATAAATATTATTGAAAAAGGATTCAAATATTGGTTATTCATTCTTATGATTATTAATTTTACATTACTTATCTAAAAACATGAACAACATGTACATAATTGTTATCACTAATTCATATTCACAATTCATGTTAACCAAGTGAGAAGACAGAGTGCTTTAGGCAATATGTCACCTGGTATCAAGCACTCTTACCAAAGCACATTCTAACTTCACAAGTCTATTCTATCTCTACCGGTTCATGAAAATCACAGGCTAATGACAAAGGCATGCCAACACTAATAAGCTGATCATTTTCTGTCAACTTGGTCAAATTTAGTTAAGAAAAGTTCATTCATAAGAAACAAATACACAGATCGCACAAGTAATTTTTAATTAATTAAAAAGTACACTTTAAACATTATGATGCTTCTACAGATAACTCAACTGACAAGGAATTTACAAGGTTTAAAATGACTTGCCTGTCCGGGTGTATCCAAATCTCTTAATTCAGCAGATTCACCTACTTCTCCAAGAGAAGAATCACGTGGTGGGGCCGGAGGAGGTTCAGGTTCAAGATCAAAGTCTAATTTGGTTACTGTAGAATCACTTATAGAAGATAAAGTAATTCACCAAAACAGTAATCAAAAGTATTTTAAATAACTTTAAAATGAAAGCAAATCATTTAAATTTAATAGAAGCACTATCAAAACACTATTTGAAAAAAATGATGCTTTTAATAGATCCACTGTAATCAATATATACAAATGTCACAATAAACTATTTTATATAATCAATGTTGAAAAAAATCTTAGACACATACCTTGCTGGAGGTGTAAGTTCAGGGATGCGTACATCAACCACTGGCACCGTAGCAGGCACTGAAGCCTGAGGGCTAAAAGTGCCAGAATGATTTACTGTAGGAATAGCTCTTCTCACTAGCCTCCCCCAAGTGGCAATATTAATATTCATTTGAGGAGCTCTGAGAAATGTTTTGCCTATGGGTATTGTGAATAAAGAAAATAGAACAAGTAATTTTTTAATATATTACCAAAAGCCATAATGTAAAAATTCATGTCCATTTATAATTTATGAAGAATAAACAAAATTTGTCACATAAAAAATAGCCCTTAACTATCTGCTATTAAAGCTAGCAAAAAGCAGCAAACATAGTTTTAGAAATAAATAGGAACTGTTCACTTTTTTAAAAAAATCTACTACTGATATGTGGTTAAGATTTTAAAAAAGAATTCTTCTTTTAGAGATAATAATATTTGTGGATGGATCAATATGATGTCTGGGCCTGCTTCAAATAATCTGAGCAAGTAGTGAGTGTATGGAATACAGATGAAACAAATCAGCCATGAGCTGACTGCTGTTGAAGCTGAGTGATGGTAAGATGCACTAGTCTGTCTACTTAAGGATATGCTTGAAATATTCCTTAATAAAATGTAGAAATAAATGAACAAATAAAAGAGATGGAACAAAAACCAGAGATGGAAATAACTTTTTAACCCTTTGCACTCCAAGCCATTCTGGACATTGGCTACCAGGTACTCGACGCTACTTTGCAGCAGAAACGTGCATTTACAGACCCTCATATTATTTAGTATAATTTTGGAACCAAGTAACGTATTATAATGATATTGAACTTATATGAATTGGGTGACATCGAGGAATGTATATTTGCAAAAAAACCAATATTTTATTGTTTATAATTTTGTACAGTATGATAAGTTTTGTAACACTCCCCAATATGCATTGCAGGCTGATTAGTGCCATGTTTGACATGTCTGTATAGAGGTCTATCTGGAGCTCATCTTCATTACTACTTGTGTCATGAGACTCATTCGTGGTTGGACGCTTTGCCATTGTTCTAATAAAAAATATGAATAAATGCATGGGTTGAAAATTTCTAATTGTTATTACTGACAAGATGATATTTACCAAAATAGCTTTCACCAAACAATTTATTCACTAAGAATCACTTTTCCGATTTTCTCCTCGTTAGATCTGTGCACTGCTCGAAGCTTCAAACCAAAATGAGCTCAGCTTTGAAAATCTTTTCTTCCAGATGTAGACTTGTTTATTTGTAATTAAATATCTCACTATACAGTGCGCACTATGTTCGAAAACCGACCTTTCTTCTACAAACTCCCCTTATTGCTCTTTTCAAGTGGCGCCGCAAAGTGCTCGGACTGTCGTGAGCACACATCTCACGTTCTCGTCCGACACAAAGCCCGTTGACATTTCCTGTATATATCTTAGTAATTTTACGATATTTTGATTTAATTTCTTGTGCCATTTCAAGATAAAACTTCAGGGAAACATGCATGTCTCAAAAAGTTGCGTTGAAATAACTCAATTCCCCGTAATCACTAATAAATTGCAATGTCCCCTGAGAGGGGACATCGAGTGATATGCTAGAATTCCGATGTCCCCTGAGAGGGGACAGTGGAGTGCAAAGGGTTAAATAAACAAAAACACTTTGTATTTTATTTCTTAGTAATTACCTTGTTGTTTTGAAAAAATTTTCTTTTGCCTTTGGAGTTTTGGTCTTCTTTCAATAACTGGATTAAAAAAGGTAACCTGCAGTGAAGAAAATACAAGTTGACAGCAATATAGTAATGGATTTATGATTCATGAAATTCACTAAACATTTACATTTTGAAAACTTAAGAGAATCATAGGTAAAATTTAGCCTAACTCTATTATTTTCTAGATGAAAAAATAGATCAAGAAAGATAAATTATTTCAAGGCAATCTACCTAGTCAGTAGCACAACTGAGTCAAAAAATCAGGTTTTCTGCTATTCAGCCCAATACTTTCTCCATTTACATCATACTTCCTAAATACATAATTTCAATTGCAGTTATGCACAGTTAGTAAAATACATTTATTACCTCTGCAAATAAAGTACCCTGTGGTTCCAAATAGAGACACATGCCATGCCGCTGGTTATCTAAAAAGTCTTCTAACCTCAGAAATTTTACAGCACACAGAGATCGCCAATCACGCCAATAAACTGAAATTTCCAGTTCACGTGACTAGGATAATTTAGAAAAAAAATAGAAGACATCATTGGACACACAACTGAATAAAACATTGCAAATATAAAATAAAAATACAATAAACAAAGACAACACACACAATAGTCAAGCTTTTCGAAGAGCATTTTGTACTGCTTCCATATTACATATTATTTTAACATACATACATTTTAACTGAAAGAAAGAAACTTAAATTCCAAGAGTCTCCAGCCAAGGTATTCATTTTAGGTAAAGATGACACAATTTGGAACAACCAATACATATGAATGACCACAGAAATGCTTTTGCATTATATAGCTTCAAGCTTTCCAATTTTCCTCTTCCACTTGGCATCACTTGCTGTGCTATTACCAAAGACTCCAGTGCTAACCTCAGAAAGCTCATTTCAAACCTTCTTACATCCTTGACCCAGAGTTGAGTCAGGAGAAGATATGCAAAGAGCATTTATTTTGCACTTACAGTGTGCCACACATTGTGCTAGTAAGAAGCACTCTTAAGTATATCAGGTCATTCAATCTTTAAAAAAAAATCACTGGGTAATAGGACCAGTGACAGCATAGGCCTGCACAAGTAGGAAGGAAAAGGGAAATTCAGAATAAGCTTTACACAGAAAGATGTTCATTTATTACAACATCAAAAAAAAAAAATGGCAAATTAACTAGAACTTGAATGTCTAAAAACTAGGGACAAATTGAGTATGTTATACTATGTTATACTCTGTGATCATTAAAAATGTTTATATGGAAAAACACATTTAAGGATTTAACGATCAACTTATATACCAGGGTTGAGTCATAAACATCTCTCTATATACATGTCATAATCAACATATATTTTAATTATGATACACCAGTCTTTTCTATTATTTTGCTTTTCCAGGATTTTGTAGACTACCCACAAGATAAAAGTTTTTCTTTTTAGGCTCAACAAAATAATTACTTTTCATATAATAACTATCAATTTATGAACTTATGCATCCTATTATGTAAGCTCCTAGTATACGTAATAAAAAATATTTTTACTTTAAATAATAAAATTAGTTGATGCAAATGAACACAGGAAACACATAAAATATAGACCATGAAAAAATTAAGTCAAGACACAATGTGTTAGAAGGTCTCATAACCAATCAGGAAAGGACTATAAAAGTTATCTCTGGCATTATGTTGTTGAGTCCAGGCCTTCCACCTCATTTCTTTGATATATATATTTATTATGTGACAGAAAACTTGTCACAAAAGAGGAAGTACATGTAGACTATAATTAAGATACATACAGGAGGGGTGGACATTAAAGCTATAATATTTTATTCCAGTTAGAAATTTAAGTATTTGGGAAACAATTACAATATTTGTAATTGAAATAAATATTTGTAACTTGAAGTAAATGGAATAACTGAACCAGGGATTGGTTATTTAGACTATATACACTGCTTTGGATTAGAGGAGGAGAGGTCTACGTTGTCCCATCTTCTATTATCTCAGGAAATGCTGTGTGTTATGGATCAGACAGATGTGTGAGGCATCTACTGATAGATGGTGAGGCTGGAATTAGTACTTGTTTAAAGTTCTTATACTGGGCCTCCCCAGTGGTGCAGCCGGTTGAATGCTGGGCTGCGAAGCTGGCAGCGCCAGTTCGATCCCCAGCCGCTGGGTGAGGGTCCCACAAGGTGCTGCCACCCGCTGCTCCCCTTAGCAGTGCACTTTGTCAGTCTGCCTGTTCTGCTCTCTGCTTTGGCTCTGGTGAATTCTCTCACCCTCCTGCGCTTCTGACTGTACCCCAGTGCTTGCATAAATAAATAAATAAATCTTTAAAAAAAAAGTTCTTATACTTTCACACTGCTAAAGGAAATATCTTTCTCTGGATGAGAAGAGGTCCAATTTGCTATTTATTTATTTGCAATTTATTATAGTCATACACTATTTATTTTAGTCACTTTGGTAAAACTACCATATTGACTCATTTTTCTTTCCTCTCTTTACTCCATGCTTCAAATTAAAGTATGCTGGAACAATGTGAGATTTGGAATTGAAGGTCCTCTCACAAAGCCTTAGGCTAGCTTACAGTTATACAGTGAGGTGTTAAGAGTAAAAGCTCTTCACTGTTTGTTACTTTGCACAGGTATCACTCTTTTTATAACTTAAGAGGGAGGGTGGCTATGATCTAGAGCAGACAAAGATATTTTGTGTCAGTATTCACAATACTCTTTCATGGAAACCCAAATACTCTTTCATGGAAACCCAACCCTACTTCAATCCCAAATATTCAATGTGATCTGGATAGGGAAAAATATATCATCTGAAAAACAAATTGCTTTCTACACTATGAGATACTACTAAATTTTATAGAATTTAAGCTACAAGTGTAGCTGTTTGCTGGCACCTTTCCAGGTGCAGTGGATTAAGTTCTATAAAGTAAAAGGCATGCTTAAGACAATGACAAATTCAGGAGCAATGAAATTCTAGTTGGAGTAAAATCACTACTAAATCAGTGGAGTAGTATAATCTGAGCAAGGTACTGATTAGAAATACTGGCAAACTGTCCCAACTTGCGCTCCATTTTGTCTTACTATGAATTTTAATCTAAGATCAATGATAAAAATCTACAGTAGACCTAAGGAATCTATGTGGTTTGTCTGAAGTCTTTGTAAGGATTGAAAGTAAATAGAAAAAGGTAAGAGACATTGCATAGCTCTACTTGTAGGGGTTTTTACTTATTAAAAGAAACACTATGATAATTGTGGAACACCGTAAGAAATAAAAGTTCACAGTAAATTCATACTTTCAACATTAGAATGTTCTATATTCCTCTGATGACATATCTTTGCTAAACTGAATTTTCAACAACAAAAAGCAACTCCATGTTAAAAAAAAAAAAGAGGAGGCAAAATAAGGGTATGGGGTTCAGATTTCAAATTTTGACAAATTACTTAGTATATATAATAGACATATCCCATTAGTAACTGTTGACATAAAAATGAGATTAAAATATTACCTGTTTTTCTCAGTGTTTTTTCTCTCAAAATGTACTGACTTTTTAGAACACAAGTTTTAAGATAGTAACTACTTTTTAAGAAAATTAACAAAAGTTTAAGAAATTTAAAGTGCACATGATGATTAGTTACATGTATGCACTGTAAAGGATTCATCTCATAGAGTTAATAGTCATTTACATATTTTTATTTGTTTGTATTCTACATAGAATGTATATATATTTAGCTGAGAACATTTAAGTTCTATTCAATTAGCAAATTATAGCTAATTTGCATATAGAGTTTATCAACCATAGTCACTATGTCATACCTTATTCATCTTACAAATGCTTGTATCCTTTAACCAACTTCTTCCTATTTCCCTCACCTTCCAAACCTGATGACCATTTTTTTACTCCCAGTTTCTGTGAGTTTTTTGACTTTAAAAAAACAGAAGAAGATTCCACATATAAGTAATACTACACAGTATTTGTTCCTCTCTGCTGGCTTATTTCACTTAGCATAATGCTCTCAAGGTCAATCCATGCTGTCGCAGATGGCAGGATTTCCTTTCTTCCCGTGGTTGAAAAGTATTTCATTTTATATTTGAAATATATTTAAATGAAACATATTTCATATATAAATATATATACCGTATCTTTATTCATTCATGATAGACACTCTGGCTACATGTGTCCCTATTTTGGCCATTGTTAATAATGCTACAATAAACTAGGAGTGCAGACACATCTCTTTGATACCCTATTTTCATTTCTTTTAAATATATATCCAGGAGTGGGATTACTGATTCATGTGGTAGTTCTACTTTTAAATTTGAGTAACCTCCGTACTGTTTTCCATAGTGACTATACCAATTTACATTACCATCAATAGTGGTTTCTTTTGTTTCATATGGTCACCAAAACTTTTATCATTTGATAATAAACATTCTAACAGGTGAGGTGGAATTTCATATTTTTCATATGCAGTGCTCTGATGACTAATGGTGTTGAGCATCTTCTCAGGTATCTAATGGCAATGTGGATGTCTTATTTTGAAAAATGTCTATTCAGATCTTCTGCGCATTTTAAAATCACACTACCTTTTTGCTACTAAGTTGTATGAGTTCTTTATATATTTTAGGTATCAACACCTTTTCAGATAGATCATCTGCAAATTATTTTCTCTTATCTACAGGTTGTTTTTGCATTTTGTTGATTGTTTCCTTTGCTGTGCAGAAATTTTGTAACTAGTAACTACTTAGTGAAAGAAATTGTTGGGTATAATTCTTCCAACCCCAATAACTAGAGGCATAGTATAAAAGATCATTGGAAATAAAGGCTAGAAAGCAAACATTTTTCATTAATAGAGAAAAATCACTTAAAACATGAAAAATTCAAGTGCAAGAAAAGGTGAGATTTTATACAGGTGCACATGGAAAATGTCACATTAATTGGTCGTCTATGAAATTCTGAGTACAACGACAGTTTTGGGAACCCTATCAGTTAGGGTCTCATCAGGAAACAGACTGCATACCCCAAGAATATGTGTTTTAAAAACTAGCTTTTTATAGAGATGTCATTCACGTTAAGGAACCAACAAGAGTGAGGAAGCAAGTATCTGAGAACTAGCAGTAGTTGAAATTCATTACCACCCCTATCCTGATCAGACAAGAGGCAACAGTTATCAGAGTCCAATGAGAACTGGATCTTGGAAAAGGGAAGGAAAGAAACAATCACCCTGATTTCTTTCTCCTCCTGTCTTTGGATTTACCAACAATGTCTTCCATTGTTAAGTCAGAACCCAGTAATTTAAAGGTGCAGCTATCAGCCTATAGGGGCGAAGAGTAGGACAAGGAAGGGAAGTCACTGAAACCTACTGGGAGCAAATAAAACAACCACTTTATAAGACAGTATAATCTGTTTTCATTTCTGGAGTCCAATGACTGGTGGGAACAAATAAGACAAAAAGAGGAAACCCTTAGGATTTTTTTGGAGGATGAGAATTTAAGAGAGAAGAGTAGGAGAGACAAAGGAGAACATAAGACTGTGATCTTGTCTGTAAAGGCTGCTTCCTATGGATGTGAGTAACTCTGTTCCCTTTACAGGAAAAGAGAAAAGTAAGCAATTATGAAATAAACTAATGCTCCAAGAGCTATGTATAACTGCTTCCTATATCGATTTATACCTTATAAAACTTCCAAGATTCCCTATTGTTCCAAACCTATAATTTTCTAATAAAATTTGAAGAAAGGATTAAACTAAATCAGATTCAAATGTGTGTGAGAATACTGGTATAGGTAAGGGAGTCACTGTATTAGCTAGCTGAAGGGTGTTAATCTAAGTACTGTGCTGGAAATAAAAAAAAAGCAACATATAGTAGTCCTCAAATAGCTCGGTTATGTTGGAAAGATGGAAATGTACATATGTATCAGCAACAGAATATTGCCTACATATTGGCTAGAATATGCTCAATGACATAAAAGGGAGAGCTGACAAAATTTTCCTCAGGGAAAGGTAGTAAGAAGATCAGAAAAAAAAAATTGTTATAACTGGGTTTTGAGAGAAGAATCACAAAATTAAAGAGAAGACACATTAATCAGGGGAAAAGAACGTGCAAAGTGAAGGAAGTACATAGTATACTGTAAGAATAAGATATAGTTTTCATGTAATTAAAGTCTAGCAGGAAACAGGAATGCTTTGGGAAATAAAAGTAAGAATCTAGACAATGACAGGTCATGAAGGGCTCTGTATGAATTGCAAAGGAATCTGGTTTTTAACTTACCTGGCTGTAATGGATTTAAAATATAGAGGAGTAGGAGTTAGATCAGATCAGGCAGTATAGCAACTAAAACACAGGACTCTAAAATCAAGGGTGCCTGATGCTGTATACTCAATAAATTCCTGTTGAAAGAAAGACGTTCGACTCTTAGTTCTATACTACTTTTTAGTATTCTGATTTTGGTCAAGTTACTTACCTTTTGGTTAAGTTTGCTTACACGTAAAAATATACATATAATAATGGTATTAAAACTCTGAGAGTTGTGTGAGAATTAAGAGTTGACAGAAACCCAGCACACAGTCAGTGTTCAGTATATGCCAGCTTTCAATACTGTTATTGTAATATATGATTTTTAAAAAATCTACTTTTAGAATGGACTGGAATGGACTAGATATAAAAAGACAAGTTAGTCCACTATAAAGGAGAATACAGGCTTTGGTTTCAGACATTTGTGTTGTATCCCAGTACTACTGCTTCTAGCTGTGTTGCCTTTAAAACTTTTAGGATCTCAGCAATCCTTGAAATAATGATAATAATTTTAAGTATCTCCTATGATGATAGTAAGGATTAAATGAGAATGTGCCTTGTTTAGAACTCTGTAACAGCAGAAGTTTCAATGTAATATTTAAGGTATAATGCTAGGATGAAGACGAACAGCACTAATTATTCAAGAATTTTGCCAATGAAAAAGAAACCTATAGACAGAGTTATAAGGAAGCAAAACAATTTTTTTTTTTAAATAAGAGAAAAGTGAATATATACAGTGAGGATCAGAAGTGAGAGGAAAGGATGTTAAAATAGACAACTGATAGAACAAGGTTTAGAGCTGACACAGAATGGAAACTGGAGAACAAACTGAATGCTTGTAGAGTCTTTCAGGAAAGACGACTTCTCTAAGACAAATGAGGAAGACCTAGAAATATTTGCAAATGAGAGGAAACTGAGGGAGTTGAGGTCCAGTGGTCTGAATCTTATCTATAAAATAGAAGCAAAGTAGTTTGACGTAGGTCAGAAGCCTTTAAAGAGAGAGGTAAAAAAATAGTTGTTGAAAGGGGAAAAGGATCAGAAGTATCAACACTGAAAGCTGAAAGGACAACTTTCATGGTGCCGGTTGAGGTTAGAGACTAAAATCTGTAATAATAAGTATATTTAATTTCAGCAACACTTAGAATACTGGAAAAGATAAATGGTAAGACTGATTCGTTGTTGGGAGTTTTCACAGCAGGTGTGGTATAAAGAAAAGGCTGAGAAATACTCTGGGGACATCAGTAAGGAAAGAATTCAGGGTAATAATACTGGTTTTACAGTAAAACCAGTTGTCAGGGACCACATTGTCAGGGACCAATGGCATAAAAAAAAAATCTTAAGAATCAAGAATATTTTGCAGCAACATGGATGGAGCTGGAAGGGATAATGCTCAGTGAAATAAGCCAGAAAGAAAAAGAAAAATACTGGATGGTTTTACTCATTTAGAAAACCTAAATAAGGGTCAGGAAAAAGACCAATTATAATAAAGTAAAAATCAAAATCAACAGGCAACTATAAACCAGAGACATACTACTGGGAGGGGGGAGTGGGATCAAAACAAGGGGGGGGGGAATTTTATGGGGACAATAACCAAGATGCAAATGCATACATTATACAAAACTGAAAAATGGTGTAAAAAGTATATAAAATAAATGTAAAAAAGAAAAGAATCAAGAATATGAAAATGTTTGATCAAACATCTAGCTTTATGGTAACACAGCAGTAAAAGAGCCAGAGGAGTAACAATAACATCTACCATTTGCATTATCATATGTACAAAGTATTAATCTAAGTACTTCAATTCATTAAGGAGAATAAGAGATTTGATGGAAGTCAAGTATAGTAAGAATTCACAACTCATTTCTCACTCTGTCTAGTACCTCAATATCCACTGATCCTTTAACCCCAATGTTACCTCCAGTCCATTCAACCTTTCCCTTTTCACTGGCTTTATGTCCTTTCTCCCTTCTTTCCCAATGATAAAAGAAAATTCGCTATTACTCTGCTCTCAACAGCACTGATTCCTTATCTAACTGAAAATGTTAGATAAAAGGAGTTAGTGTACCCTGGTCTTATTTTAATCTCTCAGGGGAGGATTAAACTTCTCATAACAAAAGGGATGAGGGAATTTGAGGAATATGAGTAATTACATAGCCACTGTGCTTGCAATAATCATTAGTAAAAAACAAATTTTTAAAGAAAATATAAAATGGTTAAATTAAGAACAGAAAGAGTACAGAATTGACAGATTTCATAAAGCACCTCGATTATATCTTAGGCTAGTTAACTAGCCTAATTAGCCAAAATTTTCTTATTAATCTACAAAATTTAGGGGGCTGGATTACAGCAGTAATTTTCAAATCTTTTTTAAAGTAGTAAATTGCAAAGGACATCTTACCCAGAATTTCCGAAAGAGAGGCTCTATATTTTCTCCTGAAACAATTCTGCAAAGCTCTGAGCAACAAGGAACATAATTTGAGCTTTTCTACATCATTCTAGCTCTAGATAATCTATAGAATATCCTGCAATCCTAAAAAGATCTATGAATATTTATATCTTGAAAAGGAAACAAACCATACAACTTAGTTCCAAGAATACCACAGAAATCTGACATTTTAAGTAAAATGCTGGACATGAACATGTCAGCTTAAAATAACATTTTCTATAAATGTTTCCATAAAAGTTTTCTATAAATAAATACAAGTATAAGGGACAAAAGAAAACAGCACATGTAAAAAATAAAATGTACTACATAAATAGGAGTTATCATAATAAAGTATGTGTGGTCTCTATTGAAGAGGAGTTTATAACTAAATTATGGATGATTAACATGCACAGTTACCTAGACAGTCACTTGACCTGAGAGATGAATAGCTTTACTCAGCAGTGCAGTGTCTTAAAAAATTTCAAAGAAAGAATTACTCCTAAGTGGGAAGAATATGATTGATATCATGGAGAAGACAAATTTAGGTGAAGATTACAAATGCAACTAAAAATGACCAATTTAACCTCTATCAGTGTTTATAGTTTTCTAAGCTTGTAATTTAGGTAGTTTTAACTATAATCTCTCTTCTGTGTTTTCATCATCATCTGCTATTTCCTCCTCTGTGTCACTCACTATCTTTTTATGCCTTCAAATGACCATAAATGAAAGAGTATCTATTTAGAAGAACACTGAAGGTCTAGTACCAGTATTATTTATTTTATGCTGGTACTGTTTCCTTAAATATAAAATGATGCCAAGACAAATACTTTAAAGTTCTATTTTAAATATAAAACTATGTAACACAATAACCTGGCTACAAGAGAAATCTTTTAATCAGAGATTTTCCATCTAACAATAATTCCCTTTCTTACGTTTCATGTGGATCATATCACTCGTCAAAATTCCTATAATTACTTTAAATAGGCTCTGAAATAAAAGAAAATGACATTAAACCAATTAATTCCCCATTACCTAACATATTCTTTCATTATGCTCAAATTAATAGTCACACATTAAAGCCTAGGGCTAGAGAAAGAATTTCTATCACAGAGTGGCTAAAATATACAGGCAATGTAAAGTATTTTACATACACTATCTTTTTCATCCTAACAATCCTGTGAATACTATATTTTAACCCCATTTTAGAGGTGGTAAAACAAATGCCCAGTGTTATGGTTTTGTAACTTGTCCATTAACAAACAGTACTTTAAAAAATGAAAGAAATATTTTATGGTCATAAGTTTTTCTATATCCACAATTTAGAAAAAAGAAGCAAATACAAGACATGAAAACTCTATGTACACTAACAACCTTAATTGTATTCCCTCTCAGATGGGCTTCACTGAATTATGTTGGTTTAACTAGTCAGTCAAATTAATTCCTTCATAGTATATAACAATGCTAGCGCTTATCCTGCCCTGAAAGAGAAAGTATCAGTTGAAAAATACTTAGATCTTAAAAGTTTTAATCACAAGAAAAAATATATGTAATTATGTATGGTGATGGAGATTAATAAGACCTACAGTTTGCAATTTGTAAACATATAAATTTTTTGTCAAACACCTGAATATATACATAACATATAAATTAATTATATCAACTAATATATCATTATATGTAAATTTTTAAATATCTTAGAAGTGTAACCTTCTTCTGATAAGAATTCCCTTAAAGTTTCTCCTACATGCTGCTCACTCACTTTGAGAGAACTTAGTACTTCTTAAAGCAGTGCACTTCATTTTGTTAACCACATAATTCTATGTATTGAAATAAAATGTACGTATTGATTTTTGCTTTTTCTTCCACAGTCACAAAATAGTCAACCCAAGAACGGAACATGTACTGCAACTTACTACTTGTCCCTTCTCCAGTCATTTGGCAAAAACACAGCTACCTCATCAGTGTATACTGAACTCAAGAAAGTAACTACCATTTGATCAGAGCTGACATACATAAATTAAAATTTCATTGCCATCCCTAGTCTAATTTTTCCTACACATGTCCCTATTCTAAACATTAAAGACAAGTACCAAAGTTTTGTTATATCTCTATAGACTAAAAACCCCATTTTCACCTAGCTGTTTCATGTGTAACAGGAATTTTGTATTACTACCTTGGCAATTATTCACTCACTGGATAAGATTTTATAATGCTTATCTAATTTAAGGTTGATCTGTTCCAATTCAAAGTTTTCTATTTCTCTTCAGCAAACCACCTTTTCTTTTCTTTTTTTTTTTGTGGGACTCTTGCAGGTGACTGGGGATTGAACTGGCGCTGCAGAGGCTGCGGGCAGCCTCACAACCCAGTGCTCAACCACTGCGCCACCAGGGGAGGCCCTGGCAAACCACCTTTTCCCTCCTATCCTTAAGATACTGCTTAGTATTTGATTGTTAGACCTTTGTTTTCCTTCTTTTAAACTTTTACCCATTATGAGTAACTTATTTTATTAGCTTCTCTAGCACATGCTACTCATTAGTATCAAAGAATTTACCATAGGTAAATCCATGCCAATTCCCCTATAAAACCTATTCAATTGCTTTTCAATTCACATCCTATAATGTATCAAGTAACCTGGTACCTACCTATGTTTGCTACTTTATTTCACACTAATCTTCAAACTCATGATTTTTATTCTTGTAACACATCACATTTTTGTTTATTTCAAGGGGTTGTATGCTTGTTCTTTGTTGGGAACAAGCTCTATATTTCTGCATATTTGGCAGATTTTTACCCATTTAGGTCAGTGTAGCCTCATCAAAAGACTTTCCCTAAATACTCCATCTAAAGTAGAGTTTAATAACGATCAGGTAGGAGGAAGATAAAACAAATAAAAAAAAAATACCTTGACACTAACAAAAAGGAAGATTCAAGCTACAAGAACCCATGCAAAAACGACCTAAGGGGTAAGATAACTGCAATACTGACAAGAAGAAAAATTGTAAATAAACAAGCAATACTACACCTAAAGCAATTTGAAAAAGAAAGGTAAAGAAGATCCAGAGTAGTTGATATAAGAAAGGAAATAATAAAAATAGGAGCAGAAATAAATGAAAGAGATTTAAAAGACTGACAAAAAAATCACTTAAACTAGAAGTTGGTTCTTCAAGAAGACAAACAAAATAGGCAAATCTCTAACTGGGCTGACAAAGAAGAGAGAAAATATTAATAAACAGAATCACAAATGAAAGAAATTATCAGAGTATAGACATGCAAAGGATTATAAGAGATTAAGATTACTATGAACTTTATGCCAAATAAATTTAATAACCTTGAAGTCATGGACATATTTCTGGATCAATACATTTTACCAAGACTAACCAAGGAAGGAACAGACGAGTTGAACAAACCCATCACAACCATGGAAATTGAAGCAGCAATAAAATATCTTCCCCAAAATAAAAGCTTAGGACCTGATGGTTTTACAAATGAACTTTTTCTATCTTTTAAGTAAGACTGAATGACAGGCGTGCTCAATTATAAATGTGCAATTATAATTGTGAAGGAAAATTAAATGCCTCAGAATTACTTAACAAAGGTGTAAAATACCTACACACAGGATAGTTATAAAATGTTATTAAAGGAATTAGTGACAAAAGGAGATGGAAGGATAGCCCATGCTCACAGGAAAGAATTAATATAATCAAAATGACTGTCGTGTCTAAAATGATACACAAATTTAATGCACTCTCCACCAAAATCCCAGCAATATTTTTCAAAGAATGTGAGCCAAAAAATATAGAAATTTATATAGAACCACAAAAGGTCTTAAATTCTAAAAGCAGCCTTAAGGAAGAAGGAGAGAAACAGAGGTCATTGCATCTGATTAAACTTTACTATAAAGCAACACTATTAAAACACAACATGGTATTGGCACAAAAATAGATACACGGACAAATGAAACAGAACTCAAAGTCCAGAAATAAATTAAAGCATACACCAGTACCTAAAGTATATACTGGCACCTAATCTAACCACAATCATAAAATGGGGAAAAGATTTTCTCTTAAATAAACGATGTTGGGAAAATGGGAAAGCCACACATAAAGAATGAAGTTGGATTACATGCTAACCCCATATACAAAAATAAATTCTAAATGGATTAAAGATTCAGGCATAAAATCTGTAACATTAAATACATACAAAGAAACACTGGGCCTCCCTGGTGGCCTATAGGTTAAGTCTCAGCACTACCACCACTACAGCCTGAGTTCAAGCCCCAGTCAGGGAGCTAACCCATTTGTGGAGCAGCAGACTTCTCCTGTCTTGCCCACTGCTCCCCTTAGCAAAACATTTCAGTAAATCTGCCTGTTCTGCTCCCCATTCTGTCTCTGGTGAACTCTCTTACCTCCCACATCCCTGGCCTATACATTCCAGTTCTTCTACACAAAAACATATAAAATTTAAAAAAAAGAAAGAAACTTCGGTGTTATGTTTCATGATATCAATAATAAAAATATCTTTGGGACTCACTCTAAGGCAAGGGAGTTAAAACCAAAAATAATCAACTGGGATTACTTCAGGTTAAAAAGCAAAGAAATACAAGATGATTAAACAAGCACCCTACTGAATGGGAAAAAGATATTTACACAATTTATAACTGGTAAGGAATTAGTATCTAAGATATATTAAAAACTCATAATTCAACAACAAAAATCAAATAATGCAATTACTAATTGGCAGTAGATATGAACTGATAAATTACTAAAGAGGATATCTAGAAAGCTAAAAGACATGAGAAAATGTTCATCATCACTCTTAATGAGGAAAATATAGATTAAAACTACAAGAAGATACCATGGCATATACCAAAAAGTCTCCCAAAATAAAGTGTTGGAGGGGATGTGGAGAAAAAGGAACCCTATATTACACTGTGATGGAAATATAAACTGGCACCACCATTATGGAAAGCAATCTAGATTTACCTTAAAAATCTAACTGTGTAAATACCATGCAGCCCAACAATCCCACACTTGGACATCTACCCAAAGAAGATAAAACTATCAAGACCAAAAACTGTATGTTCTACAGTCTTTATTGTAGCATTATTTAGAATAGTTAGAACATGGAATCAGTCTAAACTCGATTGACAGATGATTGTATCAAGAATTCTATTCAGTCATAAGGAAAGAGGAAATGAAATCATTTTCATTATAACGGCAGGAACTGGAGGGAATTATGTGTAGTAAAGCAAGTTAGAATGATAAAAAAAATAATGCACATTTACATAAGACAATCTGATATTGAAAATACTTAAAAAAAAAAGCACAGTGGACATCAATAAACATCTGAGGGATGTGAGGTTAAGAGAAAGAGATAGGAAGAAAGGGACAAGGGCGTACAAGAGTGGTGGTTTGGGGAAAAAATATAGTAAAATGGGATAATACTAGTAACTGATCTAAAGAATAAATTCTGAAAATCTAATGTATAGCAATGTGACTACGGTTAACAATGCATATACTGTGTATTTGAATTTGCCAAGAAGGTAGATCTTAAATGTTTTCACCACTAAAAAAGGAAAGAAATGGTAACCATTTACAGATGGATATTAACTTGATGAGGTGATTACAATGTATACATATATCAAAATGTCAGGTTGAACCTTAAATATATATAATTTTTATTTGTCAATTATATTTTAATAAAGTTCAAAAAAAAAGAAATGAAAAGCAAAAAAAAAAAAAAAAAAGAAAAGAAAAGAAAACAATTATGAGGCCCTGGCTATGAGACGCTGGCTATGAGAACAGGAAAGATAAATTGGAAAAGGAAAAAAGAAAAAATTGGAAAACTATTTTAAAGTAGAGGCTAGAACAAAAATCGTTTAACTCACATGATCATTAAACACTATGAATCTGCTTCCACTAAAGTGATTTTTAAAATAACATGTGTGCCATCAATCTGAATGTTGATAAAAAGACTTAATATCTATATTTTTAAATATGATTATGATTAAGCTTTAATATCTTTTTCTCATACTCCAATAGAGGGATTCAAATCTAAATAATAAACTTACTATCACAGATTTGAATCTACTATAGACCAAGTTAATTTCTGCTAGGTTCTAGAGCTAGTTTACATTCCAGGCATTCACATCATTAATGAAACGCACAGAGACACATAGAGGATCCAGTGACTGAGCAAAACAGCTCATTTCAAATTCAGTTTTGATAATAAAACCTAGAAATGGTAAGTGAGAAGAATCACTTTAGTGGTTAAAGGGGACATTACTAAAGTAAAAGCATTTCAGTATTAGATCTCATCTAGTCCATCTTTAGGATGATACAATCTACATATTTTCAAATCACTGAACAATGAAAGCTACCACAGCAGTCAAATATTCACCACTATCTTAAGGCAAACTTATATATGACATCAGATAAGAAATTAAAAAAAACATCCAGGTTCTTCTTTTATTGTTATGGAATTTCTCCAAGTGGTTCTAAAAAAAAATAAAACTTACATTCAGAATGAATTATATGCATAATGAAATTTCAAGTAAAAAGTGTCTCATCTTACCCTGTCTAGCTCCAGTGTAAACTTCTGGTCCCATGACTGATTGGAAATGGGTTTCCAGCTAGTCTGACCAACCACAGTATTATCTAGCTTCAAAACTGCACAGACATCATCTGTAATTACAATTTATAAACTTACTTAAATATTTATAAACTTTTAAAGCAGCAGTACCATTGTTTAAGAAAATAAGGTTTTCCATAATCAATACCAAATCATTTGAATCTTAATGGCCAGCTCTATATCTACAACATTATAGTTCCACTAGACTCTCCCAAATTGTGCTACGTATTTGACAAACCAGTTAACTCCTATTTTATTTATATTAGAATATAACTGATAGGATTGAAGAGGTAGTCAGTAGTTGTTTTCCATGTGTGTTTATATATCCATAGTAATCAAGCAGTTTTTTCCTTCCAAATTTGTTACCTTAAGCAATTCATTTGTTAACTTAAACAGTTCTTTAATCTGAAACTATTCATTATGTCTCTTTTCACATACAGTAAAACAAAGATATATTGAATTAGGCATGTATCCCCACTCCCAAAGTTATACTTATATCTCTGTTTAAATTACACTTCCGGATGTCTCCAAAGTACTTCATCAATCTCTTGCATTTACTCTTACTACTCTCCTCACTCTCCTATATCAGTTTACTACTTGTATACTATCCTAAGTATACATGTTTGGTCCAGTGATTACCAAAATTTCAATGTTTAGAAATGTCACTATACCATTAAAACAATCAAGGTGTGATACTGTAAGGTGACATCTCAAAATCTCTATGTACTTTTGACTTGATACAAAGAGTACTGTTCAATCTTTCATTCTTCCAGAAGAATAAATGCTGTATCATTCAGATTTCTATTAAATTTCCATTAAAGAAAATTTTTGTTACTTTTGTGTTCTTGTCATTAAAGTTCTTAGTATTTTAAAACTGTTACAAAAAATCTTAATTTTAAAGTTTTTAATCCATCTCAGACTCTTCTCACTCTTTCACTGATCCCACAAAGTCCTTTGTATAGACCCTTTAATTTCTGATATGATTTTTTAAAAAATCTGGTTACTCAACTGGACAAGTCATCGGTTTTTAGGAGATTTCGACTACTTCCACTTTTACTTTTACTTGTTCTGCTCATGAAAGATGATCTGGTTTCACTCGGACTCCAACCAGGTAGTGCAACTGATGTAGCTTTTGACCGTCCAGGGACATTCTCCAGAATATCTTGGCAGCCCATAAGGCGAACTTCCAAAGTACCTGTTAACATAAACAAATGTCCAATAAGAACATCAATTCTAAATACACACAATTTTATTATTTATTCAGAAATAGGGAAGGGTTGATCTGCAAAATCTTTTCTTTCAGAGCTTCTGCCAAGTAACAATCATCTTTCCTATTTTAATTAGAGAAACTTACCAAAAAGTCTTAAAATTAAAACAACTATGAAGAATTTTATAGGAACAACAGTTATCTCCCAAAAGCTGTCTGTGGGCATAAAACAAGTTACATAAACTTTTTGTGTATGTGAATATTCATTTCTGTAACTACATGAGAGAATTACAGAATTATGTGTTTAGACCATATGGGAGCGGAAACAAAGTGAGATAACATGCCTATTAAAATAAACACATAGAAATTAAAACAAGGAAAACTATTTCAATAACAGCCATGTTCAATAGGCAGATATAGGATTTTTCTTTTTTACACAAATAAATGGATTTCTATTCTACTTGAGATGTAAAATAGTATCTTTACAATCTAATAGTTTAGCTAATCAAATAATTATGGATCATAATTACAAAGGCATAAAATAACTGTAATTTCATTAGGCAAATAAATGTTAAAGATATTCAAATGAAAATGAGGATAGTAAATTAGGTCATCTGAAGGTATGTTTTGTCATCATGTGGGCTAGAAAGTATATTAGAATTTTAAAAGGGCACTTCATTATTAAAAATATTACATGTTGCACAGAGCATAACCCTTTAAGAAGATTATTCCTGATAAAAGCTGTCCCATTAAACTTAAATTATTAACAATTTTTATCTAAAGTTTTTATTTAAAGGTAACCAAAGGACTTTTAACAAAATTAAAGGCCTAGATTTATCTTCATAATTGAAACTAAAATATCTGCTTAAATATATAAAAACAGTGTTAAAGGTATTGGCATCAGGCAATGAAAACAATGCTCTCTCTAGAGAGGAAAAACAAATGAGGTAAGTCCTAAGACTGTTCTAGCTTACTACTTTTTTAGAGTATCCACAACACAGAGCAAGGAGGGATTACTAAAGTAAACTACAGGAGTTAAGGAAACACAAATGTGAATACAAAGAGACCAAATGTGGCGAAAGTTCAGAGTAAAGGAAAGAGGACAGTTGTCCAGAGACAGAACTCCTAAGATGTGCAGATGATTCCCCTGACAGTAGTAGAGCACAATTACTACTAAACCATGTGATATTCTGGTCTCACATAAAAAAATCTTAAAAGCAATACCCAAAAGATCAAATTGCTTTCAAATAACTTATCTGACCTAGAACAAAGTTCAAGAATATAGGAATACAAAAATATTCAATGTACAAGCTAAAATTCAAAATGTTTGGCATCTAGTCAAAGATTACTAGATCTATTTGTATTTATTCTGCATTACACATTAGCACAAATTTAGTGGCTTAACACCCTCTTATGATTTCATAGTTCTGTAAGTCTGCAGGCTGGTAGGCAATCTCTGCTTAAGATCTCTGAAGGTGGGCCTCCCCTGGTGGCACAGGCAGTTGAGTGCCGGCAAAGAAGCTGTCCACAGCCACTGCAGCATGGGTTTGATCCCGGCTGGCAGGCGAGGGTCCCACATGGCGCGGCAGACCTCTCCTGTCACACCCGCTGCTCCCCTCAGCAGTGTATTTCGTCAGTCTGCCTGTTCTGTTCCCCACTCTGTCTCTGGTGAATCCTCTCACCCTCCCGCGCATCTGGCCTGTACCCCGGTTCTTGTATAAAATAAATAAATCTTAAAAAAAAAAAAATCTCTGAAGGCTATGCTGGTTAAGTTCTCAAGAAAAATATACTTCCAAGTTCATTCAGCTGAGAATCCAGTTTCTTGCAGATACAGGATTGAGGACCATGTTTTCCAGTTGGTTGATAGTCAAAGGCTGATTTCAATTTAGAGAGGCCACCAAAATCTTTTGCCCCATCCCTCCATCTTCTAGATAGCAATGGCACATAGAAACCTTTTCATGACTCAGGACTCACTTTCCCCTCTACCACTAACCAGAGAAAACTCTGCATTTAAGGAGCTCTTATGATTATATCTGAGGTCTACTCAGATAACTGCCCTTTTTATTAATTCATAGTCAATTGATTAGTAACCTTAATCAAACAGGCAAAATTCCCTTTGCCATATAAAATAGTAACACAGAAGGGATGACTCATCATATTCATAGGTGAGGAGTTTTGGGAGTTATTCTTTCACACCATGCAAGCAAATATGTGACAAAATAAACACTACTTAGATATAAAAATGGGTGAAGCATTCACTATTAGCCGACTCATATAAGAGCCAGCCATGCCAATCCCAGATATTTGCTTAAGTGAATTAAACAATATATACATATACACCTATTCATATATTTACACAAAACTGTACAAGGAAGCTATCAGTAGCTATAGAAGAAAAAGTACAAAGTAGAAACAAGATAAATATCAATCATAAGTGAATAAAAAATTCAGTTGTGTAGCCACACAATTGAATACTAGTAACAGTAAATCTAAAGGAACCATTAATATGTGTAACATAAAAATTAAAATAATTTTTCTGCATCAAAAAGATCAGATTTCCTGCCACCTAAGAAAAAAGTATATACTGCATGACTCCATGTATATAAAATATCTAGTGACAGGTCAGTATTGCTTGGAGATGGTTGTGGGGAGAGCATGAGAAAAGCAAAAAAGGGATTTTACAGAGGTGCATGAGGACATATGGATGTCCTCTATTGATGATATCTTTAATAATTATCGATTATGGTGGTAGTTTCTCATTATAAATATATGACAAAACATCTCAAACTCTAACTTATACATCATTTGTTGTATGTCAGGAATACCTCAATAAAACTGTTCTAACAAGTGAATACTGATGATGTCGGCACCATCAGTATTTACTAAAAGAATCATGAAAACGGATACTTGAAATGGGGGAATTCTATGTATATAAATTATAACTCAATAAATTTGCTAAAGGGGAGGGAAGGAAGCATCAATTTTATGTTTTGTTAGGCCACAGAAATCTTATTTTACTGTGAAGTATAAAGGGAGATTAAGTATAATGAATATCATTTTTATTTTATTTCAAAAGAAACAACTTGTGTTTGTGTATCTTATTTGCCTTTTTTGTTGTTAAACTGGCAAACTTAGTTCATTTCCACTGTAAATGCTCAGCTGTAAAAGTCATCCTGGGGAAACTGAAAACATCTGGCCACTACTTCAAACCTTGGTTGCTTATTAAATATTTTAGTAATTTCAATATATTAGTACATGACAATGCTCAACACCTGCTTTCATTTGGAAAAAAAAATTCTAGAGAGATTTAAGATCTTTATTAAACATTTCGAGTTTCTTTCTTTTATGAGGTAACACAACTGCAATTGCATATAACCATATTAGAAATAGCTTAAAGTTACATCTTTTATTTTTATAGCTCACAATATGAAATTTTTAAAACAAGGAAATACAAGAAGTAACTGTTTGTACTCATAAGCAGTAGATAGGAATTCCATCAGAACAAGTATATGCTTTTTTATTTCTTTTAACTTTCTGGATAAAGTTTCATATACATTTTACTAATTTAGTGTTTAATCTCAGTACAACTGAGTAATACTTTTTAATTCTGAGGAAATTTTCTATCAAAAATTAATAATGTCTCAAAATGTGGACCAAAAAATTTTAAATATACCTTAGATCAAAGTAGCAATAAATTTGCAAATTTCAGTATTAACCGCAAAGAAACCAGAGTATAAATTAGACAAATTCACACATAAAAGCATACACTGAACAACTCAGGACAGTAAATGCTCCTACTACTTACTGATACTATCCCACATCATTTCTAATCCTTTATTAATATCAATACTATTTCTAGTCCTCGTTACTCTATATTTAGGGATATTCTAGATCCCTTTTAGAGTTATAGATTTACATCACATTGAGTAGTGTTCAGTTAGGAAATAAAGAACAGGGAAAGTGACTGAAAGGTCAAAGAATTGAGAGGAGACAGAACAGAAAAGGAAAAAAATTTCAGTCACATAAGCCAATTTTCTGAAAAGTGGCTTTAATTATTTTTCTAGAAATACTGTTAATTTTCAAATATTTGCAAACTATATTTTAAATTAGCGAATTATTCAGAAATTCTTTCCACAACAATTCTGAGTCATAAGATGGTAAGTACAGAGTCCACACTTAATCATCAAATCATAATTACCAAGTATCTGTTGAATGTAGAAAGTATTCAAGCTAGGAATTAGAATTATATGTAGATACAAGACAAGGTATTTGATCCTCATAGGTATATAGTTCAGTTTTGATTTCTTAAAAAAAGTTAAAACAAATAATAAAGCAAAGACTTAAAATAGTCACTGTGTACAAGTCAACTTAACTGTGAAAGAAGATTCATGGTGGAATTATAGAAGATGTGGCTAAAAAGATAAATATAAATCCTATAAACGGAAAGTTTAGAGCAGAGGGTCCCAAGCTTTCTTATTTCATACACTATCTTAATTGTTTCATTATCCTCTTAGTTTAAAAGATATATCTAACTGTTTGTTTGTTCTATATGCAGGATATAAAAAATTACTACTTGAAAAAATAATATACATAGCATGAAAGAAAAAGTAATCTTATTTCATTCTTACATTACCATGATTATTTCCTAATGGGATAAGTATACGGACTGAGTACTGTGTAACTTCTTAAACTTTGGAATCAAGTTGGAAACCACTACCTTATTTTCTACTCCATATTGATTTTCTAGGAGTATTTACTAAGATAGCAATAGAGGAAAGCCCAGTTTCATCAACATATGACATCCTTGAAAAGAATGTAGTTCCACCTAATGCTGAAACTTAACTACCTGGAGCTAGTAATTTGATGCCTGCAGGAAATACGTAACATTAAATTTCCCTCAAAATTTTAAATATCCTGTTTTCCCCCAGTGAATTCATTTTGGCATCCCAGAATACCTCAGAAACCTAGAGGAATTCAAGTTGTCTATGGTCATACACCCTGTATGTGCCCAACCTTGTCTGATCGCAGAAAAAATAGGAACTCAAGTTAGTAACTATAATTTTAGACTTATCCTAATAGCATAATTTAACTGTAAATGAAATGTGCCTTTTCAAGTTTTAATACAGAAGTCTGCCATAGTATAAAACTGATTAGTGGTACTTAAAGCTAACTAGAACGTGATAGTATGTGCTATGCAATTATGAATACTTTCATAACTTCAAAATATTAATATTATTTTTAAGGTAAATCTCTAACTGATGTTCATGGTAATAAGAAAATTTAATGATTTGGGGGATGAGGGAAATCTGTAACAACAATACGTTATATTGTAAGATCTTTGTGACATTATAACTAGCCTATGCTTTATTGCCCCTTACTCCCACAATGCTTGGTGATGATCTTGAAGAGACCTGTATTCCTGAAGTAAATTCCTGGTACCCAAGGAGACAGGTATCTCATTCTCAAAGCACTGTGGTTGCCTGCTTTGACTTGTCTAAGACCTCCTTGAAAGACTATAAAGGGCTCTATTTTCTTCATCTCTGCTCCCCAACTCAGAAATTTATCAAGGATTGAGAAAGAGTTAAGTGTAGGGCATTTCTCAAACACATGTAAAGGGAAATGAACCAGTCACTGTAGCCTGATACAATGGATATCAGTTGGGACAAACAACAGATAGCCCTAAAAGTGTTAAAACTGAGGTAGCTACATGAATATTAGACAAATATCAAAGAGCAGACAAAACAGACTTTAAATCCAACATTACAGGAGACAAAGGACATTATATTTTGATTAAAGACTATATTCATCAAAAAGATACAAAATTTATAGGAATATGCATTTAGCAACAGAGCTCAAAAATACATGAAGCAAAATTCTTGTAACTGAAAAGAAAAATACACAATTTTACAAAAATATCTGGACTTTCCTACTTTCAGTCATGGACATAGTAAGACAGTAATTATAATTAAAAAAGCAGAAGGAAAATAAAGTGTGGATGAGAATGTGGAGAAACTGCAACCTTTATACATTGTTGTTGGGAACATAAGATGATACAGTTGTTATGGAAAAGTTTGAGAGTTTTTCAAAATAAATAGTAATTATACAGTCACATGCCATATGACATTTCAGTTACAAACAGACCACATACATGATGTGGTCCTTATATACAGCCTAGGTGTAGAGTAGGCTAAAATATTTAGATTTGTGTAGGTATACACTATGGTATTTCCCAGTAATGAAATCACCTAATAACACAATTCTCAGAAAACAGTTGTTTAAGTAAAAACCTGCAAATATTCATAGCAACACTTTTCATAATAGTCTAAAGGTGGAAACAATTCAAAAGTTCATCAAAAGATATATGGATAAACAAAATTTAATACATATTTATACAATGCAGTATTCTTTAGCCATAAAAAGGAATGAAGTACTAATACACACTATAAGAAGAAAAAATCCTTGAAACAGTATGCTAAGTGAAAGACGTATGACAGGTGACAAATTATTAATTCCACGTATAGGAAATATCTAGAATAGACAAACCTGTAGAGATAGAAGTCAAAAGTGGTGCTAGAGGGTGAGGGACAAGACTGGGGAGTGATTACTTGATGGGTATGGGGTTTCCTTTTAAAAGGGTGGTGAAACTGCTCTAGAACTATATAGTAGTGATAGTTACACAACATTGTGAGGATACTAAATGCCTCTAAATCATATACTTCAAAATGTTTAAAATAATAAATTTGGTTTTGTGTGTTTTACCAAAATATTTTAAAATTCTATGCATAACTTTTAAATCATTTATGAAACCAAGACTAGGGACAAAATGTACACATAAAAGTAAGGAGACACAAACTACATACCTGTTAGTGCTGCTGGTTTGGATAGTGTACTATACTGGTTTTGTGTAGATATCATACTTTGACGTGGACTTAGTGTTGGTGATGCAACAAGCGAAAGCTCCTCAATAATAATACTGCTTTTAGGGTGATTCTTAGGAAGTTCATTTAATCTTTGCTCTAAGGAATACTTTAAAAGGTCCAATTTCTGACTTGATTCATTAAATCTTGCTTGAGCCTTGAAAGGGAAAAGGTAATTGTCATCATTTAAATTAATTATATTTTTGAATAATATATTCAGTAAGGGAAAAGTTTTATTTAAAATTACTTCAGAAAGTGCTTTTCTGTCTGTTACTTTTCCTGAGCCAAGTAATTTCATTACATTCTTTGCACCTTCTGCTACTGCAAACTCTATCCTAAAATGATGCCTTAATTCTTCCATCCGAAGTTCAAGAGGACTTATGACAGGCTTTGCTAGAGGGAAGAAAAAAAAAAATTGAGCCATTTATTTGACTGTCTAATATGTGCAGATTAAAACTCATGAAAACAAAATGCAGTCTACATTAAAACAAAAGTTAATCCTTAAGTAAATAAACACTGAAGTAACACTGAACAGAAACAATGCTGAAATTCAGAGCCTTTCATTTTTAGTCATCAAAACTCAAGGATAGGGCCTCCCCTGGTGGTGCAGGCGGTTGAGCGTTGTGCTGTGAAGCTGCCCACAACCTCTGCAGCACCAGTTTGATCTTGGCTGGCCGGTGAGGGTCCCACGTGGCGCGGCAGACCTCTCCTGTCTCGGCCCGCTGCTCCCCTCAGCAGTGTATTTTGTCAGTCTGCCTGTTCTGTTCCCCGCTGTCTCTGCTGAAGCCTCTCACCCTCCCGTGCATCTGGCCTGTATCCCGGTTCTTGTGTAAATGAATAAATAAATCTTTAAAAAAAAAAAACCAAAAAACTCAAGGATAAAATCTCAACATAAAAATATGCCTCTTCCTCCTTAATTTTGAACCACTGCTTCTTTCCTACATAATAGCACTCTATGCCCATAATAAAAACAATAACAATTTATTCCATCACCATTGTCAAAAGCCAATTCATTGGTTTGGACTGCCTGAAGAATCTGCATTCGTATGACTTCTATTTTTGTCTTGCTGTCCCGGAGCAGTTGCTGAGCTGTGCTATGGAGTTTCCGATCCTATTGGGAAGAAGTTTGAAAAGGTAAATAGATAAACAAATAAAAACATCTTCATAGTTTCTCAATAAGATCAAATGATATGAGCAAATGGAAAACTGAGTAATAAATGAATGCAGTGAGCACTGTAATATATATATATATATATATTCTTGTAGATAAATTTATTGTAAAAAGTCACCAAACAGATAGGGTAATGAGGAAAAACAACTCCCATACAGATATCCCTTGCTATCTGAAAGCAGAACATTCCTATTTGGTATGACTTAATAGGTTATACTGGAGCACTGGGAATGCTATTACCATTAATTTTACATGGTTTTTGGGTTTTTTTGTTTGTTTGTTTGTTTTTTGAGCATGTGGAAACCTATAGTTAAGACAATTTGGGGGGAAAAGTGAATTTTATTACTGTTCAAAAAAATTCAAATTGCTATCTGCAAATTTCTCTCTTTTTTTTTTTTAAGATTTATTTATTTATTTATACAAGCACTGGGTACAGTCAGAAGCGCGGGAGGGTGAGAGAATTCACCAGAGCCAGAGAGGGGAGCAGAACAGGCAGAAGGACCGAAGTACACTGCTGAGGGGAGCAGCGAGAGGCAGGAGAGGTCTGCACACCATGTGGGACCCTCCTCCGGTGGCCGGGGAGCAGCCGGGGATCGAACCGGCGCTGCAGAGGTTGTGGCCAGCTTCGCAACCCAGCGCTCAATCGCTGCGCCACCGGGGAGGCCCATTTCTCTTTCTTTGTTTACATAAAATATAAAGAGTTTTCCTGTATCACAGTCAATACAGCTAACATACACCAGAGCAATGTAAGTGACATACACCTGAGTGACAAACCTAAAAATTTTAGATAATCTCTTCTCCTGTTATATTTCACTTACATTTCCATGGAGCTTCAAATATGTAAGCAAATTTTAAAAACAGCTAATCACAGAATACTTGTGTTCCCTTAAATTCTAATAAAGGAAACCACAAACAATTATCAACACTAATGGTAAAACTAGGGAGGAAGGTAGAGTGAATAAACATCTGTCATCTATTAAGACTTCAAGAAAAGTCCTCAATAGAGTGCAGTAATGCTACTGTAGCACCTCTGTTTAGTTCCAGTAACAGTGAATGAATGTAACTGACAGAAAAATCACAAAAAAACCCTTAATCATTTTAGTATCTGTGGTGGGCAAAATTGTGATTCACTTAAAGATGTCCATGTCCTAATCTCCAGACCTTGTGAATGTTACCTTACATGACAAAGGAAGTTAAGATAGCAGATGAATTTAAGGTTGTTATCGAATTTTAAAATATGAGGTTATCCCACATTATGCAAGTGGACCCAATGTAATCCTTAAATGTGGAAGAGGAAAGCAGAAGAGGTGGTCGGAGTGATGTGAGAAAAATTAGTCTGCTGTGTTGGCTTTGAACAGAGGAAGGGGTCATGAACCAAGGAATGAGGGCAGCCTCTAGAAACTGGAAAGAAGAAAGAAGTTCTCCTATATCCTCAAAAGACAAGGCAGCTTTGCCAAGACCTTGTTATTTTTTTTAGTTCAGTGAGATCCATTTCAGGCTTTTTTAAAGTCACTAAATTTGTGATAATTTGTCACAGCAATCACAGAAAACTAATATAAGCATTTTTTTCAAAGTCTCATAAGAGACAACTAATAGAAGTTAATGCAATCCCCTGCTCTAAAAGTTACATCAATTGAAGTCTAGATTTCAATTTGCAAAAAATAAATAAATAAATAAATAAATAAATAAATAAATAAATAAAACTAAGTATCAGGTTATTAAGCACTCATTTATTTTCAGGCAGATTTTTTCATATTATTTATTCATCTTTTTTGTTACCACTAAAGGCAGAAAGCATTAATTTGTAAATAAAGTACAATCAAGCTATATTTGTTAGGAGATTAAAGACTGTAAGGCAGCATCTATAAACCAAATACACACACACACAGTATATACAATGATACAAGAACAAAGGGAAAGAAGGAAATATGTGTGGTAGGAAAGACAATACTGCCATTATATAATTAAAAGAAAGAAAGAAAGAAAGTGAGGTGAAATATACTGCGTTAAATACCAAACTAAGTTACTATACAGTGGAAGAAAAAGTAACCAGCAAATTGATGAATTTTTCTTCCATTTCTTCCCTGGGTTGGTCAATAATGAAAATAGCTTTCAGTCAATTTGTTTTTTTATATTTAAGTATTTAGATTTCATGCACCAAGGCGCTGAATTAATTTAATAAAGTCCCTTGAACATCAATTTATACCAAGAGGTGCACACACATCCAATTTGCTAATTTTGCTTTATCAATAAGGATACTGGCTTGATTGGTATTTATGACTTATTACATATGCTTTTATATATACAACTATATCAACTATCTGCCTTCAAAACTTAAAATGAAAATAATTTTCTCTTTAATTTCACCTTTATTCCTTCTCCTCCTCCTATACAGTATTAGGAACATCAGACAAACCGAAGATAGGAAATTACTTTTCTATTTCTTTGAAACCAGATCACAGTAGCAGAAAAATTTAATATCCCGAAGTTCCTAATTTAATGTGAACAAATGTGCTTGCAGATAGACTTAGGTCCAAGTCTCTTACATATAAGCTTGGAGAAGTTGCCTATCTTAATGCAAGCTTTAGATTTCTTACAGAAATTGTACAGACAAGGAATGCCACTTAAAAATATATAACTTCTGTAAGCATTAAATAAAACTAAAATTATATTGTCCAGCACATGATTAAATGTGCTTTTTAGAGCAATAAAAATATTGATTGATTAATGATTATTTCAATGAAATTCTAACTAATAGTATGCTTTTTAAAAAAGATTTATTTATTTATTTGTTTGTTTATTTATTTATATAAGAACCGGGGTACAGGCCAGATGCACGAGAGGGTGAGAGCATTCACCAGAGACAGAGTGGGGAACAGAACAGGCAGACTGAGAAATACACTGCTGAGGGGAGCAGCGGGCGCGACAGGAGAGGTCTGCCACACCATGTGGGACCCTCCCCAGCGATCGGGGATTGAACCGGCACTGCAGAGGCTGCGGGCAGCTTCGCTGCCTAGCGCTAACCGCTGTGCCACCAGGGGAAGCCCTAGTATGCTTTTCAAATCAGCTACTCCCTTTTAAATTATTTTAATAACCTTCCTTTTACACTAAGATTTTAGGGAAATTTTTTATATAATTGTTTGAATCATATAAAAAGGACTGTTTAATGCAGTTTACTATTGGTAATTAGCATTCCATAATGAACAGTTAAATCTGGAATGTGCAGTGTTTTACAATTACAAAAACATAAATTAATGTTTTATAATTTCAAATTATATACTTTTAAATTTTATTTTAAAACTTTTACAAGTCATTAGTGGGATACTATAACAAATAAACTACATTATACATACAACTTTCAGAAATAAATAAACCAATTATTATTTTTCCAAAACATATTTATGGCTAATTTTGCATACTATGGTTATCACATCTAGTGAAAATACAAAGATTAATTAGTTAGGATGCTACCCTATAAATCTTATAGTTTGACTGAAAAAGTACAGATGTATTCAATATTAAAAGTACCCAAGGAAAAGCTCAAAGAAGAATGGGATTAATTTTAGCTAAGGGGATCCAAAAAGGTTTTATGAGTTGTTTCTGTACATAAAATTGAATATGAAGTATGTCAGTACTGGAAGACAAAAAGGGGAGCCTGGATAAATGGTCAGGTATTTTCAAGTGAGTAAAAAGTATGAAAAGATGTGAGAGCATTTTTAAAAAGAAGAGTTAGAGGTTAGAAGGAATTCAAATTTTAACAGTTTGGCTTGTCATCTGAATATATAAATGGGAGACATGTTGGAGACATGTCTTATCAAGCACTCAGAGGTTATTCTGAAAACCAGGAGTGCTGCTTAGAATCATGAAATTAATATTATTTCTCTATTAACTATAATTTTCAGTACTGGTAATCCAGTAAAAGGGAGAAGCAAAGACAGAGGCTGCTACTCTACATAGGATAGTAATGAAGAACTTGTAGAGGTGGTAGCATCTGAGCAGACTTTAAAGAACTGAGAGAGAAAGCCATGTAAAGTACTCGGGAGAAGAAATATCGAAGCAGAGACATAGTAAATGAAAGGCCCAGAAGTACAAGTGTGCTTGGTATGTTCAAGGGATAGCAAAGAAGCCAATGTAGCTGGAGGGTAATAAAAGAGAATGAAAGTATTTTAGAAGATCAAAAGGTAGTCAAGAGTAAATCATGTATGAACTTGCAGTCTCACAGTAGGAAATCTGGATTTTGTTCTAAGCATGATAGAAAGTTACTGCAGGGTTTTGAACAGGAATGTGAAAATACTTGACTTACACTTTTTGAAAGGACTACTCTGGCTTAAGATGTCCTAAAATAACAATTTTATCATACAGAATCCAATAACCAGAGTTTTATTTATTTATTTTTTAATAAAGATTTATTTATTTACTTACAAAAGCACTGGGCACAGTCAGAAGAGCAGGAGGGTCAGAGAACTCACCAGAGCCAGAGCAGGAAACAGAACAGGCACACTGAGGAAATACACTGCTAAGGGGAGCAGTGGACGTGGCAGGAGAGGTCTGTCGCACCATGTGGGACCCTCGCTGGGGGTTGGGGATCGAATCGGCGCTGCAGAGGCTGAGGGCAGCTTCGCAGCCCAGCGCTCAACTGCTGTGCTACCAGGGGAGGCCCTAACCAGAGTTTTAAAGACAATTGTTCAGAGCAAAACTGAATGAATTATTCCTCTCCTGAAATTTTCTCCATATATAGTGAATTACCTATCATTGTAAGGACACCAACATTTAACAGTCTGACTATAACCAATCTAAAAATCATCTTCAACTCTCCCTTCTACTTCATATCCAGACCACATATTTATTCTAACTACATAGCATGACTGTTGTTTTCACTGCTGTTACAAGGGGAGGAAGCATGTTTAACCTGGATTTTCCCAAGAGTCTACTTAAACTTGCAGCCTTTAAGACTTGATTGACCCTCTTTAATTAAATCTTCAAGTCTGAGGAAAATAGATGTGAACTTTCTAAACTTTAAATCTGATGATGTGTATTTTCTCTGCTAAGAAGTATTTCAGCAGCCCCATTTGTCTTATAAGATAGAATCTCAACTGTTTCATTTTGTCCAAAATATACTTTATAATCTGGGTTTCTTTCACTTATGCTACACCTCACCCAATTAAAGCTCTGCCTGCTGTGAACAGGGGGAAAAAAAAAAAACAAAAACAAAAACTCCTGTTGGAATCACATGGAGGATTATCCAAAATAAGATGTGCCTTCCTAGAGGTTTAGATTTGTTCTCCAATGAAGGCATGACCTTTCATTGAAAATGACTGTTTGACTGTTACAGTTGATGACTGTTGTTAGAAGGGCACTTCACTTACCCTCAGATAAGTTACATAAGAAAAAAGCTGAGGGCCTCCCTGGTGGCACAGGGGTTAAAGACAGCGCTACCAAGCAATTGGCAGCCACTGCAGCACAAGTTTGATCCCTGGCCAGTTAGGGAGCAACCCACATGGAGCAGCAGACCTCTCGTGTCTTGCCCGCTGCTCCTCTCAGCAGTGTATTACAGTAGATCTGCCTGTTCTGCTCCCCACTCTCTCTGGTGAATCCTCTCCCCCCCACACACACCTCTGGCCTATACCCGAGTTCTAAAAAAAGAAAAAAAAAAAAAAAGAAAAAGAAAAAAGCTGAGCACTGTTGTGATAGCCATTTAAAAGCACTTCCATTTCTTAGAAAAAGCCACAATATTCCAGTTGCTTAACCTGTACATACTTGATTCACCCACAGGACCATCCCTAGAAAGTAATTCCTTAAACTACAAATCCTTCTAATCTTATATTAAGACTTCAATATTCTCTTAAGACTTTAATATTTTCTTATATCAGCTAAGTGATTTTTCACAATTGTGCTTCCAAAATAACATACCCCTATTATATACGTAATTACTTACATGTGGTATCTTTTTTAGATATGACTCTCTTGAAAGTAAGATATGACCTACTGAGTATCTACTATGTATAAGGAACTATCTTTGTTACATTCATATACCAAAACCTAGCATAATGGCTCCCAAACTGTTAAGTTCTTAATAAATAAACTAATATCCTATTCAACTTAAAATATTCCTGTATCTTGTGAAGATACACTTGACCCTTTCAGAGGTTCAGAGATGAAAAATAAAAATAGTTGAGACCAAACTTAAACAACAATAATTAGCATGCCTACCTCAGAGACTAAGGCAGCTGTTAGCATGCTCTGGACCTCTACATGACTCCCTTCTCAGATTAATTTCCTAATTAAAAATAAAAGGCTAAGGGAAAATTATCCATTTGTTTTAGCAAGTTGCTCATAGACCTATTCAATTTATAATTGTAGTTATGGTAGTATTTTATTTATTTTACTTTAAGCATGTCTATAACCCTATTCAATGCTGGGGGGTGGTTGCAGACCACTTTGAGAATACAATGAAACATATGGCTCTGATTCATTCATTGAGGGTTCAGAAATGTCTCAATCTAATCCATCCTCCCTAGATTAAAAACCCTTATTCCAAAGGATGGTTACTGGTTGATTAAATTTTAAAACACTCAGCATAATATAGTGTATCCACATAAATAAAAACATAGTATTTGCCCTCTAAAAAAAGGTTCAAAATAACATTTGATCAAAAAATGAAAAATCTCTAAAACTAAAGGTCAGCATTGAATGCCAAGAACAATAACAGAAAATACCAACTCTGCTACTCCATAATAAATGATCAAAGTTAGTGAAATACTGTCTGTATTACATCACATAAGTAATGTATCAAGTAGGAACAAATATATTTCTATTAACATTTAAAAATGCCTTTGAATATGGACACAGGTGCATTTCTATCTTTTCGCATCTCCCCTAATTTCAAACGGTAAGGTAAATGACTCTGAGTGAAGATCCCACCTCTCATTTTCAAATTACTCCTAAACTTAAAAAAAGAAAACACAAAAAACAACTTTTATCTTGAATTTTTTAAATAAATACCTATTAAAATATGGGAAAAACCCATTGATCTGCAGAGGCAAGCATCTTTAAAATAAATGAGCTGAGAGTTGAAAAGTACATTTTATAATACACCTATCTATCCTTTTTAGAAATTTAAAAACTACAGACTCTAAAATTGGAAAGAACTTTCAAGATAATCTGGTTCAGTGGTTCCCGATTATTTTCTTTCTCAAAATAATACCTCAAAAGAAGGACACTGTGTCATTAGTAACACTTTTCCCCTGTAACAATGACTTTCAAGTAAGAGTTATATACCCATACCAGATCCCTCAAAAGCTCACAGATCTAGTCCAAATAATCATTTATGCTAGAATATCCTGTCGTTTCATTAAAACATATGCAGTAATGGAAAATTCAATAGAATCTGATTTTTAAAAAAATTTTCTATTTAACAAAATTTGCAAATAGAGTGCTGTGTACCCTATACTTATGTAACCAAATTTTCTATTAGTTTTGTTAGAAATAAGCAATTTTAAAAATATTTTAAAAACCATTTGGGGCCTCCCCGGTGGCACAGCAGGTTGAATGCTGTGCTGTGAAGCTGTCCGCAGCCTCTGCAGCACGAGTTTGATCCTGGCCAGCCGGCAAGAGTCCCACATGGTGTAGCCAACCTCTCCTATCTCGCCAGCTGCTTCCCTCAGCAGTGTGTTTCGTCAGTCTGCCTGTTCTGTTCCCCGCTCTGTCTCTGGTGAATCCTCTCACCCTCCCGCGACTCTGGCCTGTACCCCAGCTCTTGTACATAAATAATCTTAAAAAAAAATGAAAAAATTAATAATAATAAAAAAGTTATAGTTAAAAAAACAAAAACCATTTTGTTTCAACTTACTTTGTTGCTGATACTTTCAAATTTGAAGGCTAAGATATGCATGTATACTTCTATAATAGTATAAATATATACACATGGATATATACCTACCAATCATAGTGTTTGAATAGTAAAATTTTCAAAAGCAAAAAAGTGACAACTTAAACAAGGCAACAGAATGATACGTGACTTCACATCAGTTGTGAACATACACATGAACTGATGTTTCTACTCCTCTGTGCATGTCAACAAATGACTGCGAAAGTCCCAGAAGTACTAATTTGGGGTATTTGAGTAAACTGGGGTATTTAAGTACTAATTTGGGGTATTTGAGTAAAGTGGGGTATTTAAGTACTAATTTGGGGTATTTAAGTAAATTCTTAAATACCAAATATACAAATAATAAATACTGACTATATAGACTTACAATTACTTACTGTACTTACCTTTGAAGACCCATTTGAGTACATCTGTATCATGTTCTCTGCACCTTGTTTCACTTTATGCTCTATATCTAATTGTTTCTGCAAGGCCATCAATCTATTATTGCTAGTGGAACAACGAGGGTCACTACTGGGAGTATCTGGAGTCCGTGGGCAATCTGTGAACAGTAAGTTAAAATTTATTACTAGGATCAATTGCTCCTTAAAATTGGAAGTTAATATTTTCAAAGAGTAAAGACTTACAGAGTTTAAGAAGAGCTTGAAGTCACCTAAATGAAATCTCATCTGTGTTTAACAAAAGTTGCTGAAGTCAAGAAAATATTCAAGCAGATTTGCAGGACAGAGTCTAAAACTAAAACTGAGTCTAAAACTAAATTAGATTATTGTCCAAAGTTTCCCCAACACTGTTGTAAGTCAAAGCAATTTGAATAATCAAATCAATAATTAAACTAAATTCCCTACTTATTGCTCAATTGGTTAGAGAACAAAGCATAACACAACATACAAATTCCACTAAGGTAATTCTTTATATAAACAGAACTAAGGATAATTCAAATACAATGCTAACATTAATTAGGAACAGCCTAAGCATACATATAAAAGGCTTCACATTTAGTTTTCTTCTATCAGGATGTTAGTCACAGTAAAAAATCTTTTAAAGATTGTGAATGATTGCTATCATATTTATTGTAGGGGATGTAGGAAGACGAAAAACTTAAGTTGACAGTTTTTGATTAAAGATACTGTGTTACATGGACAAGCTACTCTGTCTTACTGGGTCTCTCCTATGTATACAGGAGGTATATGTATCATTAAACTTCTCATATTTTTTTTCTCTTACCAAAAATAAAAACTGTGCTGCTTCTGTTTTTAAAAAAACCAAAATTTTCCAATAGGACCCTTAATTATTCAGAGTAATTCTTATTGAAACACTTCTAATAATTTTCCCATGTAATTAAAAGTCCTCACAATCAAAGTTACTGTTTTATGCTCACTGGGTGCCTATTTGATTTATTAAAAAACAAAAAACAAACAACTAGAAGACTAGAGATAATTTACTTAGAAGTAAGCAATCACTGGAAAACTGCCTAATCTCTAAGGTACTTAATGTTTGTGTTTCAGTGTTCCTTTCTCTACAATATGTTACTAACTGATTTAAATGAATGTTTTATGTGTGATTTTATATTCCTTTAAAAAAATCCACTAGTTCAAAAATCATTTAAATATATTTGCTAATTTACCTACAAAAATAGGTACTATGCCAGATAGTGATATAAAATATTATTTTATCATTTATATATTACTATGAAATGCAAATCAAAATATATGTTGGTGTAAAGTCCTGATAAACTCATAAATTTAACTCATAAAATTTAAATCTAAAGTCATAAATCCTCACAAACAGTACAAGGAGTATTATATCTAGATTATAGGAAAGAAGACTAGGGCACTGAGATGTAACAAACTTATCCAAGGTCATACAGTTCCCAAAATTTACCATATTATTTTATATGATGTGTTTGCCATGTAAAAGCCTTATAAACAAGTAGAGTGCATGTGTGTGTACTTCCATATATAACTACTATACATACACACACACACAAATGTGTATTCCTATCATACATTACCCTCAATTTACGTGAAAGAAAACAGGTAAAGCCAAACATTTAGCCACGATTCAAGAAAGATTTTTATTGCAACTGAATTCCATAAATTACAAATAAGCTGCTCCAAAAGTTGATTTTAGAAATGACATTCTTACAGAAAACACGTATAAAGGTAGGTAAGTTCTCAGATCAGGCTTACAAAAGTACTTAACATATTACTATGCATGGAATGTTTCTGCCTTGTTTCATATAGTCCTTTTTTTTTTTTTTTTTTTTGCTCAATTTAGAGAAACATTTTGTCGCCTTCCTCTATCTCACCTATTTTCCCTATTAAGGTGCTTTTCCATTTGCTAATTTTCTTCTCACCAGTTTTCTCTTTATAGGTTAGGGCAAGTTATATCATTATAAAACATACAGTTGTTGATAAGAGACTGATATCAAAGATCTACAAACAGCACACAGAACTCAACAAAAACAAAGTAAACAACCCAGTCAAAAAATGGGCAGAAGAACTAAAAAGACAATTCTCCAAAGAGGAAATGTAAAAAGCTAAGTAATTTTTTTGTCGATTAATAAACTACACTTCATGACTGAAACGAATGACATTATATCCATTTGCTACATTTATTGCTATAATTACTGAAGTGAGCTTGGGAACTACGGGGGAGGTTATTTCAAGAACTGTTCATGCTTCTAACCTTCTAAACATTACAATATGTAAACTATACAAATTCAATACAAATGTTTTAATGCAATGCTTATATATTAGATCAAAGAGGTCCCCTACCTCCCTGCCAAAAGTACTACCTTCATATTTAGGCATTAAAGGCGTTATTCTAACCACTCCAAACTAACTTTCCACTACTGTTTCTTTGTCAAAGTCTATATTTAGTTGAATAATATACGACTCTTCCTAGCTCTGAAAAATACAATATGTCTTCCTTCATACTAGTGATAACTGAACTTATTCATTAATTTCTTCCAGGGAACATCCTCTCATCATCCTTCAATTTGTCTTCCAATTATTTTTATTTTATTTTCTGTATCGAAAATGTATAATGATCTATTTTCATGTCTGTATTACCTCCAAGACTATAAATATTTGAGTGCTGGGACTTGATCTTCACTATTTTAATGAGTAACTTAACAGATGATTAGATAGTGAAAAATGGAGTTTTAAAGGAGGTGTAGACTGAAAATAAGAGGGTAGAAGCAGGGCAAAAACTAAAATATGTCTTATTGGGTTTTAGAAGAAAAAGAAAAATGATTCAAAGACAGCATGTAAAGAGATAATGACTATACTTTTTTCAGAACTTAGGAAAGAAATGCCATTCCACAGATTCAAGTTGTCCAATTAACTTCCAGCAGAAATATAGGAACACAGAACCTCCTGGTGGCCTAAGGGTTAAGTCTTAGCACTGTAATGGCCGGAATTTAATCCCCAGCCAGGGGTTAATCACCTTTCCTGTCTTGCCTGCTGTTCCCCTTAGCAGCATATTTCAGTAGGTCTTCCTGTTCTGCTCCTCACTGTCTCTGGTGAATCCTTTCATCCCTCACCCTGCAACTCTGATCTACACCCCAGTTCTTCTACACAAAAATAAATTAAAAAAAAAAAAAAAACAAAGCAAAAACAGGACCATATACATCTCATGGTAGAACACATATTTATATATTAAAAAAAAAAAAAGTAACAGAAAACCGTAAGAACAGCCACAGAAAAAGGCACCTTTAAAAAAGCTTCTATTAGATTAACAGTAGACTTTGCAAACTCAACAATGAAGGTTAGAAGAAGATGAAGATTCTTTAAGTTAATAATATAACCATCAAGCTTATATGTAAACTCAGTGAAGACACCTTTCAAGAATGAGAACAAAATAAAAACACTAGCAAAGGAAAATGGAAATGATACTCAATTCTTAAGAAGAAATGTTATACAATGTACTTCAGGAAGAAAAAAAGTAATACTAATTGGTACATCAAAAGAAAACTGAGTAATGAAGAGCACAGAAAAGCTTCCTTTGAATGACTTTAAATGCTTAATCTCTGACATTCATGCTAAATATAACTAAAATTAAGGTAACAGCAACATATAAATCAAGTTATGGGTAAATAGAGGCATTCTAAGACTTCTGAATTATGTGAGAGATGGATACAGTAATTAACTTTAAGTTCTTTGATAAGTATGCATGACAGAAATTTCCAAGATAACTGACTTTTGTTTAAAAATACAATAAAAGTAGCAAGAAAAAATTGTTAAAATTACAAAATATTAAATATAAATCCTAATATTACCACTAGTTATGTAAATCACTGGACCAAATGAACCAGGTAAAAGATAAAGATCACTAGCATAGATAAAAACAAACAAATAAAATCAAATCCAACCCAATATTATTCACAAAATACATACCCAAAACATAATAGAAAGTTGAAAGTAAAAAACTGAAAAAAAGGTATTTCATGCAATCAGTAACACCAATCTCCAAATTACATTAACAACAAAAAATACTGGGAAATTTAAAAAAGTCATGTAGAATAACTTATTTTCCTTTTCAAGAGAAAATATGTATCAATTTTCAATTGGTAGGTGCCAACTAATAAGGCCAAAAGATAAATCAAAAATTAAGAAAATTAAAAAGAAAATGGCAACTTCACATTTCACTAAACACTAATGCAATATTTTTGCAATAGAAAATAAGCAGACAAAAATCCAGCAAGGATACAGAAGGCTTAACATCACAATTAGATGGTTAGCCTATTAACATATCAGGAATAACACTAAACACCTGGAGAATATTATTTTTAAGTACACAATACATTTTTAAAACTTGACCATATATAGGGCAAATAGAACATGCTCAGCAAATTTGAAGAACTACAGTGTGATTAAATAAGAAATCAATCAATAAAGGATAATTAGAAAATCCTCATTTGTTTAATAACTAAGAAACACCCCTTTAAGTAACTCACCGGATTGGATTGCAAAGACAATGGAAAATATTTCAAACTGAATAACTAAAATTATAGGTGATAACAGCATCAGAGGACTATAATGGTTCCTCCCTTTCATTTCCCCTTTTCTAACAATGAAATTAGACATCCATCCATGAACAAGGGTGCCTCTATGGGGTCTGTGCCATCCAGCACTATACACCAGGGAACCAGGGAAGAATCTCATTCACTTTAGCATCCAGTTACAGGCAAGCAAGAATCAGTAACTCAAATACTTAAACATAAGACTTGGTACCAAAAAACTAGAAGAAATATGTAGGGAAGAAGTCATAACACTGTCTTAATGATTTTTTGGGTATGATTTTTTTTTTTGACACCAAAAGCACAACCAACAACAACAACAAAAAAAAAAAACAAAACCAAGTTAGACTATATCATACTAAAAGGCTTTTCTGTACAGTAAAAGAGCAACAAAATGAAAAGACAAACTACAGGAGGGAATATCTGCAAATACTGAAAGATCTCACATGACTGAAAACATCAGAAAGACAGTCTGATGAAAAAATGGACAAAGAAACTAAATTAACATTTTCCCAAAAATATCCAAATGGCCAGCAGGTATATGAAAAGTTGCTGAAATCACTAATCATCAGGATAACACAAATCAAAACCACAACAAGATACAACCTCACACTTGCTAGAACAGTTAGTAAGAAGAAAGGTGATAACAAGCATTGGTAAGGGTTCCTTAAAGATAAAGGAACCCTGTATACTGTTACTGGGAATGTACTGATAAATTCCTCAAAAAATTAATAACATATATATAATACGGTCCAGCAATTCCCCTCCTAGATATATATCCAAGCAGCATTAGTCACAATAACTAAGATATGCAAACAATCTAGGTTCTTCCTCAAGAAATGAATAAAGAGGTGAAATATGTGTGTGTGTGTGCATATATACACAAATGGACTATTATTCTATTATCAGAAACAAGGAAATCCTGCTATGTGCAACAACAATGACAGATCTTGAGGGCATTAAATTGAGATAGACAGAGAAAGACAAACAATACATGACATTACTTGTACGTGCACTCTGAAAACAGACAATTTTATAAATAAACAGAGTAGAACGGTGGCTGGTTACCAGTGGCTAGGGGTTAGAGGAAATCAGAGAGGTTATTTAACGGTACAAACTTGAAACCAGTACATAACAAGTCCTGGATATCTAATGTACAGCATGGTGACTGTAAACAACATTGTATTATAAACTTCAAAGCTAAGAAACTATATCTTAATTGTTCCTAACACAAAAAAGAAATGATAATTATGTAATGGAGGTGCCAGCTAATACTGTGGTGATAACCATATTGCAATATATAAATATATCAAACCAACATGTTGTACACCTTAAACTTACATATCAATTATATCTCAGTTACATTCTGCGAGGGAGGGGGAAAGGATCAAAACGGGGAGAGAGGAGCACAAGGGACTATGGTGAAGGTTCACAGGTGAATTGGTAATGGGAATTTTATAGGGAATACACAATGATGTAACAGACATAAATTAAAAACTATTCTTACTAAAACATTAAAGATTATATCTTAATAAAAGTAAATTAAAAAATTATACATCACAACTTTTTCTGCAAAGAATAAACTGCACACAGGTAAAGAAGGTATTAGAGAAATGGAGAGAAACTTGAAGAAATTATCTTCATTAACTGGAGTTCGAAAATGAGAGACTAGAGGAAATACAGGAGATGCAATATTCATAGGGACAGCAGCTAAAAATCACCTTAATTGATGAAATACCCAAATTTCAGATTCAGAAACTCCAACAAATCCCAAACAGAGCAAATGCTACTGTTCTTAAAGGGTAAAACACCTCAGACAGAGAGTATCTTAAAAGCAGCTAGAGAGAAAGGCAAGTTATCTTCTGGCTGTAAACATTGCACTGACATCTGCCTCCTCAACAACCGTGGGCTCCAGAAAACTGAAATGACAGTTTTCAAGTGCTGAGAGAAAATAAATGCCAAGTTAGAATTGCATACCTATGGTAAATACCTTTTTAAATTATATACCTTCAGGAAGAAGAAAATGACTCTAGAAGGAACATCTGAGACGCATGAAGAAATGGTGAACAAAAACAAGAGATTACTATCAACAACTCTATGCTAATATAAACTTGATAACCTTGAAGAAAAGGACTAATTTTTAGGTTAATAACACCCTACATCAAGACTAACCAGGGAAGAAACAGATGAAATGAACCAATCACAAGCATGGAAATTGAAACCACAATAAAAAAATCTTTCAAACACACAGAAGTAGATGGCTTTACATATGAATTTCATCAAACCTTTAAAAAAGAACCAATATCTATGTTGTTCAAATTGTTTTTAAAAATAAGAGGGAATGTTCCCTAATACATTCTTCAGTGTCAACATTACCTTAATATTGAAACCAGACAAAGACAGGACAAGAAAATTATAGATTAATATATCTGATGAATACTGATTCAAAAATCTTCAAGAGAATATTAGCAAGTCAAAATCAACAGAATTATATCCCATGATCACATGGGATTTACTCAGGAAAAACAAGGATAGTTAAGTATGTGTAAATCAATCAATGTGATGCAACATATAAACAAAAGTAAAAATAAAAATTATAATACGAATAGACACAGAGAAAGCATTTGATAAGATTCTGCACCCATTTATGATAAAAACTCAAAACAAGATGGGACCAGAAGCAACCTACCTCACTATAATAAAGTCTAAATATCACAAACCAACAGTCAACATAATGATGGTAAAAAAAGGTAAAGTTTTCCTAAGAGCCACCACAAATCAAGGATGCCCAATGTCACCACTTCTGTTTATTTTAATATTAGAGGTTTTGGCCAGAACTATCAGACACATATTTTAAAGAAGTGAGAGCAATGTACCATGTCCTGAATCTTCTTGACAGATGTAATCTAAAAGATATAATTTTGCTTACCTTTGTGTGCAGTGCAAAATATATAAAATCTTATGGCAACTTGACATAAAATGAATGCTGAACTATCTTTAATACTCTTGTGTTGTTTTTGCTTTTAATGCTGTTAAGTCAATAATGAGGGTAAATAAAAAAAAACCACAAAAAAAACTTAATATCAAATTTTGTGAATATGCCACCTACTAAGAGAGCTAATTTTTTAATAAATTAAAATTTTAATAACTTGGAAATAAACTTTTCAAGTTTATTACAAACTGAAATAATAGGAAGTCACAGTAGAAACTATTTCACATAACATTTGCCTTGTAATTACCTGAAAAATTAACACTAAAAGTGATCAGTAAAGAAAGTTTCTGAATTTCTTCCTAAACTTTTATTTAAGGTTTATTCCTTAATTTATCAAATATTTAAAATATGACAGATTTTATCTTAGTGTTAATTATAAGAGCCAATACAAGATTTCTATTTGCCATGTTTTGTTTGTTTGTTGTGTAAATACAAAATATACCAGGTTCTGGGATAAGCCTTGAAAACAGATGAATGAAAATATGTCCTTGCCCTGAAGGAACATACAGTGTAGTGATATAAACATGTATAGAAATAAATGATGTCCATATATTAATCAATGGAAAAAGCAGAACAGAGAAGAATCAGAACAAGTCAGGGAAGGTTTTACAGTGGTCCAAATTGGTTTTTCATGGAGAAAAGGATTTTGATAGTGGGACTTAAAGGTAATTCATTTCTATGCATTTCTGGAAAATACAAATTTAACAGAAAGTAATTGAAGGCAGACCAATGGTTGAGTAAGGCCAGGCATGAGGATTAGGAATTGACTGATATATATATATATATATATATATATATATATATATATATATATATATATATATATAAGAACCATTAAGATGATAGAAATATTCAAGATTACTGCTTGCAGTGATGGTTACCTGGGGCACACAATTGTTAATACTTATTAAATCACACAGTTAAAATATGCACATTTTAATAGATGTAGTTTATACTTAAGTTTTTTGGTTTTTTTTTAAGGGGCTGCTCTTTGTGTGGCAGAAACTCTCTACATTCCAATTACAAGGTACTCTGAGAGGTGGAAAATGTTTTCTCTAAATAAACAGAGTTTAAAGCCCCAGGACCATTTCTTATTTTAGACTCTATCCTAAAGATGTAATGGACAAAATATGTAGAGCTCCGCAGAGTTCCAAGAGAACAGGCTATTTCTAAGTTTATATAATGCATTTAAAAAGCAACTTTTTAATAAAAATTTCCATTTATAATATAATTATTTAATGTGAGCAATAGAATGCTAGATGACATACCGAAGAATTCTTTAGCTAACTTATGATTCTAGACAAATTAATTTACACCTTTGGGATTATTTCAACTCTAAATAAGAAAATGGTTCCTTTCATTTTAAAAATTCAATTATTGTTAGAGGCTGAAGTCCACATGAAGTCTCCAAATGAAATCCCTATGGTTTGAAAGTGATGTATTAAAAAACAAGTTCTATGAAGCACACTAAACATTAGAAGAATTTATGCAATCTATGAGACTGATAATTTAAGGTTCTTAAATTTATGTATTTCTTAATTGAATTTAATTTTACTTATATCCGTTATTTTGCATTATGAAATTGCACAGGTTCTTCTATAATTTCTATGATGCTTGATACTCTACATGTGTTGCTCTGTATGTATATTACTCTATATGTATTACTACTTTGCAGACAAAGAAATTGAGTTACAGAGTACAGAAATCAAGTTACTGATTAAATATCTTGCAAAAAAAAATCATCTTTGCAAAGACTATTCTATCAAATATGTCATATAATTTTTTAAATGAAAACTATTAGGGGTAATGTATACATAGACATATAGATAATGGTACAAATACCAAGTTTTTTCTAGAAGGATATATCAAAAAATTAGCAATGCTAACTTTAGGGAGCAGGTTTAGGGGGAACAAGAGTAGTTTTCTATTTTTATTTTCTGTAACACTGAAAATTTCCAACACAAACATTTGTGATATTCTACTGTTTAAAAATTATGCTTAGTTTGGATTTATGCATTATATTTTCCTTTTATTATCTATATATATTTAAGGAAGGGAAAAGTAATGTTTGCTTTGAAAATTTTTGTCTTTTTAAAACAATATGCCTGGTAGTATAGTTATTAATTCAGTTGCTTAGTACACTAAGAATAAAGGTCACAGGTTTAAATAATTACATTTGCAAAGAATAAAGATATCTTTTGGTCACAGAACGCATTTTTAACTTTAAAATGTCATCTGGCAAACTTATGCTGCTGATCACAGAATGAATCAAGTAAGAGCTTGTGGTTCACTTAATATAAATGATTAACACTGGAAAAATAACTCTAAGTAATGTCCTGCTGACAAAGGGTAGGCGAACAGGCGGCAGAATTACTCATCTCTAAGTAAATGTTTCAATTTTCACATCCATTAACTCTCTGCCCTTTTGAATAGATTATCACCAAGACCTTAAGTGTAAGAGAAAAAATAGTCCCTATACATTCAGAAAAGCTACTACAAATTATTAAGTCACAAGGTTTACTATTTCAATAACTGATATATTTCTTATCAATATACAGTATGAACATGAAATAAAATACATATATACCTGTAACATCTTCTGGGTCTGATACAACAATATGTGCGTTTAATTCTTGTAGCTTGTGATGCAATTCTTCCAATTTTTTATTCGATTTTTTCAAAATGTTGTCCACATAAGCCAAATTTTTTTTATCTGTTGTAACTTTCCTAAGATTTTCAGCTCCTTCTTTGATTTTCAGCTCTTTCCTTATTTCTCTCTTCATTTGATCCCTGATATCATCCAATTTTTGTTGCACCATTGTATCTGAAAAGTCTAATTTTTGAACAGCACTCACATTCTCAGAAAATGAAACACTTCGGGACTCTCCCTACAGAGAAAAAAAAAAAATACAAATATGAGAATTTAGGAATGTTAGTTACTAGTAGAATGCCCATCATAGGAATAAAACTGTACATAAAGTGATTCTTTATAAGTACATTACATTTAATTCTTTCCTTAATAAAGACTACTACTTACCACTTTTCTTATATCCATTCAAAACCGTAAGTTCTAAAACTGCCCACTCATTAGCATTACTTGATAAATAAATCTATATTAAAATAAACTAACATCTGCACACAAAAAATACTTTGGTTTGTATAAAGGCAATGGATTTTTGATATACCATCAAACCAAATGAGTTACCAATATCTACACTGAGAATTTTGGACAAGTTATCTAACCTTTCAATAAGTTAAACTACTGAAAGGTTATAAAATCTAAATAATAGCACTAGTATTTTATAGATGTGTGAGCAGGTATTACATGCATTATGCTATAGTAATAATTAAAAATATTTTATGATTTATATAGTAATAATTCAAAATATTTTATGTTCCAAATATAATTCTTGGCCCATTGTAGTCTCTTAATAAATAAAAAGTATTATTAAATTCTACAGCTGAGTTATTTTATTTTCTCTAAGAAACCACTTTAATACTGGCAATATTAGTGATAATATAGTGCTATCTTTATGACTACTTTTTACTTAATGAGTCACATGGATTATACTTGGAAAGGCCACATTCAAAACATTTTACAGTTAACTATCTCAATAATTTGCAAAACTCACTACAAAAACATCATTATTAAAAAGCATGTCCAAGTTATTTCCTACAGATAGTGCTAAGACAATACATAATACCCAACTACTCATCTTAAAATAAGAAAACAGGGCCTTCCTGGTGGCGCAAGGGGTTAAGTCTCCACACTATGAAGCTATCCACAGCCACTCAGCACAAGTTTGATCCCCGGCTAGGGAGCTAATCCACATGGCACAGCAGACCTCTCCTGTCTCACCTATTGCTCCCTTCAGCAGTATATTTCAGTAGATCCACCTGTTCTGCTCCCCGCTGTCTCTGATGAATCCTCTCACCTCCCCACACCACTGACCTGCACGCCAGCCCTTGTATGCAAAATAAATAAATCTTTAAAAAAAAAAAGAAATCAGTTATACGCATCTAATCTTCACTTAAAACAACCAGAATAATGCTTTACCTATGTTTATCATTTACTACTTTACAATAGATTATTACAGTACTGTTGGTTCTTAAACTTTTAATTTCTAAAACACAAAAACCTAATTTTTTATGTCTGGGAAGAGGAATTGAGGAATTGAGTTTGTGAAGGACATAGAAAAAAGATTAATATTCCACTGTATACCCTTAATGTGCCTTTTGCACCACAGATCTAATTAGTTAAAAGATTTTCTTTAATTTTGGGGAGGATGCCTGACATACATATAAATAAGTTCTGTTTAAATTTTTGGTACAAATACTTTTTACATCTAATTCACAACCTTTAAAAAATGAGGTGTCTTGCAAGGGAGTGGGAAAAAATGAGTTAACAGATGGGAAGATATGGGATCTAATATTGGCTTTGGTACAAATTTATGCTGTGCACCCATAGGAATACTATACAAAGATATGAAATAGTTTATCTACAAATCCATTCTTACTAGAGCTGATAAGTCCCTTAAAATCCTCACAAATAGCAGAAAAGAAAATTTTAAGTTTGTACGTACAGTGTTCAGGTTCCATCAATGCTAGATAAGAATTCCTAGGATAGGTAACCTAAGTACTGGCTGTAATTTCTCTCTTTCTTATTAGATTTATTTATTTATTTATACGAGCACTGGGGTACAGTCAGATGTTCAGGAGGGTGAGAGAATTCACCAGAGCCAGAGCGGGGAACAGAATAGGCACACTGATGAAATACACTGCTGAGGGGAGCAGTGGGAGAGACAGAAGAGGTCTGTTGCGCCATGTGGGACCCTTGCCGGTGGCCGGGGATGGAACTGGTGCTGCAGCCCAGTGCTCAATGGCTATGCCACCAGGGGAGGCCCCTGGCTGTAATTTCTGATTCTTATCTATGCTGATATAGAATGAAGTTCTACTCGAGCCAAAAATAATGTAATAAAATATACATTATAATGTATAATGCAATAAAAATCCTACCCATTTATTCAGTTTCCAAAGTTCATGGATCTATCTTTGGCTGGTTATCTATAACACTAATACAACTATTAAAAGAAAAATCCCAAACTCCTGTTGTCTACCTTCAAATAAAGTGAAATGAGTAAAACAATGCTTAACATCACATTAACATCACAAGTCTGTGCTTTAATATTATGTATTATAGATCCCAGGTTTCCTAAATTTCTTGGTGACCTTAGTGTCTCAGTTAATTTTTTCCTATACCCCAACAGGCGTACAGAAACATTTCATTTATTATGTAGTAAGGATGAATAACGGGAATACTCACAATACATTATTAACATATAGAACATACTTAACAACAATTTAGTAGGTATTTAAATTTCACAAATTGAAAGATATCACATTTTTATTACATTCTTTAATAACCACAGTTACTTATTAAAGTATACTGTAGCATTCTGAGAACTTGCTGATGAACCCCAGAGAATCTTGCGGCACAGCTTGAGAACTGTGGTACCACTATTTAAAGGCTGTTAAAAAAGACTACCTGTTATATAAAAATGGCTTCTGTATTTGCTGTGAATCCTAGAAGGCCCTCACCTACTTCAATTCCCTTTTCATTTCATTTGTTACCTAAAATCCAATCATATCAAATTACAAAAATTTACTGCGAATACATTGTTGGCTCAGCTCCTATGCATAGTATACTTCAGGATATGATACCTTTCCTTTTTCTTCAAATATCACTTCCTAGTCCCATGTTTGCTTAGTTTACTTTTACTTTGTTTTGTGCCCATGCACTCTCATGGAATTTAGATAAAATGCCCCTCTGTGTGCTCTGATAGTGAGGATTGTATCTATACAATTATCCTTTTGTACCTGGCCATCACAAAAATTATGAGCAATTTGAGACAGTGATTTTCACTGGTTTAAATAGCTGTTTTCTTTTTTTTTTTAAATGTTTTTTTTTTTTAAAGAGGCACGTATTTTATTTATTTATTTATTTGTTTGTTTGTTTATACATGCACTGAGTACAGTCAGAAGTGCGAGAGGGTGAGAGAATTCACCAGAGCCAGAGCGGGGAGCAGAGTAGGCAGAAGGACCGAAGCACACTGCTGAGGGGAGCAGCGGGCAGCAGGAGAGGTCTGCGCGCCATGTGGGACCCTCCTCCGGTGGCCGGGGAGCAGCCGGGGATTGAACCAGCGCCGTGGAGGTCGCGGGGAGCTTCGCAACCCAGCGCTCAACTGCTGCGCCACCGGGGAGGCCCTAAATAGCTATTTTCATGAGACTAATATTTATTTTACATATATCAAAAATATTATTTCATTAACTGGTAATAATTTTAGGCATATATGATTTAAAAAAAATTTTTTTAGGGTAGGAGCATTATTTAGTAGAAGATATACCTCATTGCAACTGTTCCAGATGTAGTAATCCAGCTAAAAGCCATAAGTCATAAACCCCATAAAAAATAAGTTATAAATATGTAACTAGAAGCTTAAAAATAGTGATCCCCTTTGAGTCAATAATTCTATAAATACAAATTAAGAAAACAGTTATAACTTATACTGCTATATAGAATGGCCAATTCAATAATAGTTAAATCAATAATATGTACAAAGTACTGTGCTGGGAATAGGCTTCCTAGTGAAGTTTACAAGTGGGGTTTTGAAACAAAGGTAAGAGGGCCTCCCCGGTGGCGCAGCAGTTGAGCACTGGGTTGCAAAGCTGCCCGCAGCCTCTGCAGCGCTAGTTCAATCCCCAGCCTCCAGGTGAGGGTCCCACATGGCGCACAGGCCTCTCCTGCCGCCTGCTGCTCCCCTCAGCAGCGTACTTCGTCAGTCTGCCTGCTCTGCTCCCTGCTCTGGCTCTGGTGAATTCTCTCACCCTCCTGCGCTTCTGACTGTACCCAGTGCTTGTGTAAATAAATAAATAAATCTTTTAAAAAAATAAAACAAAGGAAAAAGAAAGGTCAGAATGCTAGGAAAGTGTCATAACAAAAGAATTTCAAACAGAGGGAATAGGGAAAGATTTCCTCTTATGTATATACTCTTTTTTTAAAGATTTATTTTTTATTTATACAATAGCTGGGGTACAGGCCAGAGGCGCAGGAGGGTGAGAGGAGACTGAGTGGGGAGCAAAACAGGCAGACCGACCAAAAGCACTGCTGAGGGGAGTAGCAGGTGCAACAGGAGAGGTCTGCTGTGCCATGTGGGAATCTCCCTGGCCGGCTGGGATTGAAACCACACTGCAGAGGCTGCGGACAGCTTCACAGGGCTGGGCTCAACCCACTGCGCCACCAGGGAGGCCTGTTTATCCTTTTTTATTCAATAACAGTATGTCCAGCCTAATATATTCTGCTTATGTACACAGTTTTTTTTTTCAAATTAGCTGAAAATGAGAACAGAAAAGAAACCCTACGAAGATTAAAATATTAACAATAATCATCTCAAAAAATTAAGAGGGATTTTCATTTTGTTCAAATTGTCCATGTTTTCTCAATTTTATTTAGCTGTTAGCAGATACTGATTATTCAAAAAGGAGGGGAAAAGAGAATTTGAAAAAAAAAAAAAAAAAAAAAAAGGCTTGTAAAGAATCTCTAACCACTCTTTGACAGCACACAGACCAGCACAGATTGCACTAGAAAGGGCATGGAAGAGATTCATGCTTCACTGAACAAGAGATAAGAAGAAAACAGAAACTCAGCATGTAAAATGTCCAAGGTGACTGATTAAATTATCTATTATTTCATATATCTATATTAAAAATCCCAGAGAAAGCTATGGAAGCAAAATAGGTCAGAGGACTGATTCAGTGATTTTGAAGAATAGGCACACGGTAGAAGAAAAGGGAAATATGAAAAAAATACTCAAGTACTCAAGAATTATCCAACCACTATGTAAAACAGTATTTTTTAATAATATTAAATATATTAAAAATAGATCTACCATATGACCCAGCAATCCCACTCCCAGTATCTACTTGAAGAAAGCAAAAACATTAATTTGAAGGGATACATGCATTCTTATGTTCACTGTAGATGAGTCCAGTTATGGATACAACCTAAGTGCCCAACCACAAATGAGTGGACTAAGACTATATGGCATATTGGGGCCTCCCTGGTGGTGCAAGGGATTAAGTCTCACCACTATGAAGCTCTCCTCAGCCACTGCAACTCAAGTTTGATCCCTGGCCAGGGGGCAACCCACAAGGTACAGCAGACCTCTCCTGTCACGCCCACTGCACCCCTTAGCAGTGTATTTCAGTAGATCCACCTGTTCTGTTCCCCATTCTGTCTCTGGTGAAACCTCTTACCACCCCACATCTCTAGCCTACCGCCCCCTCTAGCTCTTATATGCATAAATAAAATATAATCTTAAAAATAAATATATATATGGCATATTTACACAATGGACTAGAACTCAGATTTTTTTTTAAAAAAGTAAAAGATGAAATTTTTCCATTTGTGACCAATATGGATAGAACAGGGAGTGGGGTGGGGTGGGCTGGGAAGAGATTATGCTAAGCAAAATAAGTGAGAAGGAATAGACAAATACCAGATGATTTCACTCATATGTGAAATACTGAAAAACAAAACAAAGGACAGATAAAACCAAACCAAAACAAACCCTGACCACAGAATTGAGGCTACCAGGAGGAGAGGGGATTCAGGGAACTATGGAGGAGGATTATATGTGCCTCAGTGATGGATGTGATAACAAACATCTGAAGAGATGTGAACTTATACTTCTGAATTATATTTGGAGTTGTATATGAATGTTACCTCAATAAATGATAACACAATTTTGAAAAAAGGAAAGAAACCCAAAAAAACTTTAAAAGGTATATAATGACACCTCATACTCTACAGGATTATCTGCTATTTAATTAGATTATTTTGAGTCAATACAATTCTATTGTAAGGGATGCTACATTCCTAGATTCTAGTGAGACCACTAGAGTGCCAGTCAAAAATTTCAAATAGAAAACATGTTAATATGCATTTGATACAAACAATCCCTTTTACATTATGACATAAAATCCCTTTTACTTTATGAAATAAAGACATTCTGATCTTTGCACTAAAACATAAATTGACATTTTCAATTTACTACATTTTAACAAACTCACAAAGTGAAGAAAAACACTAAAATAAGAATAGCAATCAGATGCAGAGGACAAAAAGAACAAGCCTGTCACTTGTGAAGAAGTACTTAATTTAGGGAGGGACAGGAAAGGATGTTTACTCCTCACTGGCCAAGTTCCCAGAGAAGAAGCCAAAAAGCTGTTACTTCCTCTGCATTATAGAAATATAAAACAGTCTGACCAGACAGATGCCAAGAAATGTTAGCGTACACATAAAAACTCACTGGGTACAATGATTAATATGCTGTTTCTGCTCAAGGAATTTCAAGGATCACACAGCCTAACTACCTTAATTTTAGTATTAAGTAAAGCAAGGTACAAAGCAGCTATGCAACTTGCCAAAAAACATAAAGAAAAGTATATGACCTGGTTGAGTGTAGCACACTCATCTCCTGACTCCTACTTTATTCCATACTTCCTTCCTAGAGATCTTTGGCGTATTCATCTTTATTTGAACTACACCTTGGTCCAATCAACTTGCATGAATAATCCTTTAATCAAGGATACTGGTTTAGGAGAAAATGCTCTCAAAAAGAAAGCAAAGAAATAGTTCTAACACCAGCTCTCTGTTACTGGTTATGCAACCCCTAAGTATGTTATCCCATCTCTGTACCTGTTTGCAGACCTGCAAAATGATGTTTGGCTTTCCTATCTTTTAAACTTTTTTCTTCAACTTTATTTAAATATCAGACGGCTTCACTAAAAGTACTGAACCCTGATTTTTCAAGAGGTCAAGGGTCAGGAAAAAGACAAAACTTGCCAGCTGACCATAGATCTGAGGCATCCAACAGGGGAGGGGCAGCCTTAAAGAAGGATTTTCGATCCAGAAATAAACCCACAGATTTATGGTCAACTAATCTTTGACAAAGGAGCAAAGAATATGCATTGGAGCAAATAAAGTTTGTTCAATAAATGGTGCTGGGAAAATTGGGTTGCTACATGCAAAAGAATGAAGCTTGACCTCACACCATACACAAAAACCAACTCAAAATGGATTAAAGAACTAGACATAAGACCTGAAACCATAAAATATATAGAAGGAAATATAGGCGAAACACTACGTGATCTGCACATCAAAGACATCTTTACAGACACATCACCCAAAGCAGTGATAGTGAAGGCAAAGATAAACAGCTGGGACTACATCAAATTAAAGAGCTTCTGCACAGCAAAAGAGACAATAACAAAAACAAAGAGAAACCCCACCAACTGGGAGAACATTTTTGCACCCAACACTAATGATAAAGGACTGATCACAAAAATCTGCAAAGAGCTGATGAGATTCAACAACAACAAAGAAAATAATCCAGTCAAAAAATGGGCAGAAGAGCTAAAAAGAAACTTCTCTGAAGAGGAAATGCAAATGGCCAACAGGCATATGAAAAAATGTTCAACATCACTTGCCATCAGGGAAATGCAAATCAAAACTACCATGAGATACCATCTTACACCAGTGAGAATGGCACATATTAAAAAAACTAGCAACAACAAATGCTGGCGAGGGTGTGGAGAAAAAGGAACTCTTCTGCACTGTTGGTGGGAGTGCAAACTGGTCCAACCACTGTGGAGAGCTGTGTGGAGATTTCTGGACCTACTAAACATAGAGCTTCCATATGATCCAGCAATTCCACTCCTAGGTATTTACCCAAAGGACACAGAAACATCAATTCCAAAGAACACCTGCACCCCTATGTTTATAGCAGCACTGTTTACAATAGCTAAGCTTTGGAAACAACCCAAATGCCCAAAAATAGATGACTGGATCAAGAAGATGTGGTACATATATACCATGGAATATTACTCAGCATTCAAAAAAGATAAACACATGCAATTTGCAGCAACATGGATGGCGCTGGAAGGGATCATGCTCAGCGAAATAAGCCAAAAAGAAAAAGAAAAATACCGGATGGTCTCACGCATAGCAGGAATCTAGAAAACTTAAATAAGGGACCAGGAAAATGAGTAACTATAAGAAAGTGAAAATCAAAATCAACAAAAAACTATGAACCAGAGACACTTTTAGGGGGGCGGGGGCGGGAGGGGAGGGATTGGGGTCAGAATGGGGGGGCTGCAATTGTATGGGGAATATAACAATAAAATTTATAAAAAAAAAAAAAGAGTATCCAATCTTAGGATAACTGGGTTAGGATTAGTCATGTGATTTAAGCAGATCTATTCAGACACAAAATTTTGTGGGATGTAGCCAATTACCGAACAGGAAATTTATAGCACTAAGATGTTTACATTAGAAGAGAGGAAAAGTCTCAAATAATTTAAGCTCCCATCTTAAGATATAAAACAAAGAGTGAAATAAATTGAAAGCAAAGGAAGGAAACAATAAAAATTTAGAGCAGAACTCAATAAAACTGAAAATAAAAAAATTTTAGAAACGAAAGCTGATTACTTATAAAGAGTAATAAAACTGGTAAATATCTAGCAAGACTGACAGAAACACAAAATACAATATCAGGAATAAAATGGGATGACTACATTATTACAGGAATTAAAATAGTAGTGGAACATTAAAAACAAATCTAAATATCAATCAACAAATTTAATTAAATGAATGAATAAGACTCCTCAAAAAGGACAAGCCACCAAACTCACCCAATATGAAATACATAATCGGAAGAGTCCTATAACTATTACAAAAATCTCTTCCAGAAAATAAGAGGGAATGTTTCTCAGCTACCTTTCAGGTCAATATTACCCCCACACAAGAAATGAAAGCAAAAACTAATTTTTTCCATGAGTTTATACTCAAAAATCCTAAACAAAATATAAACCAATTGAATCCAGCCCAGTGGGGTTTAGCTGAGGGATGCAAGACTGGTTGAATATTCAAAAATTCATCAATACAATCCACCATATCAACAGACCAAAGAAGAAAAAACACATGATCATACCAATTGATATAGAAAAATTATTTGACAAAACTCAACATTCATGATTAAAAATTCATAGTAAAGTAGGCATACAAGAAAACTTTCTCACCTTAATAAAGGGCATCTACAAAAAACTTTCAGCTAAAATCATATGTAATAGTGAAAGACTTAAATTCTTGGCCCTAAGAATAGGATCAGGACAAAGATATCTGCTCTCAGCACTATTATACAATTAACAAAATACAAAATTGACATTCCAACACTTGTACTAAAGTAATAAAAGGAATATAAATTGGAAAGGAAGAACAAAACTGACCAATTAATAAAAAATATGGTCATCTACAAAAAAAAATCCTAAGAATTGATCAGAAACATCTATAATAATGAATTAGAAACCTCTATAATAAATGAATTCATAGGATGCAAGACTGCGCAGATCAATCATACTTTTATGTACAATGACCATGTGAACACCAGTTAAAAACAGAACTGGAAGTGACATCACCAAGATGGCAACACAAGTCATTCCTTATTTCACACTCCCTCACAAAAACAACTAACTATTCAAGAAGAAGATGCCACTGAGAAAAATTCTAGAATATGCATGGTTAGCCGGGTGGGCTGAGGCAGAAACACTCCCCCTACACCACAGAGAACAAGATAGATGTGTAATACAGCCCAGATTCTTCCTTATTGTGCACTTGACACAGCCCAAGACTTTTCCTGTCCACAAAACAAAACCTGTGGCTCCATCTAGCCAGGGAATTCAACACAGTTTTACCTGATTTAGGTGACCAAACAAGTCATGCAGGATCTATTCTGTCACCACACCAGATCAGGGAAGCTAATTCATAGCCCATTTACTGTTCAGCATATAGTAGTCCACAACCCTGACGATCTAGAAGACTGCAAGTGGCAAGTGGTTCTCAAACTTATTCCGAGTAGAACTGGGCTGAGGAGTGGGGACACAAAGATCCACTCTGGAATTCAGATAAAAGGATTGGATCTTCATAAAATTCTGTGTGCAATACACACACACACACAGGAAGTTTAAGGGTCTCACAGGCCCCTGAGTCCATCTAAGTACCCCAAATTCAGAAAACATGCAGGCCTAATCTTTTGTCAACCAGTTACCATCTAGCTATCCATTTTTGCTTAAGAACACAGTATGCAAAAAAAAAAAAATCACTGTTTTATGAAAATATATCACATTCACAAAAAGAAATACAATAAGAATTTGATCAATTAATTTCTTAGATTACCTCCTTTATATAAAAGTGTTAAAAATTTAACTTCAAAAATTGTATTAAGCCAGGTACCAGTGATGAGAGAACACAAATCTTCCTCAGTGCATAGATTGCATTTGTTCTCATTCCTTTGAAGATAAAACACGGGATCTTTACTCTGAACCTCCTCTATTCCTGAACTTCCCAGGACATAAAGGTTTTAAGTCCACAATCATAACAATGTAAGAAATGATAACAGTTTCATATAGCTACTACAGTCCAATATGCTGCAACTAGAATCAAAACAAAGGGTTAAAAAAAGGGGGAGGGTACTTATACATTTTAATTTTCTTTCACCTTTAAATGTGAACTAAGTCATTTCCCCTAGCCAAGGCTTTTCAATGGGGACCTTAGCACCACCTAGGGGCACTTTTGAAATATGTGGACATTCTGGTTGTGAAGATGACAAAAAGACAGAAAGATAGGTGGGGAAGTGACTCAGCATGGGCATAGACCCTAAGAAACAGAAATCCAAAAGACTAATAAAATGATGAAATCTACAAGTATATCACAATTAAGAACAAAGGTTTTATCTTCCTGTTTGAATCTTGGTTCTACCACTTATTTGAGTGATTTTGGGCACAACTTTTAAAAAATGTTTGCTCTTAATCCTTTATACAAGATTAATGCCATTCACTTCAAAGGACTATAGTGATCAAATTAGTAAAATATATAAATCTGTCAAAATATCTTGCAGTACCATTTCTTTAGTTACCAAGAGAGTTCACATTATTACCATTGTTACTAAATGCAGTTTAAAAAGATACAGCAAAGGATAGTACTATATAAAATGAAAAGATATGAACCAAATTAATTTTTATGTGATGCTTAATTTAGAACAGATCTGTCATTAAAACCTCCTATGTTCTAAAGTGTTAAATATTTGTTTAAATAATGAGACATAAACAAAGTAGACGGCAGTAACTTATCTATTTCAAGCATAATGATAAGAATTCAGGGATTTCAATAAAGAGATATTAAGAGAAGACTACAAAAGGAAAATTGCAGAGATGTTTTTATTGTTGGACAGTATACAAAAAAAGGCAAGCAAACTAAGATTATATTAATAAACAGATGAACTAATGGACAGAAGGGAGTATGGGAGATAGAAGGACAGAAAGAGGGAATCAGACTTTGGACTCATGTTAAATGTTTTATCATATTGATTCGGCTGAAGAACTGCACAGCCAGTTGTCAGATACTCAGTGACCATAAAACTAAAATATCCCTAAAGTAAAACTAATGATTCTCACAAGAGTTTTAAAGCTAGAGATTTCATTAAGAAATAATTTTTTGTGTCAAAATGATAAATATCTGATTTAATATAATAGTTAGGGCAAGGATGGGGGTGGGGAGAAACAAACGTCAGAAAGAGGTATCCAGGAGACCTTATTCAGTTATACTAGTAATGTTTATTTCTTTAGCTGGGTGGGGAATATAATAATAATGTTTTGCTTTATTACTCTTTTTTAAAATATTTATTTGTTTGTGCATACAAGAACTGGCCAGAGGTACAGGGGGTAGGGGAAGAGGGTGTGTGTGAGAGAGGATTTACCAGAGACAGAGTGGGGAGCAGAACAGGCAGATTCACTGAAACAGACTGCTGAGGGGAGCAGCAGGTGAGGTGGGAAAGGTCTGCTATACCATGTGGTATAGCTCCCTGGCTGGGGATCAAACTTGTGCTGCAATGACTGGGGATAGCTTCACAGTGCTGAGACTTAACACCTTGTGCCACCACAATGCACTTTTTAGTATGCCTATAACATTTTGATAAGATGAAAAGATACAAAAAATAAAGGGAGAGAGCTATCTACGTTGGATTTCATTATTGGGTAAGTACTTAAAGGATGTAGAATCCCAGAAGGTCATCTAACATAGGATAGTGCTCCGTCTGGAATTTTAACACTACAGGTAAAGGCATCTCAACCTCTTAAAACTGTTCTCCTCTAAGCACATTTTCTTGAAAAAAATGTTAACAATTTTATGTATTTCAGTATATGAAAAATATCACTATGTATTAGCAGACATTTAAATTTATGCCCAGCATAATACTTAAGTTTCTTTTACAATTCCTAAAATTGAAGTTTCCTATTTAATTATATTTAGTAATATCACACTGATTTTTTAATATTATGAAGCTTAAAAATCTTAATATATCAAGATAAAACAATTTAAGTGGCACAATTATATTAAGAAGCGAGTGAAATCTGTATAAGTTGGTGTCTTCTGTGGATTCTGACTTTAAAATACACTTATGATATAGTAATTTTTTTAAATAATACATAGCACACCTTGGTTATTACTCACTTAAGAAACTATATGCATTATATTCTTAACAATTCAGAATATGGTACACTGGGGGTACAGCTTAGTAGCAAAGCATTTAACAGAATACGGTGTGTTCAGTGACAAATTTTTAGGGCAATATATAATAATCACAATTGCAGGAACATTCCTCTACACAAAAGTCACACTACAAAAGGTCCTAAAAAACATGTATAGGGGAGCAGGAGCAGTCTAAAACAGCCTATCTGATATAGGGCCTCCCTGGTGGTGCAGAGGTTAAAGTCTCAGCGTTATCAACTAGCCAGCCACTGAAGCATGAGTTTGATCCCTGGCCAGGGAGCTAATCCACATGGCACAGCGGACCTCTCCTTTCTCACCCATTGCTTCCCCCTCAGCAGTGTATTTCAATAGATCCACCTGTTCTGCTCCCCACTCTGTCTCTGGTGAATCCTCTTACCCACTGCACCTCTGGCCTACACCCCAGTTCTTGTATGCATAAATAAATAAAAATAAATCTTTAAAAAAAATAGCCTATCAGAGATAAAAGTTATGGGCATAATATAGTCTGATCAGATATAAATAATAATTGCGTCTCGGACATACTATTTGTCCTCTAACTCATATACTTGTTTGCCTTATTAAAAACTGTTTTGATTCAATAACAATTTATTAAATACCTGCTATTCATAAAGTCCTATTCTAGATACTAGAGACACACACAACAACAAAGATGAGCAAGCCACTCTTCTTATAAACTACTGGCTCAAGTAAGTTTACAGAAGGTTATCTACTTTAATATAATTTATTTAAAAATATAATCATGTTATCTTAAAATGTAATTATTAATACCATAAAATTTCATTAGAATGTATACACATAAAACAGAATTTCTCAACCAATAATGTGTCACAAAAATTTACTTGTCTTAGCATTAAAATTACAAAGGCTTAGGAAAAAGATTAAAATAATTTCTCCACATATTTTCTATTTCTCTTACCAAGTCTACATATACATAAATATACCAGTATAACAATTTCATAAGCCAATGAAATCACATATGATATGTTTATTAGAAATGTGAAGGCAATCAACGAAAATTAATTATAGTTCCTCTTCCAAGTATAATTACCATTCCTCAAACCTCATTTTAGCCTTTCATTGTGACAATTTCATCTCTCTACTTACTGAGCATTGTGAATAGTCACATTTCTACCTGCAGTGTAGTGTCTTATACACATCCTAAAAGCACTCCAAATTTGTACACATTTTGTTAAAATGAATTGCACATCCACAGCAATAATTTAAATTACCTATGATTTAATAACTTCATTAATATGGAAATCTTTTCCAGCTAATCTTATCTCACATTCAATATTGCTAAAATCACTATGGTAAAAATGACATCCCTATCAAAAATACAACTAAAAATCTATTACAATAGAGAGTAAGTACAATACAAATCTTAGGCATTCATGTGATTTCAACACAGAAACATGTTTCACCAGCAAAAATAGAATGAATGAGCAAAGGTAAGATATAAAAGACAACGGGGCAAGAGCTAAAGAGAGAGAGAAAAAATTATTAGTGGTAAAACCTAAGTGCTAATCACAGTTCTGGCAATGGTTAGCTATAAAATCCCTAACAAATTCTTAAACTATGTTTCAATTACTTCTTTTTTAAAATAGTGATTGGTTTTTTTATATTAACTAGTCCGAATCCTATTAACATTTTTGCTTTAATGATTTGGGTTTGTATGCTTCCTTCCATCTCACCTCCCTTCATTATACTAGCTTAGCAGTTTTCAAAAGATGGCCCATGGCTCCTGGGAGTTTAATACCCTTGTATAATTACAATATCTTCCTCTGCATACTTTAAATTTTAGAGCGAAGGATATGTAATCACTATTAAATATTTTGTTCCTTATTATATGACCAGGACCCAAATAACACTCTGAATATACAAAGTGTTTAATAAATGTTTTGAATGAGAAATGGCTGCTTAAAAGTGACAAAGAGTGAAGTAATACCTGAGAGAAAAAGAAGAAAAAAATCATACTAATCACTACTAGTATTTGGTATAAGAAGTACTATAGTACTCAAGTCAAATTTTTGATGAATATTCTGTAAGTCAGGCAAACATATACACTGCCTAACTATATTTTCAAAATATTTAAAAAATCAGTATTTTAGTATTAGAGGATTAAGGATAATTTATTTGAAAACTACAATACATTCCCTATTGGTGAGGCATTACTGATATTTAATAAAACAAACATACACTTTATCACAATTTAGAATTGGTAATTTGAAGTATGCCTTGTTACTATATTATAATACATTAGGTTGCATACTCCAAAATGAAGAGCCAACTTTTCCACTGGTATAAGCAATACCCTAAGGAAAGATTAAGCAGACACATAACATTTTGAGCTAATATTTTTCACTACTGAATGGAACAAAGTTTATAAAATGACATTTCAGGGGCGGGGTTAGATAACAAAATCCTAAAGAGAACCAACCAGTTAATACCCATAACTAGTTTCTTTATTTCTATTCACATTAATACAAGAACTACAGGTTTGACAGGCTGAAGCACAAAAGCCATAGTTAGAGGATAACAGGTAGGCTACCACTACAGAAAGTCAGTAAAGCATAAAGAAAACATTTAATAATAAATTATTTGATTCTCCTCAACGCCAGGCTGGCATTGTGGTACCCGCGTACTACTTAATACAGTACAATAAGCTAATTTTTCTTCTAATTCACAAACAAGTAAAAATGCATCAAAAGAAAAATATAAGAATTACAGACCCAAGAATCCTAATAATTCAAATAGGAATTATAAATAGAGTCTGCCATTATCTAAGAGCACTCTGGGATAAAGAAGTGTGAAAAACTCTAGAAAATGCAAATGGTTCTATAGTAACAGAAAGTAGTTGACTGGGAACTGGGGAAAAGGCAGTGATGGCAAGAGGAGAGTTTACAAAGAAACTTTTGGGTGTTATACACCCACACCCACACTCCCACCTCCACCTCCACCCACCCACACAGAGTATGTCCATTATGCTGAGTGCACTGATACAGGTGAGGAGGTATGTAAAAACTTATCAAATTACATGTTTTAACTATGTGCAGTTTATCGTATGTTAACATTTCATAGGTATTTTTTTAAAAGAAAGTCTTCTGAATTCTCATAACTTTATTGTAAAGATGACTGTATTTTCCTTTTATTAAAATTCAAGGTTGTTCATTAAAAACCATATTCTACTCGGTAGGATATCTTGGTTCTATAGTATAGTTCCGATCCCCTGACTTAGTGAAGACCAATCACTTAACCTTTTTAAGTTAACCTTTTTAATTTTTTTAAATTAGACTAAATTGATAAATGACTATCTTGATTAATATTGTATGGATCTATAGATCACTAGCCTCTGCTTTTAATCATTTAGCATTCTGAAAACTGAATGCTACGGTGAATCAAATTACATTCTGTGATGGGAAAAAATGTTTATAGAAAACTCAAAAAGATTTTATAACTTTAAAATACAAAATACACAGTGAAAAGAGCATGGATTTGGATTTAGATAGATCTAGTTTAATTACTTGCTGTGTAACATGAGCAAGTAATTTTACTTTGCTATGCGTCAGATTTTTATATGTAAGTAAAAACACTAAACTCATACCAAGGTTGTGAGGATTAGTAAAATAAAAAGGGTGAGATGTTCCACACATGCCCGTAACATACAGGTGTTCAATTAATAGTAATTAGTAATTATTACTTATAAAAATAGTAATTTAAAATCATATAATATGAAAATAATTACCAGATTATTAACAAATTCAAACAAAATATTTTTTGTTATAAATTTTAAAAGACAAGAATTTGGTGGCTAACAAAGAATCAGGAAGGTTAAGCAAGGGTATTTACAGAGTGCCCATTATGTAGCAGGCACATAAAGTAATAAATGCTTTATTTCATTTACTTTATGTAATACACCAAGGAGGAGACAGAAGGCGGATAAGGAGCACTGGAAGGAAGGTAGATGGTACTGATATTTTTATAAAAGTTAATCTAGGAAATGCTTGCTTTCATAAGGTAAAATTCTAATGGGGAATCTAATTTTTTTTTCTCAAAGATTTATTTATTTATGCATACAAGAACTGGGGTACAGGCCAGAGGTGCCGGGGGTGAGAGGATTCACCAGACACAGAGTGGGGAACAGAACAGGCAGACTGACTGAAGTACACTGCTGAGGGGAGCAGCGGGCAAGTCAGGAGTGGTCTGCTGCACCATGTGGGTAGCTCCCTGGCCGGCCAGGGATTAAACTCTTGCTGCAGAGGCTGCGGACAGTCCCATAGTCTGTGCCTAAACCCTTGCGCCACCAGGGAGGCCTGGAATCCAGTATATTTTAATTCATTAAACATTTTTTTATTTATTACTTATAATTAAAAATTGTTTTTAAATTGATACAGTTTAACAGATAAAAGTTTTAATATGGAAAAATTCACTAGACAGATTTAAGTGAGATTAGAACAACTTTCTATTTTGAAAATACATAAACCATTCTTCAAAATAAAGAGGTCTTATTCTTTTGGCTCAAAGTTTTAAAAAAAATATACTCAAGGAATTAAATAAGAGCTTTTTTTTTTAATTACTTAGAAATTGCTATAATTAAAAGTTCTCAAGCTCAAGTAATTAGCAGGTTAAAATCATTTCTAAACATAGCCAGCAAGTTAAAATTCTGTTTTAAGTATTTAAAAGTATTTTTTAGAAATTTAGGGCCTCCCTGGTGGCGCAGCGGTTGAGCGCTGGGTTGTGAAGCTGCCCACAGCCTCTGCAGCACTGGTTCCATCCCCGGCTGCTCTCCGGCCACTGGCCACCAGCCACCGAGGGGTTCCACATGGCGCGCAGACCTCTCTTCAGCAGTGTATTCAGTCCTTCTGCCTGCTCTGCTCCCCGCTCTGGCTCCGGTGAATTCCCTCACCCTCCAGCGCTTCTGACTGTACCCAGTGCTTGTATAAATAAATAAATAAGTAAATAAATAAATAAATAAACAAACACATCTTTTAAAAAAAAAAAAGAAATTTAAAGACAGAACAAACTGGTATTAATAAAAACATACAACCCAGAATTAGAAAAGACAGTCACACACACTCTGCTCCTCCAGTTCTCTAAAGATGGCATTTGTGACTGTTAGTAAAAAATAGCTTCCTCTAATCTTAGTGACAATAAAGTGCTTAAAAATATAGAATTTCTAGATAATATTATGTAGTTATTTGAAAGTGATTGAGATCCTTACAGTTCTCATCACAAGAAAAAAATATTTTAACTATGTGCGGTGATGTGTGTTGACTACAGGGGTAATCACTTCACAATACATCTACATACCTAATCATCATGCTGCACACCTAAAACCAATACAATGTGACGTCAACTATATCTCTGTTAAAAAAACAATTTTTTAAAAATTGCAGAATTTTTAGATAAGCTGCTTACGATCTCAACACAAAAAAACTAGACAACTTATTATGAATCATCATTTGTTGTCTTCTATACCTGAGACCAGTTAAATTCCAATTCCTAAAAAGGATGCAATTTAACACCTAAGAATGGATAGAAAATATGATTTCAAATTCATACTATTTCCTGTGAATCTCTGAAACATATAAATTATACAATGGTTTATATATCTTAATATATAAAACTTCTAAGACATTGGTTACAATTTGTTTCACTGGAGAACTAGTTTATTTAAAGTTCACCCAGCACAAAATAGTTTAACACTTTCCAGTTAGTAAACAAAAATCTGTGATCTTACTGAAAAAATGTAAAACAATCATTTCCAAACAAAATTAACAAATTGTTATTCAACTGTAAATAATAATATTTCTACAATCCATGAGAGGCTTTTCTATGTTTTTTTAAATTCAGGATATAAAAATAAACCAATCAGCATGTTATTCACTATCTAGCACTGTTCAAAATAACCTATATTAAAATTATTTTTAACCTGATTAAAACAACATATATTTCAATTATTTTTAAAAGTATTTCAATTTGATCAAATAAGTACTTCAGCTCAGTAAAGGCAATAAAGTGTTCTCAATGTGGAAACATCAGATTTGCTGCGAAAAAGAGTAGCACTATAATAAATCAAGTTGTACTACATAACACCACCATAGGCAAGTACTAAGCAATTTACTTCTACAGGATCTACTAACACAGAGCATACAGGAACTCCTTTAAAAAGTAACAAGGCTAGACAAAGTCAAAACTGAATTGTAAAGTATTTGTGTTTGGTTTGGTTTGAAGCACTAGCAATAGAGCTGGCCTTGAGCTAGGCACACTGAGCAACAAGAAAAACACAACCTCAAAATGTATTCAGTTATTTTTAACTTCCTGAGAAGGTAAGACTAACTGAATTTTAGTGGAAGGTTGGAATACAAGTAGACTCTTTGGTAGTAAAGAGCATAGCAAAAAAAACTACGGTAGGGATGAGAGCACCACCATTAATAAGAAATAGCACATGCACAAGAAAGGAGAATAAAATTAATATAGATGAAAACTAAAGAGGTCATTCTTTTCCTCATATATCTATGTGAATATATTTAGGCTGAACTACTATGACCACTAAGAGTGCCAATATGTTACAACAAAATATTTTAGGATAGATCTCAAGTGGAAAAGAGCATATAAATGAAGTTTATTCTTAGACTTTTAAAAATTATTCATTTAAAGCAATTTACTACTATAAGATCTTTACCACCACTAACACCCCCCTTCCCAAAGTCATAAATTAGCAGTAACTGAAGAATAAACCTGGATCAAAGACAGCATATTACACCCCTTGAAAGACACAAAAGATAAGCATTTTGTCAGTGCACTAAAATCTTTTATGCATCTAAAAATCACTCACTCTGCAAGCTCATACTATGGGTAACATGTTAGACCTCTAACACAGATACTTTATAAATATGGAAAACATCATTTAACTTCATTAACAGCTTCTTCAAATGTTTTTTTTTTAATTTTACATAAACTGAAATCATGGTCAACTCTCCAAGTGAAATCACCACACTTCTATAGTATTTTTAATTTTACAAAAATACTACAATCCTGACACTACCACGAATACTTATAATTAGGTGGCAAATTATATAAGTAACCATAAGCAAATTAGTCAAAGGGCCATTTTAAGAATCAAGAAACTTTGTAACTCAAAGCTTCATAAATAGAGATGGCTACCACTATTGGTAATATCTGTGTTTTTTCAACATGGTTCTCTTTATTGTATATTCTCTATAATTACCACTGCACTATGCTGAAATAATTGTCAACCTCAAAGGAAAAGAAAGGTCTACCTCTTTTTACAGATTCAGTCAAGAGGTTTTTGGGATTTGGGAAGATCTTGTATTTAGGGTTCCCATTGCTTGTAAGACAAACCAAAACTAAATGAAGAATTTTGTGCAGGGTTGTATGCGGTTTTAACACAATGAAAACATATACCAGAACAAAAACAATAATAAAATGAAGAATCTCCTGGTGCTGGAAAGCAAAGATAAGGTTTCCATAGCAATAAACTAGAAAATCAATTATGCAAAGCAGTAAGTGACAAACTGGACACTTAACTGTAATTAACACATCAAAGCTCAAGCCACATTTAATAACACCTATATTACTTATTAATATTCACTAGTGTATCACCTTAAATATGATTCTCTAGTGCTGATATGTGCAGGACCCTATTGGACTTTGCAGATATGTATCTCAGTTCACATTGATAAAAAGTCAAAAAATCTCTGGCAAAGGACAAAATAAAGATGAGAGCTTATTTAAGCTGCTTCATGAAATTACTGAATTGTTCTATAGTTTAATATATAAAATGCATTTTTTGCATGACAAATAACCCCAGATACTTAAGAGAAAACTCAGTCACAGAAGTTCATCTTATATCAGTCTATGATTTCTTTAATTATTCATACATATGATCTTAGCATGCTATTGTTTTACATTAAGACGATTGTGAAAATATAAACCTTCTTGTAAGTTATCTTATCCTAATTATCCCCTCTATGAAGAAGGAAGAAAAGAGGGGCAGGGGGATTAACATATGAAGTATGACCGTGCCCAACTGCAGTCAATAACTTAAGTATTTACAGAAAAATGAAGCATGAAATGTAAACCTGACAAAGGGGAAGGATGCTAAGTGTCTAAAATATACCAGGCACTTAGGGTATGTTGTTTTGGGGTATATTTTTAAAAAAATACTCCAACAGTCCTCTAAGTCACAAATTATCCCTATTTTTATAAAGAAAACTTGCCCCATGAATCTAAATAAACCACATCAAAGTCAGACAGCTAATATGTGCAAAATATATTATTTAAATCTAGGTCTATATGATTGCAAAACTTGAATTATCTACTAGATATTTCAGCTAGGCCTTGAAATTACTGATCAGTAAATTTACAAAAACAAATTTCAGATACAGACAAGGTTACTAACTTATAGTTTGGCCAGTCAGGACATTAGTATCAATTATGAGACAGTAACGTATTTTAACATATAGAAAGGCAGTAAAGAGAAGCAGAAATGGCAATTTCTCAGAATAAAGGATAGTTTACCCCTCACTTAGAAATTGGCAACCTTCTATCAACATATACAGAATACATGCTCATATAACATTGTCCTTAGCATGAAAATATCATCATGAACAGCATTGGTCCATGATGCAGTGGTTGTAAAATGCTTAAATAACTTTAAAAAAATGCATGTTTTTAAAAAACTCAATGAAACTTCTCTTTTTTTTTTTTAGGAACTAAACTGATACTGCCTCAAGTATCTTTATTGTAATAGCCTCTAATAACAGGCTTATTGGTAGATTAAAAAACACCCTTCTCCCTCTTCAAGGCTCCCAAGAATATAAGAAGATATTAGAACAACTTTCACTGACATAGCAAGAAATAAATTTTGACATTTACAAGTATAAGTGTTTTCCAAGGAGGAATGATTCTATTAAATACATAAGTTCCTCTGATCTGATGTCACTTGAATTTGGCTAGGACTTTGAGAAGGAATCTGAGGGAACTAAATTTTTTTCTAGGGAGAGAAGAGTTTGGAGTTTCAATGGTAAATGAGGAAGAAAAGATTAAAAACATGAATAGGAGGACAGGGGAGCTAATGTAGGATATAAAACTGGGTATACATGGAGGTGGGTGGAAGGACTAAGTGAAATACAAGTATCTTTGTTGAAACCAGTTACTGTATTCTATAAATACATGCAGAAACAGAAACCCAGGAAGCTGAGGATGTCATGAGAATTTAAGTGCCCTTTACCAAGGAAACAAACCTTGAAAAGACATAGGATTGCTACAGGGTATAACACTGAATGTTCAAATCTATCTTATGTAGATTTCAGCATAAATCTGCCTTTCAGATCAACTTGTCAGTCATGAAGAACAATCCTAATGAAAAGGCAAGTGGAGAAAGAAAAGGCACTGGGATAAAGAAATATAAAACAAGGGATGCCGCACAAAGTGAAAGGTCAATTTAAGAACCTGAGCTTACAAGAGACCGGCTCTAGTTACTAAAGTAGGGATGAGTGTAGGGGAAGGAGGAGCAGAGAAACATGCCAAAAGGAAAAGAGAAAGAAAGAAAGAGAAAAAATATATATGCTAAAAGAAAACAGACACTAGAGTAAATGTGTTAAGAGGAATTTGTGTTCTCAAAGCAGAGAGACCTGGACTTACATCTTGGTTCTAAGCAATTATGTGACCAAAAGAAGTTAAATTTAACTTCTCTGAACTCTAGCCAACTTGTCTATAAAGTGGAGGTAATAGCACTACTTCGGTACAGTTGTCTTAAGGATTAAAAGAAATAACATATGTATGAATTAACTATAATTTGTTTTTAATACAAACACACTTTCATTTTTACTTACTTCAGTCTTAACTAGACATGGCCCCTTCTCTGTCAATAGAATATTCTCAATCTGATATGGGAGATTCAATTATTATTATTACTAAAAGAATAAATTTACAAGTATGTACCTGCCAAGTGGCTCTATCTAAAGAAAAGTGAGATAATGCAGTTCTGCTCCCTCATAAATACCGAAATAAAAACAGAAAAAAGAGTTTACTGTAACATTTTATGTAAACCTAAAATCCAGAAATTTTCAGACATGAAACGGTTATTTATTCAATAAGCATTAATAAGTAGATACTATGTACAAGTTGTTCTGCTTGAGACTATAAAGGGGTAAAAGATATATATTCCTTTTCCTCAAAGATTTTAATCATCCAATTCAGGACAGAAAGAAGAATGCAAAGAACCACATGGCAATGCAATATAGGATAAATATGATATATCTTGTTTTGAAATATGATATATCTTGTTTTATTTTCAAAAAATAAATATCTTGCTTTGAAAAGATTATACATGACTGGGGGAAAATAAGAAAAAAAGAAAAAAGTAAGATCTGAATTGAGCCTTCAAGAAACATTCCAAGTAGATAAAATACAATACACAGATGAGGAAAATTACTGATCCTGCAGATTGTATGAAAAGTTAAGAATTAAAAGGCAGGGCCTCCCCGGTGGCGCAGCGGTTGAGCGCTGGGTTGCGAAGCTGCCCGCAGCCTCTGAGGCGCCGGTTCGATCCCCGGCTGCTCCCCGCAGTGTACTTCGGTCCTTCTGCCTGCTCTGCTCCCTGCTCTGGCTCTGGTGAATTCTCTCGCCCTCCCGCGCTTCTGACTGTACCCAGTGCATGTATAAACAAAACAAACGAATAAATAACTAAAAACACATGCCTCTTTAAAAAAAAAAAAAAGAATTAAAATGCATTTGGGAGGTTACAACAATGATATTGTCAGTGTCAATCTAAGGAATTAGAACTTTACCTCACAGGTAGTAAGGAGCCACGCTTCAGTAACTTCTGAATCTAGCAATTGTAGACAGTCTAATTAAAGGAGACTACAGGAGTAGAGGAGTACTGTCTAGATACTATGGTCATCAAATGATTATGAAAGCCCAAACATAGATAAGAGCAACATAATACATGAATTCAAGATGCATTATTTAGAAGACTCAAATGAAAAGGCTAATCAAATAAAAGTGACTGCAGATGTCTAGCATGTACAAGCAGGGGAAGAATGATAATCTTTAGAAATAGAGAGAAATCAGTTGCAGTAAATCATACAATGAAAAAGTTCATTTAATTATTCAAGCACTTATGGCATATAAATCATATGCCAGGTGCAAAAAACACTAAGATGGGTAAAACCTAATTCCTATCATGAACAGGGGAGAGATAATTTAATAATTAACTGCCATACTGGGCAATATATTCAATAATGGGAACTACAAAATGGTAAATAGGTTAATTTGTCGATGGGTCAATATACTACATGATAATAACTAAATTTACTTATCAAAAACCTTTGTTATGTAAAATTTTTTCTTGGTTGCACAATTATGAATATATTCATATATTGATATATTCTCTTAAGAGTTTTTAAGGAGTATCCAATTTGTCAAAAGCTTTTGAGGCACACGATCAATATCAATTTTTTCTATTTATATATTTTTACATGTTATTCTATTTTATATATCTATTAATAGATATATATAAATAACATTGTTCAGTTTTGTACAATGTTTGATTTTTCCTCTCAGGTGTAGTCCCTGAAAATTCCCATCATCAAGTCACCAGTGAACCATCAACAAAGTCTCTTGTGCGCTTCCTGCCCATTTTAATTTCTCTCCTTCCCCTCTTCCCCTGTTGAATGTCTTGGATTTCTAGTTGCCTGCTAGTTTTCTTTCTTTCTTTTTTCCTGATCTCTTATTTGGTTCCCCTATATTCCTCCTATAAGTGAAACCATCCGATATTTTTCTTTTTCCTTCTGATTTATTTCACTGAACATAATTCCTTCCAGTTCGATTCATGTTGCTGCAAGTGGTATGAGTTTTAATCTTTTTTGATTGCTGAATAGTATTCCACTGTATACAGACACCACATCTTGATCTATTCATATGTTTTTGGGCATTTAGGTTGTTTCCGTATCTTAGCTATTGTAAATAGTGTTACAATAACACAGGAGTGAAGGTTTCCTTTTGAATTTATGTTTTTGTGTCCTTTGAGTAGATTCCTAGGAGTGGAATTGCTGGGTCATATGGTAGCTCCATATTTAGTAATCTGAGGAACCTCCACACAGCATACCATAGTGGCTGGACCAGTTTGTAGTCCCATTAGCAATATAATATCAATAGTAAAGTTAGAAACAGCATATGCAAAGATACAGAGATAAAAAGAAGCAGTGCAGTTCCAAGAACAGCAAATATTTTAACGTAACAAAGTATAAGCTATATACGGAGTAAAATCAGAAATAACTGATAAGGACCTGATGACGCAAGGTATATTTTATTCTAAAATTACTAGAAAGTTACTCAGAGTGCTTAAGCAGAAGTGCATTATCAGTCTATACTCCCTTCTCAGAGAATATCCCTGCTTCACAAGAAGAGTCCTTGCAGCCAAGTTAAGTACAGAGTGGTAATGAGAACTCCATCCCTCCACTGCTATAGTTGATATAATTATGAGTACACATTCTATATGGAATCAATCAGATTTTCTCACCCAAAAATTTAGAATTATAGAACAGAATAAATGAACCAGTTAGCTGGGACCATCAGACCATTAACTTGCAGAGTTAATGTAAATTCAAAAGTTAAGAGTGTCATCTGGGGATGATCCGATGACCGGAAAGGAAAACCAGTATGCAGAGGAAATACATAACCAAAGAAGAAACATGAGAACGTCCAGCCCTCAGAGAAAAAGAAACCCTCTAGTTTCTTATATAGTACTCATGGGTTCTAGCTATAAATCCTAACCTTGGGTTAAGTGTAATGCCCATGTAGTTTTCCAATAAATCTGAATTTTGTTCAGGTTAATTTAAATTTATTTCTATTCTCTAAAACCCCAGCAAAATGAGATGACTAATTATGATGAACAAATTATAGCAGAAATGGAATAGACAGAGGTTGAACATTTTAATTAGGAAAGAAGTTATCAAAAAAAGGTGCTAAATAGAGGAAAATAAGATTTAAGAAAATTAATTTTAAAGTTAAAATTAAATATTATTAAAAATAATATTGTGCAGGATCCAGAAGCTTAATTTAAACAAGAGTGTTTGAGGAAGTTGAAGATTTATCAACTGCCTCTAAAAACTAGGAGGAGGAGGTCATTAATAAGAAAATAATTTCAACAGAATAATATTTGAATAAATAAATGATAGAAAATAAATACAACTAAGAAATTTCTTTAAAAGAGTGATGGTTAAATAAGTATGGTGAAAAGAATATTAAAGAAAAAGTACAATTATCTTTTAAAAGCAGACACTTAGTTTTTAAACAAAACTTAGCTTTAAAACAAAAAGTCAGGTGAGAATGAGAGCCCCACCCTATAAAAAAATGAAGCAAGATATTCCAAAAGAAGCCCAGGAAAGTATACCTTTAGCAAGGTCAAACAATTTGTCCTTCAAATTAGTTAAGAAAAAAATTAGGGCTAAAATTCCAATAACTCTTAAAGTGAAGAAAAGTTGAAGAAATTCATTGTTAAATATCATGTACTATCCAGTGGACGCAGTGATTTACTGAAAATAAAGGAGGAATAGATTACAAAAATGTAAAAGATTTGTGCCACTAGGGGGATGGAAGTTGAATAGGAGGAAAGTTAAGAATCACCTCCTCTGACCCAAGACTTTAGAGAATGCAACAAATCACATAAAAACCACAATTAGTGCTAAAAGGGAAAAGTGAAGTACTAATGATTTAGGGAAAGATAACTTCAGGTATACTTTATTATATAACCTACTATGATGTAAACTTAACTTCTAACTTACAAAAATTAAATAAGGTTATTGAGCAATGTCTCTGTCCTAAAAATGTAACAGTGGTCTATTTTAAATTTACATTATAAGATTGATATACATTTCAATATATTTTAAAAATTAAAAAATAACTTGGTCCTTTATTTTACTCCATGTTAAAAAGTCAACTCCAGATGTCTTGACTAAATGTAAAAATTAAAACTTCAAAACTCTTAGCAAGTGATTATCCTTTAGACCCAGCATAAAGAACAATTTGTCAATCAAAAAGTAATTACACTGAAAGACTGACAAACTTGACTAAAATTAAATTTTTTATAAAAAAATACCACAACAGTGACAAAAACCACATTTAGGATTTTAACTTTAAAAATACCAACACATGGGACTCCCTGGTGGCGCAGGCAGTTGAGTGCCACACTGTGAAGCTTTCCACAGCCTCTGCAGTGCAGGTTCGATCCGGGTGGGCCGGCGAGAATCCCACATGGCGAGCAGACCTCCCCTCAGCAGTGTATTTCTTCAATCTGCCTGTTCTGTTCCCTGCTCTGTCTTTGGTGGATCCTTTCACCCTCCCTCACATCTGGCCTGTACCCCTGCTCTTGTATAAATAAATAAATTTAGGGCCTCCCCTGGTGGCGCAGCGGTTGAGCGCTGGGCTGCGAAGCTGCCTGCAGCCTCTGCAGCACCGGTTCGATCCCCAGCCGCAAGCGAGGGTCCCACATGGCGTGCAGACCTCTCCTGCCGCCCGCTGCTCCCCTCAGCAGTGTACTTCGGTCCTTCTGCCTGTTCTGCTCCCTGCTCTGGCTCTGGTGATTTCTCTCACTCTCCCGTGCTTCTGACTGTACCCAGTGCTTGTATGTATAAATAGATAAATAAATATTTTAAAAAATTATACATCCTTCCTTTAGAATGTAATGTGAATTTTCTCCCTCCTTCCATGTAATAGTAGTACTCTAACGGAATCCTTAAAAAAATAAATAAATTAAAAAAATAAAAATACCACCACATTCTGCAAGAGAATATTTTGTTTTTATAGCCAATATTAAATCTAATCAACTCTAAAACTTTATTGACAAACTATGCACACAAAAGAGTAACAATCTGGGCCTCCCCTGGTGGCACATGGGTTGAGCGCGGGACTGTGAAGCTGCCCGCAGCCTCTACAGGACCAGTTCGATCCCCGGCCTCCAGGTGAGGGTCCCACGTGGCGCACAGACCTCGCCTGCCGTGCCCGCTTCTCCCCTTACCAGTGTAATTCATCAGTCTGCCTGCACTGTTTCCCGCTCTGGCTCTGGTGAATTCTCTCACCCTCCCACACTTCTGACTGTACCCAGTGCTTGTATAAATAAATAAATAAATCTTTAAAAAAAAAAAAAAGAGTAACAATCCACCTAATTTTACACTTGGAAACTATTGCCCTTTAAACAAAGAAACCTGAGTATTAGTAATTAATAATTTTAACTATCAACAGTTTGCAGTGAAGATACAGAATGAAAAAAAGAAACAGATGAAGCACTATTTCCATATAATTCTCTGTCCTAAATTCACTCCTTGAGTCAACTAACCTTTGAATGTGTTAAGTAACACATTATACAACTTTCTATGGCTGTTCCTTTTGGAAAATTTGTGACTTCTCAGTGGGCCATAAACTGTATAAATAAACTTCCTATACCAAATGTAGACTAGATATTAAGTTCAGGTTTGCTGATCACAATGCCTTAAATGATTGTGAATATTCGCCAAAATGGTAAAACATTTAAAACTGCTTCTCCCACAAACTACCTGATACAGGGCCTCCCTGGTGGTGCAAGGGGTTAAGACGCAACCTATGAAGCTATCCGCAGCCTCTGCAGCATGAGTTGGATCCCCGGCCAGGGAGCAACCCACATGGTGCAGCAGACCTCTCCTGTCTCACCCACTGCTCCCCTCAGCAGTGTACTTCAGTCAGTCTGCCTGTTCTGTTCCCCACTCTGTCTCTGGCGAATCTTCTCACCACTCCCCACATATCTGGCCTGTCCCCCAGTTCTTGTATGCATAAATAAATAAATCTTTTAAAAAAACCTACCTACAACAAAATGAAAAGACTAGTTACAAACTGAGAGAAGATATTTCACAACATATATAAAGTATTAACATCAAGAATAAAAGAACTTTTACAAATCATTTAGAAAAACAAGCAAGAGAGTAATAATTTTACTAGAGCAAAAACAGAAATGTTAGTAGACATGAAAAGGAATGCTCTATATCAGTGATGAACAGGAAAATGCTAATCAAATTACAGTAAGATAGTACTTTATACTCATCTGATTTATAATTCAAAGATAGTATCAAATGTCAGAGAGGATGAATAACTCAAAGATCTTTTATCTCATAAATTCTGCTATGAATATAAACTGATTATAACTGCACAGAAAATCAGAGTTGGGCACTCAGCAATTCTACCTCCAGGTATACAATGAATAGAAACTCTTAGATATAGACACAACAGCGTGTTCATAAAACCATTCTTCAGACTTACAAAAACACAAAATAACTAAATGCCCAATAAGGGACAGTTAAGTGGCTAAAAATTCAAATATCAAGTAAGAGGAGGTTGAATACTGTACTCAACAAGATATTATACAGCAAATAAAATGACTGACTACAGCAACATGCAAGTTATACAGAGAAATTATCAATAACAGGTGAAAAATCAAGTATAGAAAGATGATATTCAACATAATAATATAAAAATAACCAAATGAAAAGTCTTTTAGAATTACATAGCCAACGAAACTAGATACAAAGAAAGCAAGAGGATGAGTACAGGACTCATAATTACTACCTTGGATGATAAAGAATGGTATACAGGTAGGAGGTATGGGTGGAAAAAAACAAAACCAAATGTAGATTAAGTTCCTAGCTTTGGGGGGAAGAGGGGAAAGAGTAAGTGGTAGTCCAGGGAGCTTATTATAGTGATAGATGGACAATGATTAATCCAATGTTGTGTATCTAAGGTTAATTTAAAAAGTAAAAATTGCATGAAAATTTTCAACTAAAATTGAAACAGATAGAATAAGCACTTCCGTAGAGAATGCTTGAGGCAGCAATGATAGGGAAGGGAAACAACAGAATTAATGTGTAAAATATTTGATATTCAGTACATCTATCAGGTTATAAGTATAACTTCTATAAGCTGAAATTCCATTTTCTCTAATAACAACTTCCTGATGAATTAAGGTGTTTGTGAGCCAGTATGATAGTTTTAACCAATTAGAAAAAGCAATCACTGCCAAATTTCTAAAATAGGTAAAATCCTAGCAATGGCGTATATTATGCAATTCTTGTATATCAGTTCATTTTTATAATAGACACCAACATCTAAAGGAATTATCATCAAATACATTCCTCTCAGGCTTTCTGGTTCTTCATTTTTAACAAACAAAGTATTTATATGTATAATGTTATATAAATTTAATTGCTGTAAGAGTGTGAAAAACTGAATGTTTTATCTAAATTTCATGATATAATTAAGAAACCAAACATATAACAAGATAAAAGTTCTCCAGTTCCACTTTTCTAAAATATTAGAAGCTACTTTTTCATTAGCATGTTTTTCCCATTCAAATTTTTCAAAATCTTTTTAAAACTATTAACCAGTTTTCAATTTTATTTTGCTGCCAAGATTGAACTCTGCTGTATATCAAATGTTAATCATATTAAATGCCATGGTTTCCTCATAATCTAGAGTAAAATTAGTTTTAAAAAATAGAATAGACATCTAAAAATTTTTACTAGAAAATGATGCAGAATTAACTATCCTATTCAAATATCACTTATGCTTCTGGAAATAACATTATTTTGAATTATATTCCTATCTATAAAGTCGTACTCCATCCTTCCTATTTGTTCAAAAGCAGACACACAGCAATTAATCTGATGAAAGGAATTTGAAAAGCAGAAAGATGAAAGCCCAAGGAATCAGATGCCAAGCACTAAGGTAAAAAGGCAATGAATACAAAGTACCCCTATCTCTCCATTTTTCCAACACTGATCATAAATGTGCATAGTAGGAGTTGCAAGAAACCTGAACTAATTTCTGTTGCACTGATTAGATAATTGAAACACACGATCCATTTTAGAGTTGTCATTTTACAGCACCAGTTTCAGTACAGACCTTTATCTAATTAGTAAATATTTGACAAGTTATTTAATAATGTATCTTATTCAATAAAGTATGTGGCATTCTAAATCCAAGCTAAAACCACAATGTATCAATTATGCAAAGAGCTGATGCTTATATTGTCTATTACAAAATTCATGCTATCTTCTCCAATTTTCTTAACTGCATCTCAAAGCACCGACTCAAAGTCAAAAGTTTAAGATTAGAAAGTTAGCCGGATCCATTTATGTAAGACTACAGGCAAAACTGAAAATAAATCTATAGCAATTTTTATCTTAAAACTTTGTGAACTTTTTTTTCTTTAAAATTTTAGTAAATAAAATGGATAAAGGGAAGAAAAAGAAAATGGACACAAATGCCAGGGAAAGTTGAAAAAAATTATCAGTTTTCTGAGTGACAGAATTAATAGCACCTATTATTTTCTTTTGTGTTTTTCTACATTTTCCATATTTTCTATAATGAATATGTATTACATATATAGCTTGAAAAAACTATAAAATCTGTGTTATCTACTCTGATTCCTTTCTCATATACCATTTCTCCAACCCACCCTAAAATTTTAATCTCCCCAAAAGAGACTTCCACTTTCCAGTAGCACTGCAACATTAGATGCCACCTCCTAACTTCCCACCAAATGGAAAATAACAAAATGTAGATATACCCAGTACCAAAATCCCTTTAACTTTTCAAGGGAATATTTTTGGGACAAGGGATCAAAAACGTAAATTAAGGAAAAGATAAGTAATTTTTTTATGTCAGTAGCCATAATCAACTTTTCTTTTTTTTTTTATAGAGGCATGTTTTATTTATTTATTTATTTGTTTGTTTGCTTGTTTGTTTATACATGCACTGGGTACAGTCAGAAGCGCGGGAGGGTGAGAGAACTCACCAGAGCCAGAGCAGGGAGCAGAGCAGGCAGAAGGACCGAAGTACACTGCTGAGGGGAGCAGCGGGCGGCAGGAGAGGTCTGCGCGCCATGTGGGACCCTCCTCAGGTGGCCGGGGAGCAGCCGGGGATCGAACCGGTGCCGCAGAGGCCACGGGCAGCTTCGCAACCCAGCGCTCAACCGCTGCGCCACTGGGGAGACCCCATAATCAACTTTTCTTAAAGTAGTCAAAAGACATTTCTTATCCTAGGTAACACATGGAGCCTTCTCACTGATGTATTGAGTACCTACTAAATGTCAAACACATAACATGCTTACACATAAACTTCTAAGGCAAAGTTTATCTTATGCACAGTCTACAGAGAAATGCCAACTCTCTTGGAAGGTTTTGGGTAAGCACTTGAGAATTTTCATAAGAAACAGCAATTGTTAAATGAGGAAAACCTGCAAGGTTTTTTGTACTGTTATTGTATGCAAATTATTACACCTTACTTGCAATAATAAAGTACTGCCTAATTACAGACTACCAAATAGGGCATAGACATCATTTTTACTAGTTATAGGGGAATCTTACAATTAGTATAAAGCTTGTATTAAAGTTAATTCCAGCTAATTACATTTTTTGACAAATTTTTAGAAAGTTCACATATCTATAACACTGGAATGTAAAACATTTATAGGTCCACAGAACAGTGGCAGGTGAAAGGATGGTGCAGTGGGGAACATATTCAATAGATTTGATTTCAATTTCAGACTTCCAGTTTGACCATGAACCATTCAGTTAACATTAGTAAACTCAGTTTCCTGATTTGTAAAATGTAAACAACAGCACAACATCCACCTCATTGGATTGCTATATAGATTAAATAAAATATATAAGGGTACCAAGTACAATGCTTGTCTTGTAGCAAAGAATCAATAAATGTTATTTGTAGTATCTTCAGGAAGTAAAAACCTTATCTTTTCATCTTTAGATCCACCTACCAAAATAGCTTTGGTAGATAATAAATGTTTCTTGAAATGAATCACTGTAATTCAAGGTTAAGTATTCTTTTGGCCTCACAAAAGAATCTCACTACATAAGAAAGAAAGAGAACATAACACAAGTTAAAGAGATAAAAATTAGAAATTGCCAATTAAGTTTATATTTTTAAGCAGCTTAATTTATTTTTTAGTATAGTAAATATCTTTCTTACACATCAAAGCCTCTAACCAGAATTTGTGTGTAGTTTATTAATGCTTCCTTGTTGAATTGCCTCCTACGTTATTGTAAAGAATTAGAAGTATTACCTAGCAGAAATTTTATAGTAATTAACAGGTTAAAGCACTGTCCTTTTATATTTTCTTAGTTTTGTCTTTTTACAATAACAACCATATGTTATTAACAAGCCAATTCCAGCTCAACTAGTAAAGCATTTCTAATTCTGCATTATAATTTGAAAACTAATAAAAAAAAAGTCAGATATTTAATGGTTCTAAATATCAATTTTCATTAAAAGTAGGTTGTAACACATAACTTTCAGAATGAGACAAGTATTCCTGTGACAAGTAATGGCAAAGTAGCATTTTTTTTTTTTGCTACTAAACACATTTAAAACTTGCTACATAAATTACTATTTAGATACTTAAAACTCTGTATGGCCCAGAAGCATTAAGAATTTCATATTAAACTACTTTTCAATTTAAATAAATTCAAACAATTTAGAAGTTTTTTTAAAAAGCAGTTTTTCCAAAGAAGTTTGCAAAATACTTTTCTACTATATATTAGTTTCATAACCCAGTGAAGTAAATATCACTTTAATGGCTTTTTTTGTCAAAATCAAAATGTGCTATTCATATTTCATGACTAGGCAATGATTCCCAATGTGCCTAAAACAAACTTCATTTTAAAAGCTCATATAAATTAATAAAATAAATTCCATTCGGCCAGCAAAGGAGGTGAGTTGTAAGACCTCATAAAAGGCTAAGTAATTGAAATTAGCAACATGTTTGAAGATATGAAATTCAGCTCTGCATTTCCAAAGGATTTCAAATTTGCAACAAAGCACTGGTATATCTTGCTGAAATTTCTCTATTTGTGGTGTAACTATCACAATGCCTTCCAGATTACATCTAACTGCACAATAAACCAAGCTTAGAGATCTATCTAAAAATACACGTAAACAGCGAGAAATTTAGAAGCAGTTGCAATACTCAACGTTTACGTCATCAAGAATCAACCCTTCACTTTCCAGATTCAATATTTTTTCAAAAAATTTAACTGTTCAATGCAGAAAAAGAAATGTAAATATGCTATCTCGCCCTAAATTCCCATCTTCAACCTTTGAAAAGATGACTACGTTAAAACAAACAAAGTTTAAGTCAAAAATAAGCATGACATTTATAACCCAGATGGAGACATCGCTGGAGCACTACAAAATAATAAGAATTAAACCCTATAGGATTGAGTAGGTCCCCTTGTACATCAGAGACCCAAAGACAAAAATCAAGCCTACATCATCAAACATTTAGCTGGAAACTGCAAAGAAATAATATTCCTTACTCGATATGGACCTAACTAATTAAGGGGCCTATTTTATTCTCATCTTCTGCGGGTTTGTGGTGTCCGACTTTTTCCTTTAGCCAACTGCTTTCTGATTTGTAAACAACTTCTGCAGCTCTTTCTCTGGAGTTCAAACGGGAGGGAAAATGAAAGTCTGAAAAGCATCAGCATCTGAGCTTCCGGATCTAAACAGGGAGTAGCTGGGCAAAGGAACACATATCAACTATTTGGTACCAAAAGGCAGCCCTTTTTAGAGGAATGAAATACAGTTACCTGAAAAGAGCTGATGAAATTAAGCAAGCATTTGGTGAGACACGTTTAAAAAAAAAAAAAAAAAAAAACTTGTCGGGGGCTGGAAGTTATGGGGGCGCTCTTTGTGCACAGTCTGCAGGGGAAGGGGAGGGACGAGAAAACAGCTTGCGAGTCATTCAAAAGGAGTTTACCGAGCGGTGTCCGGGGGACAAGCGGGGCGGGGCCGACCCCGCGGAGGGAGGGGGGGTGACCGGGGCGTCCCCCCGCGGCTCTGACACCCCGGGAGGGGGCGGGAAGCTGGCCGCTCCCGGGACCGGGTGAGAGCTGGCTCCAGCCGAAAAGAAATGGGGGTCTCTCCTCTGGGAGGTAATCAAATTAAAGCGGTGGCAGGCCGGGGACCCGGCGCGGGGGAGAGGGTCCTGCTCCCGAAGGCAGCGGCTCCCGAGTGACACCCCGAGTTTCCGCAGCTAGCGGGCTGGGGGGCAGGCGGCAGCTCGGCTCCCCGAGGCCCTGGACCCCGCGCCAGGCTTTCTCCCTCTCTCCGCCACCAGCCCCTCGCCGGGCCGCGGGCCTTACCTGCAGCTCCGTGAGCAGAATCTCCCCCCGTTCGGGGTTAGACGCCATTGCGCTCTGCTCTGGACTCCGCACCTGGACGCGGCCGCCGCTGGCGAAGGGAGAAGGCGGGACGGGAGCCGGGGCGGGGGGTGAGGAGCGGGGAGAGAAAAGAAAAAAAAAAAAAAAACAACAACTAGGGATTCATGGAGGCGCAGCCCCTGCTGGAGGCGCGGCTTATTTCACCCCGTTCATGGAAGCGGCGGGGAGCGAGGACACTCCTAGCGGGCTCCCCCTCCCCGCCGGCCCGCCGCCGCCCGTCCGCGCCGGACTCTGCTCGCTCGGTCGCTCCCTCTGGGCTACGCCAGGAGCCGCCTCGAGCCTCCCGGTGCGGGGCGCAGCGGCCGCGGCTGCAGCTCCTCCTGTCGCACCATTTGGCTGTCACCGCGTCGCAAAAGCGGCCGCGCTTGGCGGCTGCCAGGACACGTGACGGCCGCGGCCGCCGCCTCCCGCCGGGCGGGGTAGGTGGGGCGGAGCGGCGTGGGGGGCGGGGCGGCTCCCGACGTGGGTTGGCGGCTCCGCGGCCGGCCGGGGCAGCCATTGGACCCGCCGGGGGTGAAAATGAGGGGAAAGGACTGGGTTCGCGTCTCTTGGGAGGCGGGAAGAGGAAGAAGAAAACGGGCCGACTTTTCCTGCTGCGGTTAACGGCCCCTCTGAGAACGCTAGAAATATGGAGCGTTTTCGCTGTATATTTCTTGTTTTTCCCCCAGAGCGACCTTCTCTTTGGCTGAAGTTTAGGCCTAGCGTGAATGGGCCGCTCTCTAACCTCCACTACCGAAGAGCTTTCAGACTCAAACCCTGTAACTCAGTCCTCCTCCCCCCAACAACCCAAGATGTCATTTTTGATTTTTGGTCGCCCCCACCCTTAGTCTCTCCTTTCCAGCCGGTGAAGTGCACAGCTAGCTGAACATGGGATGTTTTTCTGTACTTTTTCCAAGGAATGTAAAGAGCTCTAGATTCCTGACAATTTATTCATAGTCTTTTAAGATGCTTTTTCCCAAGCGCTGAACTAAGGTTTGGACTAGAGGATTCGACAGATTTTGGTATTTAACTGGCTTCTTGAATTGTTTTAACTAAAGGGGTGGAAGTTGATCACCCCCACGAATGGGGAAAAAAAAAGCCAGTTATCCTTGGTGTAGTAAGCATCCAAGCCACCTGTCAATTATATAAGTAGTCTAAGCTTAGGTTTAAAAAAAAAAAATGACATTATATAGTATATTGGAATGTCAAAGTTTCCAACAGGTAGCTTTTGTTTGAGGAATGAATTGCTATTTTAGGTAACTGCCTACTTTTTGATTATTTGAGGTTGAAATACAATGGCTTGGTTAAAAACTACTCAGAGAAAGTGGTAGAAGGTTATTCACCCTGCTAGCTGCTTGAAGGAGGGTTTAGTTAGCATATTTCTTAAGAAGTATAACATTATGTACTTCTCTTACACTCTATATCTATTGGCCTGATTGTAGGACTTAATGTTGATCTTTTTGTCTTGTCAAATCTCAGGCATTAATTTGACAAACGTTTGTTAAAAGTCTAAAGTTCTGTGGTAATATTTCCTGAATTCACACATGAGATAAAGAATTTTTCTGGTGTGTGTTGCAAAAGTCTGTGCTGAATGAATTGCCTTGGTTGAAAATCATAATTAAAATATATGAAATAACAACACTTGGAAAAGCCTGGATATAATTGCTCTCCCCTGTTAACTAAGAGTAAGACAGTGTTCTAGGCCCTGGAGTTACAGCTAGGATTAAGAAAGAGTCCTTGTTCTCAGAGTGACTGAGTCCTTTGGAGAAACAGACTGGTGTCCAAACAACTATAAAACAATTTTAAATGTTAAGCACAACGTGTTAGGTGAGCGCTGCATCCACATATATACACATATATAATCTGTGATAAAATATACATAATATAAAATTTACTTTTTTAGTCATTTAAATGTATAGTGGCCTTAAAGGAATGCATATATGTTTTGCTTAGTTTTTTGCCCTGCCTTAGTCCTGAATGGATTTGGGATTATTGATATGCACAGAGTAGGTGCTTATTAATAATGGAATTAAAAATTACGAAATAAAATATTATGAAAGGACTTAGTGACACAGAGAGTCAATGAGAATTCTTTTTAAAAAGATAAATATGGGGCCTCCCTTGTGGCGCAAGGGGTTAAGAAGCAACCTATGAAGCTGTCCGCAGCCACTGCAGCATTAGTTCCATTCCCAGCCAGGGAGCAACCCATATAGTGCAGCAGACCTCTCCTGACTCGCCCACTGCTCCCCTCAGCAGTGTACTTTGGTCAGTCTGCCTGTTCTGTTCCCCACCCTGGTGAATCCTCTCACCCCCTGCACTTCTGGCCTGTACCCCAGTTCTTGTATGCATAAATAATCTTTTTTTAAAAAAAGATATATATGAAAGAAAATATTTACATCTTAGTACCATGGCATTTTAGAGTTAGAAGGGACTTAAAGTTTCTAAATAACCCTTATAAGTAGAAAAAAATGAGCCATAATTTATTTAAAACATTAGGAACATGGTAACATTATTACTTACTGGCAGAAATGGAGACTAGAACCTAAATCTCCTAATTGCCGATTCTCCACTTGTTTTAACCTATACCATGCTGCTGTTAGAACCTAAAAACAGGATCCTTATTTAAACTGAATTCAAAGCAGTAAGTAGCCCCTTAAATTTTTTAACTTGGAGACTTCAAACTTTACATATTTCTAGTCTTGAAACATTGATAATCATTTAAATTTTTCATATCACATGTAAATAACATAAGAAGTTTTAAGTATTATATCTGAGATTAGTTTTTCTACAGAAAGCAGTACAATACAAAAGAGAAACCAACACTTTATTAAAACTGCTTGATGATCTGGACACTGTGATATTTTAAATAGTAAATTGGTTTAATTTAAGCTTAAAACAAACACCCAGCTCAGTCTGTGTTCTGGGGGACAAAAAAGTAATAGGACATTGAGCATGCTTATCAGACTGAAGCATATTTGAAATAGGTTTAGATGGAAACTGGTATCATGTTGATTCAGATGTGTTGTATTCAGTTCCTATTTGCAAATGTTTTTAGAGACTCCTAAATATAGTTCACATCAAGTTATGTTCTAATTTTGTTTGTCTGTGCTGTTGCTGAGAATCATATTTTCAGATTCTTTTCCCTTAGGTCCCAAGTGAAGTAAGACAAGAATCATCTCTCTAGGGTAAGGGTCAGAAACTTATTTTGTGAGCCACACTTATTTTTGTAATTGCTATGTATTGTTTATTTCCTTTTTTGTTCTTCCTTAATAGTAAAAGTGTTTTTGAAAATTCTAGCTTATCCCAACAGTATTATGTGAAGAATTGTGGGAAGGGTTTTTCCTTTGGTTTTGGTTTTGGTGGCAGTTCTTGTTATTAGCGTTAAAAGAAAAAGAGAAGACTAACTCTCCACTCCCAATGGGTCAACATGAAGCTGAAGTATTCTTTTTTTTTTTTAAGATTTATTTATTTATGCATACAAGAGCTGGGGTATGGGCCAGAGGCACGGGGGATGAAAGATTCACCAGAGACAGAGTGGGAAACAAAACAGGCAGATTGACCAAAGTACACTGCTGAGGGGAATAGCAGGTGAGTCAGGAGAGGTCTGCTGCACCATGAGGGTAGCAACCTGTCTGGCTGGGTATTGAACTCATGCTGCAGTGACTGCGGATAACTTCAAAGTTTGCATCTTAACCCTTGCACCACCAGGGAGGCCCTGAAGCTGAAGTATTTTAAGTGAGACTCCCAAAGGAAAGGGAAACAGAACTAGTAGATCACCACCCTTTTCCTTCTTGTAGGGATTGGTCCCTTATATGTTCTATGAGAATAACCCTGAGAACAAGTCAAGAACACAGAATAGAGTATGCTATCGTGACTACAGTAGATATTTTGGGGGATATCTTATCAACCCACTTTTCCTTCATAAAAAGAATTGTCCTCATCTCCAAAGAAGTCATCTCTGGAACCATGTAGATTTGGCTTGACCTAGATCTTTTAGTAAATGATGGGTGGACCACAATAGAACATGTCTAAGTTTTGCCAACCAGATTCTCCAAGAATTTGCAGATAAAACATTGGAATTCTGATTAATTGATGGCCCTAGAATTGGGAAGTATTTTGGTTCTGGGGCTAGATGGCCATTGTCTGCATGTACACAAAAATGCAGAAAAAGCTGCTCAATGGAAAGAGAAAAGGAATATAATGGTTACCAAAGCATATCTGGTCTGTGTCTTTGTGCAACATATTTAGTTAATGCTTTTCCTTCTTGCAATAGTTTAGTTAATGAGGCACAGTGACAAGATGAATTCGGGGGCCTCCCTGGTGGTGCAAGGGGTTAAGAAGCAACCTATGAAGCTGTCCATAGCCACTGCAGCACAAGTTCAATCCCCGACCAGGGAGCTACCCACATGGTGAGGCAGAACTCTCCTGACTTGCCCACTGCTCCCCTCAGCAGTGTATTTCAGTTGATCTGCCTGTTCTGTTCCCCACTCTGTCTCTGGTGAATCCTCTCACCCCCCCACACCTCTGGCCTGTACCCCAGTTCTTGTATGCATAAATAAATAAATCTTTTAAAAAAATATCAGGTAATATCAGGATACTTTGAACACAGGCCAATCCAATTTTGGGGACTCACAGGTTGTTTATACATAAATAAATAACCTTTCTTTCCCTCCACTGCTCCTTTCACCTTGATGGTAAGTCTCCCTCTTTTCTCCACCCTCCATAGATTAACAAGCATTTCCTATTCCTTTCCCAAGCTCCTAAGATTTGACTATACTCTGATCTTTATGATTTTTATCTATTGTATCAAATAGAATTATGTGGATTTTTTCCTCTCCAGAATAGAAACTCTTCTTGTGAAAGGGATACCAGTAGCTACCATTTTTTCTAGCATTGTTATATAATGATCAAATGAATGATAACATTTTAAATTTTATGTATTTGAGGTAATGAAAATAGATTTAATCATTGAAAAGTTAAACTTCTTATTCTAATTCTCAGGATCCCTTTTATAGTCTTCAAAATTATTGACGCCAGAATTATTGACTTTTGTCTCTGGGGTTATATCGTCTGATGTTTAATGTATTAGAAGCTAAAACTGAAGAATTTTTAAAACACAAGAATACATCAACTGATATTTAATTAGCCCTCAGAGTGATGACCTCATCCCATGTTACACTGCCTCTGAAAAACTCTACACCTGTATAATAGGAGTGAAGAATCCAGTAACATCTTAATATTATTATATTTCATATTATTAGTTATATATAATATATAATATTTTATTTATTGTATTAATATTATTACAAAAATGGTTATATTTTTGGAGATCACCCCTCTTGAAGAACTATTAATCTAAACCATTAGGCTGTCTATGATGATTCTGGATTAGTAAGATTTTTCTACATGTAAACATGGGAATATTATCTCTGTGCTTCCAGAGTTAAGCTGACCTAAACATGTTTTATAATTTGTTTTATAATGTCATATGCCATATATTTTATAATACCAAAACACTTATAAATTTCTGAACTTTTCAAGTGAAATTTGGTGTGGCGCATCAGAAATTTTAGTTGTCTTTGTTGAAATGATAAAGGAAGATAGGTGTGGGAAGTTTATATAAAACATTACTGTTTTACTACTGGGATACTTCTTTTGGAGGAAAATGCTTCTGCAATTATAAAGTGGCAACAACAAAAAAATTATACGTAAACAGAACTTAATATTGATCCTACCAAATATTGGAAAGGGTTTAAGTGGAAGGTGGACAACAGGGAGGTGGTTTTCCCTACCATTACTACTTCAGCACACAGCTATTATTCAATAATTAGTGTATCAAATATTTGAATTAGGATAAAGTTAAACTTTTATAGCAACGACACACCAAGTACATAATGTGTAAAGAAACCTAAAATGTGTTACTCTCACAAACAAGAATTATACAAGATAAGCAATTCGATTTTAAGCCTTCCTCTGCTCCATAAGTTCATCTAGGAATCTAGAATCCCGGTCTTAAAACTCTACCATCCACCATGGTATTATTCTCAGTTGCATGGTTGAAACTCCATGATCTACCTTGCAAGAAGGAAAAGAGAGCCTATGTTTTATATCTTAAGTCCCAAGATCAAAATTAGCACATATCATTTATACTCCCATTCCACTCTGAGACTGTATTCTAACTTCAAGTGAAGCCGGGAAATGTGCTCACTAACTGGTCATAGCCTGCCACAATTCTTTTACTGAATAAGATAATTTTGATTTTGATAGTTCATAGTATCCACCTCATAGAGTTTAAGGTAATGATTTTTGCAATAAACCAAGTGATGTACTTCTCAGGCTTTAAAATGCAAACAACAAATCTGTAACTGTCAGATTCCTTAGGGCCTGGAGTAAATACAGTCATTGTGTCTGTTTTAAAAATGAGAAAATAAAACAAATTCTTTGACACTCGGCAAGTGAAGATGATTGCTTTCGTAGGTTATTCCTTTATAGCTTGAGCTTTTTTGGAACACAGCCACCATTCTATGAGAAGCCAAAGCCAATTGGAGAGGCCATCTGCAGGCGTGTGGTCAGCAGTCTCAGCTGATCCCAAACTTTAAATCATCCCAGTCCAAGCACTAGACAGGTGACTGAAGAAACCATTTTGGTAACAGATGTTCCAGTCTCAGTCATTCCTCCATCAATCCATTCAAGTCACCAGCTCGGTCATTCTATATGAAGCCATAGGCAACATGGAAAGAGATAGACAATCCCTGGTATGCCCTGTCCAATTTCTGGAACCATAGAATTTGTAACCATATTAAAATGATTGGTTTGTACATTCGTTTTGGGCTGGGAGAGTTATAAATATACACAGTAGATACCTAGAACATACATTCCAAACTGGGTATTTACATAAGCTTTCTTAAACTTGCCACTGTTAGGAACTTTGAAAGATTTAAATTCTGTAAAATGATCAAATAAAAACAAGTTTAGCTTTTATAATTCATTCACTCAGTTGACAATATTTATGGAGTGTCCACAATTTATATAGGTTGTAGCTATAAAACCACACACCTTAGGATGCAGTTATATTCACTCTTATGTTTTCCAAGTAGAGTTTAAGATTCTAGGGTTATTTTAAGCATATTGAGTAAAAAATAATAATATATCTGACTTCTGTAATCTCTGCAGCGTTTAGTATTGATGAGAACTTCTTTAATTGGTGATACTTTAAAATTTATAATAGAAGTATATATGTATATTCATACATACAGTTTATTCAAGAATGGCTGAAAAGATGTTTATTTTCTAATTAAAAATAAGAACTGCTAGTTATAAGTACTTTTAAAATATAAAAATGACTTAAAATATATCACCTTATAAAGATTCTTATGAAGGGATTCCTATTAAAGATGCTATTTTGGAAAAGAGTATTACAGTCATTTGCATGTTTATTTTTATATGCTGGTAATTCACATGATCTGTGTATTGCTTTTACAGTTTAACTATAAGCCTCTTGCCAAATGAAATTTTATTTTTTAAGTATCTTATCACACACACATACACGCATTTGCACACACACATGCAAGCAGTTTGGTGTAAAATATAAGATCCACATTTCAATTGCCTTACTGTGTTGCCTATCGCAACTACAGCTTCCTAAAGTTCTCCTTTATTAGAACAAAATGTGGATGATTCAAATACCATGCTTCAGCTGCCTTCATCATTTGAATGAGATAAGCTCTCAGCAAGATGTATTCAAAAAACTATGGTTCAAACTGTGTTATCCTGCTATAAAGCAATCTGCTAAACATTTCTGAGGCAATTTAGACAGCTGTGACTTAGTTGCAAACAATGTGGACACTTAATCTATTGACTGAAATTGGGACTGCAGAGAAGACATTCAAGAGTCTTCTCATGAGTTCATTTGCTCCATAGAAAAATGCTTCCTATATTTTACGTGCTGAGAATGGAAAGCTAGAAACTATCCACATTTTAAAAAGAATAAAAATCACCAACCTTATAAAGTGGTTTTTTATTAAAACCTGTACAGTGGGATAAATGTAAACACAATACCACATATTGTAGGTATAAGCATTTTAAGGGTCTACTCCAAAGAATATGGCATTTTTAATTTTGCGTTATATTTGCCTTAGCATAAATTCTTCATAAATACTTGTAAATGACTTACTTATATCAGTATCCTTTTTTCAGTGCCCTGGTGCTGATAAAATATGTACTTGAAGTATATAATTATTCACCTAGAAAATACACGTCTTCCTGACTTTAAACACACTTCAAAAATAATTTTGTATACTAAGACAATGAAAATGTTACGTTAACTAAGTATATTATAATCTTTGATTTGATCACACTATATTAAAATTTGAAATTTACTATGATATGTGAAATCCACCAATATGTGAATCAAGACAAAGAATCATAGACAAAGAAGTTTATGAAAATAAATGCTCTTTTACATTTTTTTCAGTCAGTCATTTTTAAAGATATCATTTAGGTTGTGACTCTAATATGTTAAAATTCACTGTGTAGACATCATTCAGGTTGTATTTGGAAAAGTAAAGAAACTGCATTTTCTCATTTCCAACTTCTTGGTTTGTCATTATGTGTGTATAGTTAACAGAATAATAAAGCAAATAATTTCTTACAGATTTTTACATTAACAGATTTTTACATTACCTCAAATTTTCACTTTTGAACTGTCCTTTGAAAGCCATTAATCTTCTAATGTGTTTTTCTCCTTTCACTGGTTCATGATATAGACTAACAATCCTAGTAAGGCAGTCTGAGTGAATCATTTTTCATTAGCACCTGTTTTATTTACCCAAGTACCAAGTAAAAGTTGATCTCAATTTGGACCTTCTTCTGTCACTTAAATGCTGGAAGAATTTAAATTCTTATAGTGTACCTATAAGGATACACTAAACTCATTTGTTTTTCTTCAAAAGGTAATGAAGCCAGAAGCTATAAAGACTTTTATAAAAAAGCAAAGGTAACCCAAAGTGTTAAAGATTTGACTTGTTATCTGTATGCAGTTCATGGTGAACATCCTTTGCCTTAGGCAGTGTGAATGGATGAAAGGTAGGACATACCTGGGAAAGATTTGAAATGTGATAGTCAGGATTTTCTACATATTCATTCCCTCTACACTTGCTGTGATATTGATGTGGTCTCCTTGATGGAGATAGCTTATAGACAAATGGTCGTTTTATCTGTAAGTGGCAAAATAACGTTTTTCAGTATAACATCATTTTTTCCCTGACACAGGCTCCCTGCTCTCCCCTACTCACCTCCTTTACCCCAGATGGTTAGAAATTACTTGAAATGGATTGGAGAAGTAACGCATGCAGAAAATAAGGGTAATATCCCACAGCTACAGCATCAATTCATTTCAGGGTTTGTAATATATACATATATGCATGCACACATATATGTGTAAAATTGATAGTTCTTAATAGTTCTAAGAAAATCACAGGAGAGCAAGCCTAACTTTAACATTTTCAAAAGAAAGAAAATCCATGTCTTCCCTGTGTTAGTCTTAAAATTCTTCCTTTTGTCAAATCTATAAATTTTTCAGTTGAATTTAAGTTTGTTCTCACTCTCAGGTTTAAAATATATAAGCTATTTAATTTTCACATTTAGCAATTCAGTATTTTCAGATAAGTATAATCAGAATGAGATTAATTGGCTAACTTATTCAACTCTATTCAGCAGTCACTATTCTGTTTATATGTAATCAAATTTAATTTTTAAAACTATCAAGTGACTGTGTTAGGGTCTCATTTGCTTCTTAATTTGAATCATCTTGTGGATCTGATCAATATGATTAGCCAAGGTACAGAAACTCCTGAAGGTTACTTTAGTATTTGAGCTTTAGATTTGGTTCAGATTACTCCTGTTACTGTTTTTACCTGCATTATTTTGTATTTCTCTGTCTTATTGGCATTTGTTCAATTAACTTACAAAGAATAAAACAGTAAAGCGGCAAAAAGGCATGAAACAACAGGAGAACTTAGAAGTTAAATAAAATATACATTCAATTTTACCTCTCTCCAAAGGAACTATACCAGCACTAAATTCTAAGTTTGACTCTATGAGATTGAAGTGAAAATTCTCTTTCTGCCTCTCTTTACCTCAACCAGTATACTTACTGACCACATTTCACATGACAAAACATAACTTGTATATGTTCAATATGTGTGTCTATATGTGGATCAAATATATTTATGTCAATAATAATGATATTATAATAATAAACATTGATGCCATATCATCCTAACAGCCTTATAGAAGGAAATGGAGACTCAGAGGGTTAAAGTGAACTATTTGAGGCTTCAAAGCTACAAGAGGCAGAGCTAGAATTCAAAATTATCTGACTCCAAAACTTAGGTTCTCATAATGCTAACATTCACTGGAACAATAGTGAACAAATCCAGTTATTAATGGGTTGGGTCAGAACGCATGGTCATAAACCAAATAAGAATGAGCCAGTTACTAGAAAGAGAGGATTTGAGACACTGTTCTTTAAATTCCAAATTTTCTGTCATGTCCTTGACTAGAGTGGGCACCAAACTGAATGCTTCCTATAGGTTATTCTCTTTTCTCTAATATACCTACACATATTAGTAATTCAACTTTCTTTTGTTGATTCATTGCCTTTGGAAGACCTGGAATCTTTCAGACTTGAAAACAGTCAAAAAAGAACAGGACAGGAACCTTACTTTCTGATCCCTGATCCTATGGTTCAGTCTCAGGGCTAGTTTCAGAGCGATGAGGCCACACATTCAATGTTCACTTAACAGTTATTGACTATAGGGCCTCCCCCGGTGGCGCAGCAGTTGAGTGCTGGGCTGCAAAGCTGCCTGCAGCCTCTGCAGCACCGGTTCGATCCCTGGCCCCTAGCGAGGGTCCCACATGGCGCGCAGACCTCTCCTGCCATGCCTGCTGCTCCCCTCAGCAGTGTATTTCAGTCCATCTGCCTGTTCTGTTCCCTGCTCTGGCTCTGGTGAATTATCTCATCCTCCCGCTTCTATCTGTACCCAGTGCTTGTATAAATAAATAAGTAAATCTTTTAAAAAAAATGCCTTTATAGAAGCAAAATCTTCTTTGATAAAATGCAGCAAGTATATATGATTTGGGGAGATGATATTATAATTTTATATATTATTTTGGGAGATGATATAATCTGCTCTATAGAGGATAACACTTCTTCTGGGGTTAGTATATTTTATTTGATTCATACTCTATTTAAGTCTATGTATATATTTTATTTTTAAATTACTCAAAGGAGTTAGTAACCATTGTGACCCTTTTAATTCTACCTTTCACTTCAAATCATTTTCAAAGACAGTGGAGCACCATAAATATGTTCTACTGCTCTATAAAGAATATATAAGGTTTAATTTCACATCCCCAGTGTACTACTTTTGAAGTATACTCTTTATTACTGTGGTATTTTTCCTAATTACTCATGTCTAATTACGTTCACAAGTCATTATTAATAATGACATCTACTTCCTTATTCAGTTAAACATTTGCATAATGTTCTCAGTATAATTAAACATTCACACAGGTATTTTGGAATGTACAGTGTACTAAACTCTTTAACACTGTATTTTAAAAGCCATGTTTCTTTTGTCTTAGTACTATAAAATTCAGAAAATTCAGAAATGATCTGAAATTCTTCTTTGAAAAACATACTACAAATAGATTTAAAGAAAAATGTTATATGAGGACCATCGTATTCGTTCAGTATTTGGTGACAATTTAAAATTTTAATGTAACTGAAACTAGATTTAGTTTGTACCACTAGTTGGGAGCAACTTTATGGTGTTTAAATATGATTAATCTTGATTAAACTAAGTTAATATTGAAATTCAAATTCAGACAAGTCTCCCTGGTGTGTTGTGTCTCAGACTATAGGCAGTAAATGATCACCAGTTCAAGGAATAATTGAATAGCTTCAGTTTACATATTTAAAATTAACATGTAGAAATAAGAGAAAAGACACTCTCACACGTCAATCTTTGGTCCTTAGAACCTCCTTCAGTCACCTTGTTTCTCCTCTAGCTTCCACCTCCCTCTCTATAGAATTCTAGCCTTGACCTCTTTCTCTAACTTCAGCCTTGCATCTCCTACTAAATATTGACTATTCTGGATATTTCCACTTGAATATGTCACATTCACCTCAAACAAGTTATTTAAAACTGAACATATCATCTTTCTTCTTAAACTAGTCTCTCCTTTAGGTTTCCTTGTTTCTATAAAAAGTATCTTCATTCTTCTAGTTATTCAGGCCTAAAATAATTTTAAGTGAATTTTTTCACTCCTACCTCTCTATCTATCCACTTTGCACTTCACCTATTGGCAATTACTAAGTCTTGATGTTTATTACTTCACCAATGTATCTTACATCCATCCTATTTTTTCTACCACCACTTCTTAGTTGAGATCTCTAGTATATTTCATGGGCTCATAATCTCTCATACTAAGTATTCTCCAAAACCACAGGAAGTGTGGATGAACAATCCCTGCAAATTTGGCTGCACCATTTTTTTGCTGGGGGATCTGATTAGTTCTGTCAACACTAGCATCAAATTCTTCTTTGGGTTCTCTCCAGCACTTTTTCTTAGTTGGTTTTCTTTTTTCTTTATCTTAGGCTAGGAACTATACCTGAATGTATAGCTATATTCTATTCACTACAAATCTCTAGTAATACCACATCTCTGCTACTATCTCTCTTTTGGAATTCTTACTTAGTCTTAGATCCCTGTGTTCATAGCTTGCTCCCTCAGAATTACTAGATAAGCCATGATCTGAGGTAGATCATTTTATCTCCTCACCCACAATCCCCCACCTCTAAACCTACCTTCACCCTACTCTTCCTAGTCACAAGGTGTACTTGCATTCCCAAGAGACTACTGATGCATACCAAAGTTCACACAGGTCCCCTGTTGGAGAACAAACAAATCTCATTTGGCACTTCACATGAATAGTGAGAACCCTTGCATATTTATGATGACAGTTGACCTCTACACCCTAACCCATTCACAGCTTTACCACAATGCCTACCTGCATTAGGGTTACACTTTCAACATCCTAAATCAACTCTATCAAGATTTTTTTTAATCATTGGCAGTTTAGAAAAGTTCTTCAAAACTTGATCTTGGTAATATTTTTGGGATTATTGTCAAATTTCAGAAACTGCTGTACAAATGTAAAATAATCATGCATTGAAACTCATTTTGGCAGTTACTAATTCTAAGTTGTCTTTCAATTAAAAACGATTATTAACCTCTTTATCATAGATATCTGTATCTTGGTAGCATTTTGTAAGTTCTTTTTTTAAATTCAGATACAATTGACATACATTATATTAGTTTAAGGTGTACAACATAATGATTCAATATTTGTATACGTTGTGAAATGTAAGAAGTCCAGTTTGCTTCCATCACCATACTTAGTTACAAAGATTTTTCTTGTGATGAGAATTTTTAAAAGCTACTCTGTTATCAATGTTCAAACATGTAATACAATATTATTAACTGTAGTTAAAAATATAGTTATAGCTTCTTCACCCATTTGTCCAATTTTGATTGAAAGAGCATATATGTACACACACACATACATATGTATATATGACCCTTTAGACTATCTCTGCATATGTGAAATTGTCATACTCTTGAATTCAATTTTCAAATATTTTAGTGTATTTTAAACTTTAAAAAAAATTAAGATGCATGTAGGGTAAGGTAAAAGTATCAGGCTTCTCTGCCCTCCCACCATTAGGATAGATGACGGAACCCTGTGGTCCTGAATGCATGCCTGATGGCTGGCACCTGGAGTAGAGTGTGGGCATATGTAGATGAGATTCTCCTGGGCTAAGACTTGTCTCATAAGGGCCGCGTCTCGAGGATACCAGCAGAAGCAGAGTGAACCACGAGAAGAACAGAGACGCCGAGAGAAGCAGAACCACAAGAGCAGCAGAGACCACCAGAGAGCCCAGAAAGAGTGAAGACTTGCTGGGGGCTGGGAGGCCCGCCAACCTCCCGGCTCCCCAGCACCCCTACCTGCCATGTACCCAGTAAATCCCAATAAAAGCCTGCAAAAGCCACTGAGGGCTCCAGTACTCTCTCCTCCTTTACCCCGTCTGCTCGATCATAGAAAACCTGCCCCGTGCTCATTCCTGCCCTTACAATGCACTAAATATATTTACATATTTAATATTTTTCCTGATCCTATATGTTATAGAGTACAAAAATATCATACTGAATTCATCTTTATATATCCTCACCTAAAAGATCAAAACCTACAATAGGCACTGTAGTGGGCAGGAATGGGCACAGTGCAGGTTTTCTATGACCCAAGCAGATGGGGTAAGGAGGAGAGAGTCCTGGAGCCCTCGGTGCCTTTTGCAGGCTTTTGTTGGGATTTACCGGGTACATGGCAGGTAGGGGTGTTGGGGGTCTGGGAGGATGGCAGACCTCCCAGCCCCCAGCAAGTCTTCACTCTATCTGTGCTCTCTGGCATTCTCTGGTGGTCCTGCTGCTCTCGTGGTTCATGCTCCTCTGCTTCTCCTGGCGTCCCTATGATGCCGCCCTTAAAAACCTCAGTCAGCCCAGGTGAATCCCATCTACGGGCATTCTATTCCAGGTGTCCGCCATCAGGCATGCATTCAGGACTCAAAGTTCTGTCATCCTAAAGGTGGGAGGGCAGAAAAGCCTGATGCTTTTGCCTTACCCTACAGGCACTTAATAGATGTTTATTGAATGAAAGTTTCCATAACTTTTATAGTGTCTTATGGTTTTCAAAGAAGTTTCATACACATGATTTCATATAATCCCATAATGACACTTGGATGTATTTATAATACATTTTTTAGATAAGAAATAGATTCAAGGGTGCCTGCCTGGTGGCCTAGGAATTAAGTCTCAGTGCTATCACCACTATGGCATGAGTTCAATCCCTGGCCAGCGAGCTACCCCATGTAGCACAGCAGAACTCTCCTGTCTTGCCTGCTGCTCTCCTTAGCAGTGTATTTGAGTAAATCTTACTGTTCTGCTCTCCACTCTGTCTCTGGTGTATCCTCTGCCCTCCTGTACCTCTGGCCTACATCCCCATTGTTCTATGCAAAAATAAATAAATATTTAAAATAAAAAAAAAGATTCAAAATAGGAAAATAACTTCAAGGTCACCAAGATTTTGAATCCAAATCTCTTACTTATAATTTAGTTTAATGATAATGTCCTTTTAATGAAGAAAGTACATTTTAAATCACAAAACACCTCAGGAAATGCAGACACAAATAGGACATCTAATTTTTTTTTTTTTTTTTTTTTTTTTTGCTCAGATCCACATTTCCTTTAGGAACTAAACACTGCCATTCATACCATTCTAGCCCTTTGGGTCCTGGGGCCGAAAGTGGTGAGTTTCCAGTCAATAATAGTACCTTGATCCCAGTGTTTGTCTGAGGTGAGGGTATGATTCAAGACATATCAATTTGAATCCTCCAAGTTTTTTGATTTAGAGGTGAAAGGGTGATTGTCCTTTGAAATCCCAGAGGTTGAGTATATTAAGGTGGGTCTGTTTGTGGTTGTAGAGAAAGACTAGTTGTAGCTGGAGAAAATAAAGCAAACTGACATTGAGATGGAGTGGTAGAAAGCCTCAAGACTACTCAAACCTAATGGCTCAGCTCCATTCCAGACATGTTGAACCATATGAAATTTGGGGGTTTTTTGTGGGTCAAAATGATTAAATAAAATTTCCCCTGTCTCAAAGCAACATAAAGGTCAAAAGAATACATGTCAATCTTACATAGAATCTTAGGAGAATTTTTTCTTATACTAATTGGAAAATGAAGACCTGGAAACTTCAAAAGGCACGTTTGAGTTTAGTAATGATACTGAGTAATGGAGGAGGTTTTTTCTGAATTTCAGCCCAGTGAGTTCAAAATTTTAAATTAGTCATTTTCAAATTTTGTAAACAATTGCTTTTCACTGCTTGTTTTGCTTTTAACTTTAGATTATTTCCATATTAAGCCTAAGGAAATATGCCGTTATGACTCAAACCAGAGCGCTTAATTTGTTAAAAACTTTCCCAGGAAAAATAACTCTAGGTTTTGAATTTCAAAAAACCAAAAGAAATAATCCCAATTGGTGGAGCAGTGGTAAAAACAAAGAGGGAAGGAAGCACAATGGACTATGGTGGGGAGCTAAGAGTGATTATTTGGTGGTGGGTGCACCACACTGGCAATACCTGATGGGGGTATCCAAAGATCATCTCAATTAAAAATATATAAATTAATTAAAAAAGAGAACTATTTCCAATGTAGTTAAATATATGCCTTTTTAAAGGCAAAATTCACATATGCAAATTCTGACTATCTTTTATCTTTTTCCTTGATCGTCCCCAAAGAACTTCTCAAACATCAGTGTGTATAAGAAACACTTGGAGTTGCTTTTAAGCTTGCAGATACCTGATCCTTATCCAATACTGCTGAATCAAAATCTCTGGATAAATCTAGGCAAATTTATTCTAACAAGCATACTGGATGGCCTTACACATGCTGATGCTTAAACAGTAATGCTGTTGTCATTGCCTTTCTCACAGATTCTGTCACTTAGATTGTTAATCTAACAATCTAACACTAGACTGCTTCTTAAAACTTAAAATGAATAGTGCTAGAAGCACAACCCTTTACAATCACCCTGTTGCCACAGTTCCCAACAGGGCTGAGTTCATTCAAGCATATGTGTTGAATTAGGAAATGGTTACTAAGAACTAGTGTTTTACATGTGGACCAACTCATCAATTCACATTAATTAAGATGTCATCTGGGCCTCCCTGGTGGTGCAAGAGGTTAAGCATTGCACTATGAAACAATCCATAGCCTCTGCAGCACGAGTTCAATCCCTGGCTGGCCAGGGAGCAACCCACATGGCGCAGCAGAACTCTCCTGTCTCGCCCGCTGCTCCCCTCAGCAGTGTATTTCAGTCTGTCTGTTCTGTTCCCCACTCTGTCTTTGGTGAATCCTCTCACCCCCCGCATCTCTGGCCTGTACCCCAGCTCTTGTATGCATGAATAAACCTTTTTTAAAAAGAGATATCATCTGTGCATCTACATATGAGTACCCTGTTCAAATATTTGTCCTAGTCAACACAACACTTAACATAAATATCCATTTCTATTCCAAACTCCACGTATCTTCAACTAAACTCATTATTAGTGTTTCCTCCAAATTTGCTTTTTTTTCATTTTATCTATTTCAGCTAATGGCACCACAAATCACCAAACTGATCACACCAGAAAACTCAGAATTGTCCTCATTTCCATGTTTTACTTCATATCTCATCACATGGAATGCACTGAACCTATTTTCTAACATCACTCAGGTAACTTTTTTCATAACCCTTATCACTACTGCCTTAGGGTTCTCCTTTAGATGTTTGTGTTCACTTCTGGGCTTTTGAAATAGCCTCCCGAAGACTTTCCTATCTCCAGCCTCACTTCTTCTGCATTTTCACATTGTCATTAGAGGTTCATTTCTAAAATGCAAACAGTTTTTGCCACTCCTTCTAAAGTGTCTCCTCATTACCTCCCAGAAAAAATCTAGTCCATTTGCATGACATACAAATGCCTATATGATCTGGTTTAACTTTCCATACTGATAGTTTCTTGCTATTCCTGTCTTCAGTGTCAACCCTACTGGACACTCACATCTTACATTCACTTTTGCTAACCCTCTGTCCCCCCGCCTCCCCGCTGTGAGTTCTTTTAGATCATAAAATATGTGACACAGACTTCTATAGCAGCACTTATTATTGTCCTGTAATTTATTTGTTATTCAACTGCACTGTGAATTTTTAGAAGGCTACGAATAGTATTTATTTTAGTATCAGTTGCAAATACCATTTCCTGACATGTAGTAGCTCAATGAGGGGACAAATACATGATTGGCTTGAGGGACCTACTATAAGCGAAACACTATGTGTCTTAGCTTCTGTAGGGTAAGGTAAAAGATATCAGGCTTTTCTACCCTCCCGCCATTAGGATAGATAACAGAACCCTGCGGTCCTGAATGCATGCCTGATGGTGGGCACCTGGAGTAGGGTGTGGGCATAGGTAGGTGGGATTCGATTGGGCTTTTAAGGGCAGCGTCACGGGGACGCCAGCAGAAGCCGAGAGAGAAGCAGAGCCATGAGAAGAGCAGAGAGAATGTGAGAGAAGGTCGGAGAGCCCAGATAGAGTGGAGACTTGCTGGGGGCTGGGAGGCCTGCCAGCTTCCCGGCCCCCCAGTACCCCTGCCTACCATATGCCTGGTGAACCCCAAGGAAAGACCTGCAAAAACCACTAAGGACTCTGACTCTTCCTTCTTTACCCGGTCTGCATGGGATCAGAAAACCTGCACTGTGTCCATTCCCGCCTTGCAGCTTCACCTACAAAATGTATTATCAATGAGCATTTTAATATTTACATTTTTAATTCATGTTTTGTCTAATCCCATTTTTTCAGAAGTTTGATAATTATAAGCTAAAGTTTATGATTCAAATCCAGCAGTTTTAGTTTTCATTGAACTATTGCTTATTGTGGGTGAGAATTCCCTCTTTAAATTTCCTCGCTGATGTTTCCTGGTATATAACAGTGAGCCTGGTGTGGATCTAATGAGAGGTTAGCAATGATGCTTCCAAACATCTCACAATGGGTAGCCATTAACAGGAAGGTAACCTCAGAATTCTAAATGACCTTGGACAAATAGAGAAGTGTTAGAAACCAAAAATATAGTACTGTATGGGGGCACATACAACACAAAGCAACAGTGGCAAATAAATTATCAAAGAGAAAAGTCAGAAAAGGGACTGTGACCATATAGAGGCATGTGAGCAAAACACATAGAATCAGAGTGAATAATTAGCTGACCGTGAATGGTCAATAAAAGCCTGCACTTTTATCAGTAAGATAAAGATCACCAGGGGCATGTAAAATCATCAAGTAAGCTTTCTTGCATGATCTGTGCCAATGAAACCTCCATTATAACACAGGCTAATACTGATAGCACTACTTGAAGAGAAATATTTTGTTTTTCTTTATAAATTGTACAATTTTTTTTTTGAGTAATGGTGGTTTACCACACTGTTTATGATTTAGGGGTATAAGTTCATACCTCTTCAAATGTATGTTAAGATCTTAGAAAATAAGTAGACTTGAGAACTATAAGTGCATATGAAGTTTTAAGAAAAGATTAGATGGTGAAATTAGAGACAAGACAAAGTCATACTTGCCTGGCAGGGGAGACACTGATCACGCAGATGTTTGCTGAAGGCGAGAATCCCCCATTATATTAGGGCTGTGCTGACCCCTAGTATTTCCCCAAATGTGGGAAACTTGACTGCATTATTTGTGGTAATGGGGACTGCATTCATGTTTTCCCCTAAAAAAAAAAAGAGAGAAAAGATAAAGGAAATATCCTTTAATAACAGGACAGGGATCAGCTATGACCATGATGACAAGCAGGCTTAACCTACAATTTGAAGCCAGGCCATACATGGCAGTGTTTGGGACAGCAGATTTATTAATCATTAAAATGGAGGATTAGCACATAAGGTTGTCAAATTTTTTGTTCTGAAAGTATAATTTATTAAGTTTCTCTACTGTGCTGCTTGATTCTAAGAATGCTGACAATTTTAGTTATCCAGTCCAGTTTTGAAGATGCTGGTTCCTAAGTTATCCAGAGTTAGGAAAGTAAATAATTCACCTTAATCCTGAATACAAACAAAAGAAAAGATTTTAGAGTCCATCTAGTGAGCAGCTGGGAAAGATTAGAATGTTTATCTTACAGTGCTTGGTGAAAAGGAATACAGGGTGTTCCAGCAACCGTAGAGGTTTAGTCGCTGGTGTCTGCTGTGATTCATAAAGGAAAGAACAGGAGAAAACACTTAGAAGTAAGATGGGAACTTGTTGAGTCAAATACAGACCTGTCTCCTAACTAGGTCCCAAAACAAGGAAAAGTTATTACCAAGCAGCTAGAAACAAGCCTCTAGGATTTTCAAACTGATGTTGGTAGAGAGGGACAAATTCCTATGAAGAGGTTTGGGACCAAGGTACATGAGTTTAAGGTTAGTATAATCTCTTAGAAAAAAACATTAGAATGAATGGAGAAAGATGACAGCAATATTAGAAATTATAGTACATCCTAAAATTTTATTTCACATTCCAGTAACAAAAAGCATACCTTTTCTTTAGGGTATATCTAATATTATTTGAGATATTGCCTCTTGAACTGCCTTAGGTAAATGCTGATGTTTTTGTTCTGCTTCTAGACTTCCAGGATGCCCATAATCTGTTTTTTTTTTTAAATATGTACCAATATATTTTTCCTTTCCCATAATCCTATATATTTTTTCTTACATAATATGCTCTCTTTTCTTACTTAAGACTTATTTTATAATTCATTGCATTTATGTTGATGACTTCTTCCTGTTGTCTTAAAGTGAACTTAAATCTCATGAAAATGTGCAGACAGGTCTGTCACACAAACAGGCTTTTCCTAGATGGGCTGTCTTACTCTTTTCCTACTTTATTTATGTCATTGTTTTATCTGTAAGATCACTGCAGCAATGCAGAGCAATGGTACTGAGGAAAGCTGGATGAAAAATTGGAAATACACGTAGAAGAGTCAGTCTAACATTACAGAATTAAACTATACCTTCAATACCTGTGGTGCAGGGACTTTACTTGGTAATGGGTTAAGACAGAACTCTTGCTTCCATCTCAAACAGGGAGAAGTAATATTTTCCTTTGATTTTCTTTTTCTAACTTCCCAGGAGATGTGCTTAGAATATCAGGTTAATGCTGACTCAAGAGAGTCGAGAATCTCTTTCAGTTTTTACCTACTGCTGAGCACAGATAAATTATAGAATAAGTCAATTATCTTTTCTGCATAGATAACAGTGGCACAATTTTGCTTATGTTCACAGGAAGTTGTTGATTTGTTCTGAGTTACTCTTTAATAGTTTTCAAAACATTTTATGAAAACCCCAAATTTTACAGTTAATAAGTACTAATATTATTTTAGGGCCTTTTAAAAATGATGAAAACAGTGTGCTATTGTGATGGTTTTGGAAGATAGCTCTTAGGGAGATAGGGAAATTAGGGTCAGATGAGGGTGGAGGCCTCGAGTGGGATTCAACCTTTATTAGTATGAGGAGACAGATTGTTTCCCTCTCTGCTCTCAGTCAAGTCAGAGTCCTAAAAGAGTGTCCTCACTGGAAACTGCTGGCATCTGGATCTGACTTTTGGCCTCCACAATTGAGGTGTAAATTTTTGTTGCTTATAAGCCACCCAATTCATGGTATTTTGCTATAGCAGCCCAAAGTGATTAAAGAGTTCTTATTTTTAGAGCTACATTGTTGGTATTTATGAATGAACAGCTATGGGTACAAGGGTGGGTCCAAGTTTTATAATGCCAGATGGATGCTAATACGGTTTGGGAGTACCTACTAAGAAAACAAATGTGAAATTATAATGAAACGCCCTTAGCTTCAAAAATGAATATTTATGTAGAATGAGATAAGAAATGACAAGAAGTTAAAAATTTTTAGGACCCCATAGTTGATTTCTGAAATTTATTTCAAAAATTACTCAGAGGTTAAGGGTATTTGGTGTAGATTAGAAGTACAGATAAAACAGGTTAAGGTTAGTTAATAAAATTTGAAACTGGATGATGAAATCTCATTCTAAGTCCCTTAATTCCAAAGTCCACACCTGTTTTATCAATACCATCAATTGCAATACTGTATTTTCTGGATCTTTAAATAAAGGAAGTTATTTTTGAAAACACCTACTATGATACACACCTCTTATCTAATGCATTATTATTACACCCCTTTGGTGGAATAAGACCTTGGGAAAGGAAATAGAAAATGTTTTCCTTTGGGGCAGTACTGTTATACTTCTGACCACCCTCAGTACCGACTGACTTGGTAAGAATTCAAGCAATGCTTCCTTTAGCTTGCAGGTATAGAGATTTATCCCGCTACTGAAGCCTCTGAGTTGTTGGGGCTTAGTTGTTGAAGCTAGAAGTGAATCCAAAGTCCTCAAATGGTCACTTGTGGGAGGGGTTGCTCTAGGTAGTTAGCTGCCATTGCCACCACAGAAATAAACCTTACTGAGCTTTCTGTGGGTCTTCAAATCTGAACAGCATGTCTATGCACTCAGAAGTGGCTTTACCACGAATTTATTTATGCTTAATCTTCAGCGTCCACCACCTGCCTGGCTTGCTTCCCAGACCTCAGTAATATGTTAATGAGTACAAATCCAGAGTAGCTTAGTGTAGTCCCTGATAGGAAAATGTGAATTACCCTGAAATCTTACAACTGATTTATGATAAACTTGATATTTTCCAAATTTGACAATGGTCCTAAAAATGATACTGGGAAGAGTGAGCTGAAAGGAAATTTTCAAATGTGTCAATAATGAAAAAAATTTGATCAAACATAATTGAGGAAAGGTATCTTTTCTTTTCCTCTACAGAAATATTAAAAATTATTGTCATTTAAATAATGTCATCAGAGAATATACAGCCCAAAATAGGAAAAAATTATAGATAATGTCATGATATTAATAAAATGTTATTTAGGGGGGTTAGAGGGTGTCTTTGGAATTTGTCAGCTTCTCAAAATTTTTAATTTGTTGTTATTTCTTTTCTCATTCTACTCAATACATGAATATTCATTTTTGAACCTAAGGGTGTTGCATTATAATTTTGTATTTGCTTTCTTAATAGGTACTCCCAAACTGTATTAGCATTCATCAGGCATTATAAAACCTAGACCCACCCTTGTACTCACCCCTGCACCCATACACTCTATCTCAGGACCCTTCATGATCTGAAATGTTTTGTCTTCTTGTAGGAAATTGACAAAACTCTGCAAAAACTTTCCAGTTCTTCATTTTTTGGAAGAAAGGGGGACTCATCCTAAAAAGTCAGTTTTGGATGTTGATCTTAGAGGAGCCAGACAGTGGTATACAGGTGTTCTGTATCCACTTGTCTCACTGGTGGGGGTGGGGGTCTTATTTTTTCAGCTTTCACCTTTTGTCATCTGAAACATGATCTGGCTAAGCCATTGACTGGCTGTGACAACTGGTTCCAGACTATGCACACCTAGTAACTCTTGTAACTCTAGCTTTCCTAGTGGGGTGGGGCACATGCCCTGCCCTCTTAATGTGATTTATGATAGCTCCTCTGTAAGCCTTCCCCTTAACAGAGGTCATATGATGGTACACTTCAGATCCCAGCCTGCCATTTGTAGAAATCCTGGCCCCTAGGATGGTCCCTACTACCTGGACCACAAAAGACTCTCAGAGACTTTGCATCTATAATATTTTCTCCTAGGTCATAGTACATTCAGACATTGACTCTCAACATCTCTGAGATATGTGATAATCTCTAGTAGATTGTACTAATGTTATGTAAATTCTGGGTATTTTCTGAATTAAAAATTTGGAAAAACTGGGAGATTTTTGAGTAAATGGGTTAAAATCTGGTGTCCTGAAAAGTCCAGAAAACATGTAATAAGCAATAGTTTCCTTGTGGTTTAAATGACCCTAGATTGCTAGTTGCATTTTCAATTTATTTGGCTGTCCTTCGCATACCATTTCCTTCCCTTGCTATCCCATTAGCAACTTTTTGTCATTTGTTACAGGTTCATGGGCCTGCCAGTTAATAGTCCTCTCTCACAGTAGAGCTAGTAGCCTGAAGAGTGAGTCTGAAGCCCTGTTATTGGGTGATAACAGGTATATTGCATAAGAGAGTGAAACCCTGGGAAAGTTTCCTTTCTGCTCTTCAGTTTCCTCGTGCATGAAATGGCAGAGAATAATAGAATCTACCTTATGAGATTGTCGTGAGGATTAAGTGAAGTAAAAATGCTTAAAACAATGTCTGGAAAATAATGGGTGCTCAATAAATATTTGTTATTATCATTCTCCTTCTCATTTGTTATTTCAAATTTGCTAAGGACTTGGAAACCAACTAACCAGGCTTATCTGAACTCTAAATAAGATAAAATTAAATGGCTTTTTAGTGAATGCCTAACCAACTAGACTATAAGGAAAATGTTTGAACATTAATGTAGCTGTTGCATTCATGCAGGAAAGAAACCTTTAATGAAGCATCATTCTGTTAAGAGGAGCTTCTTACCTGATACGCTTTTTCTGATCAATGGAATCTTGGCTCCTATTATTGGTTTAGACAGAATTTAATGTTCTATGAGCATTCTTTAATTCAGGTCTTTATAATGACAATTAAAATCAGATAAAAATGGCTCAGCCTAAAATATGAGCATATAACTTATGAGTATTTATATTAATCATGATGCTCAGATCAAATTTAAAAGTCTAAGGTTCTGATGTTGACCCCAAATACTCAATGTTCTGGAACTGGTGTCACCCTTAGTAGTGGATAAAAGAAATATCTCTAACTGCATTCAGTTTAGAAGCTCTTCTTCCATTATCCCAGTTGCACAAGTTTCAAAAGTTTTGCTTCATTCTTTTAACTATCCTTCCTTCTTGTTTTTCAAAAACAGACCCACATACATAGTGCTGAAAATTCCAGCACATAGTTGACCTCAGCCTAACTGTGAGACAAGCTTTCTGTCTCTGAGATGAGAGTGGAGATAATGATACCAAACTTGTAACAATCCCTTAATAAATATTTATTAAATGAGTGGATGTATATTCTGATGTTCAGTGGGAAGAGAATAATGCACATGGTCTAGAAAAATCTGCCCACAAATTACACAGAAACGTTGGCCCCCAAATGTTGTGTTTCCTATGCACACGTCATCCCAGTTCTGCCAGTCAGGACTTGTAGTGTTGCAGGCACAAAGCATGGCTGCATGAAGCCATATACACAAACTGTGTGACATTGTTCTGGTGGGTCAAAGGTATTTTTGGCTTGGTTTAACTGGATCAGTCACATTGTTCCATATAGATTTCAGATAAAAGAACAGTTGGTATAGTGGTTAAGCATATTAACATCTGTGTAAGTTAAAGTTTTTACTTCTTTTGCCTGAAATTCTGAACTCCGTTTTGTCGATGTTCAATCTTTTCTCATGGAGCCTTATGTTTAAGAGTATCAAATGCCCTAGCAGGATGTTTTCAAATTAAATTTTCTCTGCTAGAGATTATAATAAACACCCAAAAATATCATACATTTTTTTTAAAGAGGGAGGAGGTAAGAAATAAGTGACCTAAAATCAGGACTAAGTTCAAAACAAGTTGAAAGGTTTACCATGAGTGAAAAATTTAAAAATTAGTTGCTCCATCTAGTGGTAAACTGTTATATGATTTCAGTGAAAAGATTTAAGTTTTTCATGTTAAAGAATCTGTTCAAAGTTTGTTCTAGTATGTAGAAATACATATTTCGTAGCCTCATTGCTTTATTGTGACACTTAAATTAACAGAAAATTCATTCCTATATAAAGAAATCATCACTACCTAATGAGTCTTAAGAGGCAGACATTTGCTAGCCAAATCAAATTTCAAACAATTCTTTCTCAGTTCTGTTTAGGAACTCACATTAATATTTAAATCTACACTTATAATTTTATTTTTATCCATATATCATCACACAAATCTAAGGAAATGTAGGCTTAACCTAGATTAAGAGAAGTGTTAGGAAAGCAATCAGCCTTGCAGTTTGCCAAGAGCATGAGTTTTTGGCTCAGTCCTTAATAAGGGCTGAAAAATGCTCTGAATTGTCGCCAAAAATATCAATCTAGTAAAAAAAAACTAGAAATTAAGATTACATGTGTGCCTGAATATAAAAAATTGTATGATTATTATGAACCCTAGGTCAGTCTACTTGGGTTCAAAACTGGCGCCAGCACTTATTAGCTGTGTGGCCTTTGTGTCTTGACTTATTAATCTGTACAAAAAGAACAATATTGCCCCTCTCATGTAATTGTTAGGTAAAGCTAGATACTGCATGGGAAGTACTTGGTACCAAATCTGACACAGAATAAGTACTCAATAAAAATTTCCTAGTATCATCACTGACTGTTTTCATACATTTATGGATTTCTTCGTACAGATTTGGTGTGCAATTAAGTTGTGCCAAGCATCCATTTGGCTTGCTTTCCTCAGTCAGTGAAGTGTCCCCACTCTGGGAGGGACTTTTCATTGCAATATCTTGAGTATAACAACAACCCAGATCCTACCCTGCAACTCGATTTATATGGTCAGTCATTCACCTTTTAATTCAGCTTTCACTCCCGAAATTTCGGCACTTAACAGGAAAGAAAGATGGTGTGATTGCTCCTGAGTATGTCCAAAGTCTTTTAGATGCCTCCTCAGAAATTCAAAACCGTGATTAGGATTTAGGGTTTTCTGACAGAGTTTGATCAGAATAAATGGATGGCCAGATTCCATGAGGCAGCTTGTATATCCACTGCAGTAAATAATGCACTGGGTTAAACATGTTAGATTATATTTTCCTTAGTACTTAGAAATGTGCTTCCATGAAAACACCTCCCTTCTTCCAGGATCTAATTACAAATTTCCTTAAGAATGTGGTCTATGCAGCAATTGGGCCTCTTTTTAAATCTTACCTCCACCATTCAATGATAGAATACTCTTGGACAAATTATTGATAATCTCTGGGTTCTTCTTTATTCATTTGCAAAAGGAAAATAACAGAAAGAACCTATCTGAAAAAATTATTCTGCAAATTAAATGAACTAATATGTACAAAGCAATTAAAGTACTGCCTGGTATGTAGGAAGTGAAACATAAGGATTAGTTGTTAGAGTTGTTATTTTCAGATACTCATCATTCTGTGAAACATGGAATGTATTTTTCTAGAAATTCCAAATTCAACATAATCTAAGGAACAGATGTATTCTTTCACTTTCACTTTTTTTTTTTTTGACATTTTTCTATATACTATATTGACCCTGGTCTTGAATTTTCTTCCCCTTTCCCAGTTTTTCATTTCCAATTTTTCTCTTGGATGGTATTAAGAAAATCTTTTGTCCTGTTAAATGCATTTTCTCTTAACCCTTTTACTTTTTACCAGGGAATCCCCCCAGGGCACGAAGATGTTTATTCTTTATGTGTTTCTGATGCCTTGCACAGAACGAGATCCACAGGAGGTATCAATAAACATGCATGAATAAAATACACAGAAAAGCCAGTTAGCATTTGCACCTGAAGCTTGTGATTGCCTCAGATAATAACCACAATTACGATAATTATTTTCATTTACTTAGCAGCTATTAATTGCTAATGTATCAGTGTGATATCCATAGGAAGGGGAGGTTGCAGATTCCCTGCCCCACCCAAGGAAAGATGGAGCTGAGCAACCCAGAGAAGCTAGAAAGGACAAAGAAAAAGGAGGGGAAAAAGAAGAGAGGACTTGGAGGAAGCGTATGGAGCAGAGAGACATGTGAAAAACCACACTTGCTTTTCAGCCTTGGGCATGTACCAGGGACTTGGGGGACATGGAAGGAAACACTTGAAAGAGGGACAATTTAGTGAGAGAGCTATAGGGAGGCTGACAATGGCAGCCTTTGTTTTGATTTGATGGCCCCTTCTGCCCCTTTCCTATGGGTCACCACCAGGAGATGCCTTAGACTTGTGGCAGGTTCTTGGGCCACAGTGACCCTGCTTTGGGCCAACCCTGTTTGGCTGGACATTTACCCATGAGGGCATGGGTAACTTTGGGTTCTTCTTTTGGAAACTATTTTAACTATATTCCTTCTCTTCTCTTTATTGTACACTAATTGTTGCACTGTAATTGTATTAAAGTTCTTTTCTGTTGAAAGTCTTACGCACTACTGTATGTTTTTATGTGGCAGATGGCAGAACTAATTTAGAGCATGCAGGTTTAAAGGCCTGGGGTGCCCTTATTCTGCTTACTAACACTAAGACAAAATAATAAGGGCTTTATGTAGCAAGGTCTCACAGTAGTTGGGGAGGGATTATAAGTCCTATTAGTTTCATTTTACAAATTAAGGAAACTGAGTTTCAGAAAATTTAAATTACTTGGTCAAGATGGGATTGCTAATGGTCAAGTTTCCTTTCTCCCAAAAGACTCCCCTGTTGGTGAGTGGACAGCTCCTTCAAGTATTACTTCTCCTGGTATGATGGCTTAGGACAGACCACTGTAGGCAAGTGCATTTGCTGCGCTTCTCCATAAAACTACATTTGAGAGGTTGCAAATTTATACACTACCAGGCCATAAAGAGAACAGTATATATTGTATGAGGGTGTGGGCTGTGTCTAGAGGATTACAGAACTGACTTAAATCCATTACTAAAGCCCAGTATTGTTAGAAAAGCTAACCCAATATTGACATATATACTGATTTTTCACAAACACCTAGAAACCTTGAGTTTTATGCATACCCTGAGTTTTAAGTATTGGTTTGTTAAGAACAAAAAAAATAGATAAAAATGGAGTTTGTGTGTGTGTATTTTCAACTCTCCAAATGTATAATCTTAAACCAGTCCGATGTTTCCTGAATAGCACCGGAGAGATAATATGCATAGTAAGAACCCCTTGCATTTCCTCAGGGAAGATGATTTTGCCAGAAATAATCTTTTTTTTTTGTTAATAATCTTGTCCCACCCCCTTTCTGTCTATAAAAACCTTCCATTTTGTGTGGACCTTTGCAGCACCTTTCTACTTACTAGAGGAGGTGCTGCTCATCCATTAATCAATTAGTAAAGCCAAGTAAGTCGTACATTGGTGGGTTTTATTTTTTTAAGTTTAAAAGAAGACTAGATAGTCAAACAAAATAGGCCTATAAGCCACAACTAGCCCCCTGGCACCAATTGGCAACTTCTGACCTAATATACTAAAAATAGCCACAATCCTGGTTTCTCTGCCCCAAGTCCAACAAGTTGGAATAAATCTCTGTCTCTTTGAGGTTCCTGAGTAAGCATTTTAAATTTTAATTCTCTGAAGAAAAACAGCTGTTCATAGTAATTCATTTGATAGGGTGGAGAGTAAATAGAAATAACTGAATCACTTAGAATACTAAGAAAAAAGACCCATTGAAAGAGAAATAGAGAAACAGAATCTGTTAGCAGGCTGGCTGAGGGGAACACTGGGACCCCCCAACTTTGCACTCACTAAGTAGGTTCTGCCATACGCTGCACCAAGATAAAACATACTCTTAGTAATTAAGAATGTTAATAGAATAGTGTGCAATAGAGAGAAGAAAAGAAAGGATAATAGTTTCCAATAAAACATCCCAAATTACCCATCCCCTGGTGGATAAATGCCTAGCCAAAGAGGGTTGGTCCAAAGCAGGGCCACTGAGGCCCAAAAGCTTGCCACAAGTCTAAGACACCTTTTGATGGTGACCCACAGGAAAGGGACTGAAGGGGCTGGGCAAGTCTGGAAGGAATGGAGCAAAATCAAAATACAAATGAAGATAAAGGCTGCCATTGTCAGCCTCCCTATGGGTCTCTCACCTACTTTTCTGTCTCTTTCGAGTTTCTCCTTTCATGTCCCCCAAGTCCCTGGTGCAAATCCAAGGCCAAGAAGCAGGTGCAGCTTCTTTACTTGTCTCTGCTCCAATTGGTTCCTCCAAGTGTTGTCTCCAAATCTTCTCTCCCAAACCCTGTTTAGCTTCCCCTCATCCCTCAGATCCACCCTTCATTAGGTGGGACAGGGAACATGGAACTTCCCCTTTTCAGATTACACTTGTAACTCAGCCTAGTTCTACTCACAAGGATTAAGTCAGCCACTTAAATTGGTTGGTCTCCAAATCTTCATCTGTTCCTGACTTTTCTTCAACTATGCTTGATCCTCTGACTGTCCAGATTAGATTCCAAGCTCCATGAGGTTAAGGACCTTGACTGTTTCAGCAGTGTTAGTGGGAAGACTAAGGGGTACCCCAGAACCCTCAAACTTGCATGCTCTAAAGGGATTCTCCCATCCACCATATAAAGACAAAGCATACTCTTAATGTTAAAGATCTTTGATAGAATGATTATGCCTGGAGAGGGAAGAACTGACTTAAATACATTGTGTGTAGCATTGAAACACCAAAAGTTACCCATGCCCTATGAGTATGTGCCCAAACAGGGTTGGCCTGAAGTGGAACCCCTGAAGCCCAAAAGCTTGCCATAAGTCCAAGGCAACTTCTGGCAGGGAACCATAGAAAAAGGGGCAGAAGGGGCCAGACAAGTCTGGAAGGAAAGGAGAAATGTTACAAAACAAATCAAGATAAAGGCTGCTATTGTTGGCCTCTCCATGTGTCTCTTACCTACATGTCTCTTCCAGGTGTCTTCATGAGTTTCTTCTGTGTCCCCCAAGTCCCTGGTACAAGCCTAAAACTGAGAAGCAAGTGAGACATATTTTCTCCTCACAACTCTCTTTTGTGTGTCCTCTAAGCACTTAATATCTTCACCTGACCACTCATCTCCACCCCTCATTATGTGGGGAAGGGAACGTGGAACCTCCCTTTTTTATGGAGATGCCTCTGTTTTAACAGTAGTGTCCCAGTTTCTACTTAACACAAAGCAGGGTTTCAATAAGGAATTGTTGATTGACTCCTGGATGTTTCACATGGATGTTATCCTGTCACTCCAAATCTAGTATATATAAACCTAATGTGGCTCCAAATCTACTTCCTCTGAACATCCTTTTCCCTAAGAATGGCATCATTATTTTTCAAATTCTTATAGGCTTGGAAACTTCGAGAACTGTTTGACATCCCATTTTTTTTTTTTTATAAATTTTATTGTTATATTCCCCATACAATTGCAGCCCCCCATTCTGACCCCAATCCCTCCCCTCCCGCCCCCGCCCCCCTAAAAGTGACATCCCATTTTTCCCCAGGCTGTCAAGCCACCTGGGCGTGTGTTGGCCCTGTGTAGCTCTTCTCTCCCCTTTCCATGTTATATTAGCAAGTCCTGCTACCACCTGCCCCAACACTATGGTAAGAGTTCCTTAATGTCTAAGGTCTTGTGTCTTTTGTTTTCCTAATCTATTTTGTTTATCACAAGAAAATAGATTTTTAAGGATTTAACCCCTTCCTTAAAAGGCTTCTGTTTCACCATTGTTTATTACTGAGTCCAAACTTAAGTTTTCATTTTGTAGATCTGCCATCATTTATTCACATCAAACACTGCAGTCTTAATTTCCATTATGCCTTACCCAAATCCTCTGCTTTAAATGGAACTGCTCCATTGGCTGTTGTTAAAAACGCCAAACACAAGCTTTCTTTTCCCTTCATGTTTATTGCATTTTTTTTAGCTTCTTCCAGTTGAGTACCTCTTAGCCCACATTTCTATTCTATACTTTTTGGTTAGACAAATGCTTGTCTTTTTTTTTTCTTTTCCCCATTATGAATTTCCCTGACATTCTATCATACACACTATATCATAAATATGGAATGAATTCCCTAATATTGTTTTGTGGAAGGACAAGTAGAGCATAGTAGTCCAATGTAACAACTTAGTTGTTACTGACTTCAAATCATGTTGTTTCTATCCACTACCCTGGTGACCTCAGTCAAGTTACTAAACTTGTGTCTCTTTTAATCATTTCTACTGTACAATGAATTTAAAAATAATGCCTATCTGACAAGATTGCAGAGAGGATTAAATGAATCGCTGTATGTAAAATAATGTTTGGTTCAAGGTAGGCACACTAGGTGTTAACAACAACAACGTTTGTTCTTTTATGTATATGGCATTTTTCAGAACTGATTTGTCAGCTCTTTCAAACTAGAGCTATCCCTTTGTCTTGCACAGGAGAGACTCATATGAAGCAGAAGTTCATAGCCGTTAGGAGACCAAACCTATCAGATTAGTTAGGCAGTCCTCTCAATTTCTTTGAGACCCTCATTTTTTAATGTATAAAAAGGAAGTAATTTTTTCTCACATTGATCTAGTGTATTAAGGTTAAAGTGTTTTGTGTTCAGTAACCCATTACCTACCTCACATATGAGATCATTTACATTAAACATGTTGAAAATGGAGACCTGCAGATGTAAACTGTGTTACCAAAATGATTTTTGATCTATGGGCTCAATATTTGCCTCTCCTTCTCCCCTATCCACCCTAATTGTAAACTCTGTGTAACAAGAATTAGGAGAATTTATTTTTATTTATTTATTTTTATCAGCACATGACAAGTTTATTGAAGAAAGGAAAAAAAATGAAAGAGAGACACCTGTATAGACACAGGAGGACAGTCTTAAAGGACAAGAACTGCTTTGATATTTAGTGAGCAGTGTCCCAGTATTCTCAAGGAGCACCCTCCCAACCGGACCAATCTCAAGTCCAGAAAAGCATTGTTTCCTTTGGAATGGCAAGTGGTGGATATGATTAGAGGCACCTAGTTACATGATACGCTAGTATCTGGAGAAATAGCAGGAGTCAAAGAAAACTTTTAAAATAGTATGTTCTAACTCTTGTTCCATAGAGTTTAGTTTTTGCCTACTGTTTATCAGAGTGATTACTATCTTTTCTCTGAGGTAAGAGAGGTGAGGCTTAGACAAAAGGGAGTAGAATAAATAAGATAAAGAAAACCAAGTAATCATCATGGGAAAAAAAGGAACTGACATAAGGACAATAAAGGCATTAGATTTAAAATGCATAAAAGGTGAAGCCATACAGAATGAATATAATTTTTCTTTAGGCAAGAAACATGACTCATTGAGTCTTTGAAAAGCAGAATATTATTAAAAATATAGTAAAAATAATGAGTACAGAAGGGTATATAATGTGGCCAGCTGGGGGAATTTTTGTGCTGGCTTCTGTGCTAATTATTAAGTATCCCATCTCTCATTCTATATTCAAACTAAGCATCCATAAACTTCTCTAGCAGGAGGAGGCATAGAAAAGATATTCAAATACCAAAGTAACTATGGAAATGCGAGGAACAAAGAAGAATTCTTGAAAGTCTCTGGGTAAAGATAAAAGAAAAACAGAATAAAGAAGATCTCACAGCAGGAGCTTCTGACAGATCTCCAAATCAGGAAGTCAGGGAAGATGAAGTGGAACAAAGCCAAATCTCCACATCCAGGGAGATGGTCCATAGATTTCAACTACCCAGTTAACTTTCAGATAACTCACTCAGGAGAATAGAACTGGAAACATATAAAACATAAGTTTAATTCGCTCAGTAAATGGTGCAAAAAGGAGTAGCAAGAATTTTGAAAATGATCTTACATTCTGAAGATTTTACACACTGCCTAAATGCTTTAAATAACCAGAAGAACCAAACTAACCAAATTCTAAGTATGAATATAATTCTAAAATGCTAGGAAGTAAAGTTTAACTTGCTTGTAAATTAGATGTGTTTGACATTTTATATATATTATATATATAAAGATTATAGATTGTGCCATTTCAAATAGAATGCAAGTACTTTTTAAAAAAAATATATTTATTTTTGCATTAAAGAACTGGGGTATAGGCCAGAGGTGGGGATTGGGAGGGGTGAGAGACAGTGTGGGAAGCAGAACAGGCAGATCCACTGAAATACACTGCTGAAGGGAGCACTGGGGGAGAAAGGAAAAGTCTGCTGTGCCATGTGGGTTGCTCCCTGGCTGGGGATTGAACTCAGGCAACGGACTGAACTCACTCAAGTAATAGCTGTGAGATTTAACCCCTAGACCACTAACGAGGCCCAAAATGCAAGTACTTTTTAATATACATTTCATGTAAATGTTTTTTGGATCTTATCTTCTGGTTAGAGTCTGAAATCTGTGCATTCTGATAATGTATAGATTATCTATTTCTACCCAAATGATGGAGCTTCCATGTTTTCTTTTTATTTTAATTAAAATGTTATTGATTTACCATTAGTTTACAATAATATATATACATTTGGGGGATGCTGCTTCATACACATACTTCATATATGTGTACAAGCCACCCCTCAACCACCACCAAAGTTAGAGTGCCACTGATTCCATGACCAGATTGACCCCCTCTACACTTCCTTCCCACCCCCTGCTGATAACCATATCTTTTTTTTAGATTTATTTTTATTTATGCATACAAGAACTGGGGAGAGAGTTCAGAGGCCAGAGGTCAGAGGGATTCACCAGAGACAGAGTGGGGAAGCAGAAGAGGTGGATCTGCTGAAATACACTTCTGAGGGGAGCAGCAGGCAAGACAGGAGAGGCCTGCTGCACCATGTGGTTAACTCCCTGGCTAGGGATTGAACTCAGGCTGCAATGGCTGGTGATAGCTTGACACTGCTGAGACTTTAACCCTAGCACCACCAGGGAAGCCCTGGTAACCATATCTTTTCAGTATCTAATAGTTAACTTTGTTGTGATTTGTTAGTTTGTTTGCACTGGCTGTTTGTATTCCACATATGAGAGAAATCATCTGGTAATTGTATTTTACTTTCTGATTTATATCACTTAGCATAATTGCTTTATGTTGCCCATTTTTAATAATAGTCAAGCAGTATGCCATTAAGTATATATCCCACTACTTGTTTATGCAGTCATCTGCTGATGTGCATTTAGACTGTTTCCAAAGTCTTAGCTGTTGTGAATAAGGCTGCTATGAACATAGGGGTGCATATTTTTTTTAAGTTCTGTTTTCATAATCTTCAAATAAATATCTAGAAGTGCTATTGGTGTGTCACACTAGATTTTTATTTTTATTTTTTAAATTTTTTTTAAAGATTTATTTATTTATACAAGAACTGGGGTACAGACCAGAGGTGCAGGAGGGTGAGAGAATTCACCAGAGATAGAGCGGGATGCAGAACAGGCAGACGGACCGAAGACACTGCTGTGGGGAGCAGCGGGCGAGACAGGAGAGGTCTGCTGTGTCATGTGGGTATCTCCCTGGCCAGCTGGAAATCGAGCCCGCACTGCTTAACCTGCGGCACCACTGGGGAGGTCCTATTTTTATTTTTTAAGTAATCAATGTTTTCCTTAGTGGCTACCATTAGTTTGTTTGAGTTGTATGGATTGCATGAGTTCTTTGTAACTCATAGTTGTATGAGTTTTTTTGTAAATCCTGGATATTAGCCTCTTGTCTGATGAGACTTTTTCCCATTCAGTAGGATGTATTTTTGTCTGTCCCTCCCACCCACCACAAGATTTCTTATCTTTGTATATGGTATAATCATGAGGTCTCTTGAGGCCTAGTCTTGCAGTTCCTACAATATCATTTCCTCCTCATTCAGTCAAAGTCTTAAGGCCAGTCACTTCAAGTGGTGGTGAAAGTGATTTTTTTCTGCATTGGAGAGTTAGGGAAAAAAAAAATCTGTGGCTATTTTTCATCTATGATAGGTATTTAACTCAATTACAAAATGAAAAAAGTGATATGTAAGAATTTGACTTAAATTGAAAACTGTTGCATTATTGCAAAGTATTATTATTATGGGACTGACCCACTGTTCCTTCCCTCCTTCTCCAGGGTCTTTTTTGGCAGGTATCCTCATGAGGAATTTTAAGACAGGAAGCTGCATTATCGGAAGGTTGTTTGGGGTGTGGCCACTGGCTATTTACTTCTTGAAATTCAGTGTCTTATATATGAATCTGCTATGAATTCAATGACATAGAAAGTACACTGAATTTCAGAAAGAAAAATTTTTCTGTGTGCTGTAAATCTTGTGATATTTGTCATTAGCTCAAGCACTGTTTCAAAGTTCAAAGGAAATTTATACTTCAATAAGGAAGGTTTTTATCTTCTTAAAGTAGGTATCAGAGGTCTACAGAAAAAATAGTCAAGCAAAAAAAAAAAAAAGTAAGGTTGAATAATCTTGTTTATTCAGCTCATTGATATCCTCATAAGGACCTAATAGTGACAGGGGCCTGAGGATTAGCAACTCTTTATTGTGGGCACCTCTTGTGGGGATCCCCCAATGCAGGAGTCCCCTTCTCTGAGGGGCAGCCAAACTGCACAGATAGGTCCTCTCCTTGCCCCTGCCCTGATAGTCATTTTAATGTTCAAAAACCTCCCCCTGGGCTAGGGCTCATTGAATCAGGTTTGTCATCTGACCTAAGGTGAACCAATCAGTTTATTTCTCAGAAGCTGGAAAAGTTGCTAGAAGAGCCACCTTGTTATTGAAAGTTGTTGGTGTAGGAGATACATTGCTGCATACTGGAAGGAGGCCCACAACCTCCTGCAGAAGAAAATACACGAAACTGCCCTAATTCCTTCCTTTTCTGATATGAGGTCTAATTCTTTGTTAGATTTGGAAAGATAAAGTATTCTTCCCATAAATTCCCTGTTTTCTGTTCCTTGCTATCCAAAGAAACTTAAACAGAAAGCAGCGACAACCATGGCTGAATGGTTTGAAGGAAATGGTTTATCTGGATGCCATTTCATTGATTGATTCATGAGTCATTTATTGAGGACTTATTACATTGCACTCATAGAGATAGGCACACATATAAGATGTGGGGAGATGGTCATGCAAACGTAATTTCACGAGTTTTGATAATGTTCCAGTAGAGATACTTACAAGTGACGTGGAAGTAAAGATAAGAGTATGAATGAACTCTCCAGGTAGGTTGGGAAACTGGGGTTAATCAGCTTGAAGAAGGATATAAGCTAAGGACTAAATCAAAGCTGTACAGAAAATTCAATCTCATTACATTCAGTGGCAGCAAATGAAGAATTTCTATATAGAGACTGAAGACCAGCTGTTTTCAGTATCGACTCAGCTTTGCCGAGTGGAAACTGATTTGAACAGCAGCGTGAGAGACTTAGATTATATGTGGAAGAATTTCCTGACAGTGAAAGTTGTTAATGTTGGGAGATTGTAGAAGCTTCTCCTCAGGAGGTTTAAAAAATAACGTAGCTCTTCATCTGCCTGGGATAACATTATTTCCTTCAATACTGTCTAAAAGGTAGGGAAATGGAAGATAATCACTCAAGGTCTTTTCTAGCATAGAGGTTTTTTAACGATTCTGTCACTTTTTAGAAAAGCATTATCAAATCGATAAAAAATAAAATTACAAGCTGAAAAGTAATGCAGAAAAATAGAAAAATAATAAACTTATTAATTCCTTCTTGAGTCAGAAGTGGAGACAAAAAATCTTCAATATTTGTTATTTTAGAAATTACTTTGAAATCACTTAATTTATTGGTTCTAAAACCCCAAGGATTGCTAATGGAGCCCGTCTTTTTCTTCCCAACCCAGAGTCTGCATAGTTTTCCCTAATTTACTTAACTACTCACCTTATCTTACAGAATATTTTGTGTATGTTTATCATATCATTTTATTTTTATTGTGATCTTACACAAATTTAGAGAATAAAACCATCAAATGAACTCTGCATCACTCAAAATGATGTTTGTCCTTTTATTTTTTAAAGATTCTTTTATTTTTTTATTTATAGAATAGCTGAGGTATAGGCCAGAGGCGTAAGAGGGTGAGAGGATTCACCAGAGACAGAGTGGAAAACAGAATGGGCAGATAGAAAGTAGGTGCAACAGGAGAGGTCTGCCGCGCCATGTGGGAATCTCCCTGGCTGGCCGGGATTCAAACCTGTGTTGCAGAGGCTGCAGACAGCTTCACAGTGCTGCGCTCAACTTGCTGCACCACTGGGGAGACCCCTATGTCCGTCCTTTTTAAGGTTTGCCACCTACATTTCACTTAGATTATTTTTGAATTCTACTTTCTTCCACATGATAGACTTCATTTATCCTCTTTCAAGTGTTGATGTATTCCCAATTCTTGCCACGTTTATTAGCACTTTAGCACATCACTGTGAATTCACAGATTTTGATATATGTAATAAGTGGGGTGGGTAGAGCTGAGTGGGAGGACAGGTGGTGTGGAAGCATCGATGATGGGATGAAATCATCACCAGCTCAGATCTGTCACTGTAGCCTCCTCTCCAGTGAATCCATCCATCCTTCCCTTGTCCTTCTTCCCTCTCTCTCCCTTTCTCCCTCCTTCCCTTGGTCTCTCCCACCATCCCTTTCTTCCAAAGAGGTCAGCATGAGCTTAAAATTAGAGCATGTGTTCAGAGAATTGTGTGTTTGGATTAAGGATAGGTATATGACTAAAAAATGAAACTAGAAAATGAAGGTAAAATTTGCTGGACCACAGAGTTTTGTTAATTGGGTAGGATTGGGAAACAAGTAAAATGGCATGTGGAAGATAACCATAGAACTGGTCTATAGCAAAATGATTTTGAGAAGGGTCAGTAATTGGTTTAGATACCGTTAAGGTAGGGAATTACATATGAAACACATTAATATTTTATGTTAAAACCTTAAAAATGTTTTGTTTTGCAACCATCCCAGGCCAGGTAGGTTCACTGTCAGTTCTTGCAGATGAAAAGAGACTACGATAGATTTTTTACAGGCCTTTAATGCTGAATCAGGGAACAGACCAGCTTTCTCTCTTAGCATTTCTCCAGCTGTCTCCTCCTGTCTGTAGTCCATCTCAGAACAATGCTGCCCTTGTGGCCCCGTGCCCTCAGCACAGGTGTCCCTATTTGTATATACACACATGCCCCACGCTCTCTGGGTCTAAGTATCCATAATTTCAAGTGCTCATGCAACACTGCAGGAGCTAGTCATAGATGCTAATGGTGGGAGGGTATAAAAAAGCCTGCTAACTTTATTTAGCCTACAAAATACATACACCACGATTTTAATATTGGCCCGCAGGCCTTATTTTTAGAAATGTGCATCTATTTGCTGATATCCTAAGTTGTTATTATTATTATTACTATTATTATATTGCTGCCTATCTACAGAAAATGTTGGAGAGGATAGGGAAAATAGTAAGGTGATTTCACGTGTAGTGCAACAAGGGCACTGCAACCCAAGAGAGGGAGGGGACAGCAGCAAGGTGAGCCTGTTTTTGGTGATCCAAGAGCTCACCTATGTCAGAGACCCTCACACCTGGGAATTACACTGGAGAGGAGAGTGCACATAACCAGGAGTGGAAATAGGAGAGTGTAGGGTAAGTGATTATCAGGCTTTTCTGCCCTCTCGCCATTAGGATTAATGATGGATCCCTGCGGTCCTGAATGCATGCCTGGAGTGTGGTGTGGGCATACGTAGGTGGGTACACCTGGGCTGAGACTGGGCTTATAAGGGTGGTGTCACAGGGAACCAACAGAATGAAAGAGAAGCAGGAGAGAACCAGATCAGAAGAGAACGCCGGAGAGCCCAGGAAGAGTAAAGACTCGCTGGCCCCTGGCACCCCTGCCTGCTGTGTACCTGGTAAAATCTAAATAAAAGCTGAAAAAGCCACCAAGAGCTCCAGGACTCTCCTTTACTCATCTGCTCAGATCATAGAGCTCCAGCATCTGTGCCCTTCCTGGCATGACAGAGGGGACTTCCTCTGGAGAACAATAAGACTTTGGAGAGCAGAGATTCACCACTTAAGTGCTGGGGGAGCAGACAGACACCAGGCAAAGACAAATTCCTTACTGCTAGAGATCAGCTGGGGAGCAAGGGTTGTGCTCAAAATACCCCACACCTCTGCCACTTCTGGACTCTGAGTCCAGAGTGACAGCCAGATTAGTGTTTGTCCTACAACATCCAGGCGTAGGCACTGGAACTGAAGACTTTGGGGAAGATCCTGTTAGTGGAACTTGATGGGAGCTGAACAGCCCCACCTGTGCCCACTCTGGGGCTTTCACAAGACAGGCTCCTTTCTACAACTGGCTTCTGTGTTATGTGAAAAACCTGTCCCATTTCAGTCTGGGGCAGTTGCTGGGATTACATTCACCTTATCCAATCATTTGTAGGTGTGAAGAGAACTGAAGGCTCACCCTTCCATGAGTAACAGGGAACTCCTTTCTACTTAAACTGAGACATCAGTCTTTTTCTACCTTTGGTCTTGAACTGAAACATTGACATTTTTTGGGTCTCGAGTCTGCTGACTCCCAGACTGAACTACACCATCAGGTCACTTGGATCCAGCTTACAGACTGGGCCTTAAGATCACCTCCATAATCACATAAGCCAATTCTTTAAAATAAATTTCTTTTTATATAGATATATGTCCTGTTGATTCTATTATTTTGCAAAACACTGACTAATATTCTTCTTTCATATTAACCCTCAAGTTGGGTGATATGTGAAATGTTTTGGGGATCTGGCTGAAAGGAAATGGAAAGGAGGGATCCTTTAGTTGAATATATTTATGTAGTTTGCAGTCACTTCTGTGTGTAGTAATTATCCTAGTATGAGAAGGGTGTCTGGCATTATTCCCCTGCTACTGTAGCAGCTCACCTGGCAAATGACTGAAGACACAGGGCTAGTGCTGTATCACTAGGAAAATATGCTTTGGCAACTGAAACTAAAAGCATATGGATGTAAGAGGAAAAATGATGTCAAAGATATATCCCATGGAGTGTTTACTACCTTTCACATTGGGATCTGCATAGATAGGGCCTGCTGCATCATGTTTGACATCAATACAGAGGCCGCAGGGCAACAAGCAAGAAGTATGCAGCATGGGTGTGAGATGTGGCATAATAAGGTTATACCTGCACGAAGTCGACCACTGCAGCAGTCGCCCAACAAGAGATAGGTAAGACTGAGTTATACATTCTTTATATAAAGTAATATATAGGATTGTATATAATGGTGTAGAAGACATGTTTGAAATGTGGGGATCTGTCTTCAGTTCTAGAACATTTCCTGCCTTCTGTCTTCAAATATTAACTCTTTCCAATTCTCATTCTAAAATTCTTATTAACTATTTGAACTTCTCATTCTGTTTACAACTTCTTTTAATTTTGCTTTCATGTAATCCAGTTCTTCTTTTCTGCATTTTGACTAATTTTCTAGGTTCTAGCTTTTAATTCATCAGTTCTTTCTTCAGATGTGTCTGCCATACAATTCAACACATCCCTTATGGATTTAATTTTAGTGATTGCATTTTTCATTTCCAGAATTTGTTATTATTAAAAAAAACTATCTGTTCTGTTTTTATAGAGGCATAGTACTTTTCTTATATTCTCCACTTATCATTTTTTTTTTTAAACTGAGGTAATGGCTTACATTGTTATTTGTGCTTTAGAGATATAGGATCGCCTCTACCTCCCTACCTCCAGCCCCAGGAGTTGTTACCATATCAAAGCCACCACCAAAGCACCCATGGTCTATCCCCACAGTAGAGTAGGACAACGTAATGGAGCTAACAAACATTAACAGAGGAGATTGTTCACAAAAGACATTTACAAATACCCCTCAGGTGACAGGTCATCCTGATTCCTTCAGGTGCCTCGAAGATGGGATGACAGGACAGAGACTGGTTGCCATGCTCTCCTGCACAATCTGGCCCTAAAAGCAGAGCCTGCACACAGGTGCCCCGGCGCTGAGCGACACACTGGCAGCCATCTGTGGGGAGACTCACTCCCAGGCCAGCTTGGGCCCAGGTTTCCCTTCACCCACATGTTCCAGTGCAACCGTCCTAGTTTATCATCTTGAACACTGTAAATCTGTTAATTTTGAAGTTTCTTTCAGATTTTTTCTGTTTCTCTAGTTCTTGACAAAAATTCTCCTTTTGCTTTTTTTCAAGGTAGATTAATTTTTCCTGTGAGTTGTTTCTCATGGGAGTTTTGGCTCCTGAAAAGATTCCTATGAACAGTGTCAATTTTGCTTTTACTCAAGCTTTGAGTTCCACTTGGATTTGATCAGGTTTGGTTTTTTAATGTCAACTCTTTAGCTTAGAATCTCACCATGTTGGTAGTTTGAAGCCAGACCACATGCCCTGTGTATCTCACACTGGGGGTTTAGTATTTTCTAGAATGTTTAACCAGACAGTGGACTGCTTCCCTATCAGTGTTGAACTTATTTGAGGCCCATGTCCTTGCAGGCAGTCTTCCTAACTGGGAGGGCATGCATATAGCTCAGGTGCAGGCCCCTGAGGCCAGGGGGCTGAGGCCTGGACTCCCCTGTCTCTCAGGTAGGTATTAAAGACCCAACCTTCAGGTCTCTATCCTTTTCTAATTATCATGTAAAATTCTGACTTCTGTTTCTGCTCACTGCTCTCAGTTTGAATTTTGTCTTTATTTCTAGCACCTAGAAAATATTTCTTCTTGTTTACAATATATCCATGTTGTTTGTTTTTATTTTAAATTGTGTTCAGAATTTCTATATGTTTGGCGCCAGGGCTGGGGTGGCCAGTGTGGGACAGGAGAGGCGTCCCTCATCAGTGGTCTGTTTTCTTGTGTGGATCTGTTCATCTCCTTGGAGAAATTATTCTGGTTAAGGAACTGCGCTTTGTTCATCATTGTTTCCCCAATGTATTTTCCTATCATATATCATTAGATTCATAAGCCCTGAGTAGTAGGAACAATTAGTACTTCATTTTATAGGTGAGGAAATAAGATTTAAAAAGCTTAAATGATTTTGGTAGATATTGTCAATAGATGACTAAGTATGATTAACACCCAGGTCTTACACCAACTCTAAAAGCCTATATTGTGGCATGCTGCTAGCTTCTCCAATTTTTTCCCAATGGGGCATTTCCAGGGAATTGTAGTGCAACTGGTTCTTATTCCTTTTTTTTTTTTTTTTTAAGATTTATTTATTTATTTATACAAGCACTGGGTACAGTCAGAAGCGCGGGAGGGTGAGAGAATTCACCAGAGCCAGAGCGGGGAGCAGAGCAGGCAGAAGGACTGAAGTACACCGCTAAGAGGAGCAGCGGGCGGCAGGAGAGGTCTGCGTGACATGTGGGACCCTTCTCCAGTGGCTGGGGAGCAGCCGGGGATTGAACTGGTGCTGCAGAGGCTGTGGGCAGCTTCGCAACCCAGGGCTCAACCGCTGCGCCACTGGGGAGGCCCGGTTCTTATTCCTTGATGACATTATCTGGGTTGTTATTTTTCTGATAATATTTCATTAATGTGGCTTTTTCCACCGTATATATCTATCTTTGCCCCCAAAGAATGGGGGAGAATGATGAATTACATATGCTTTCTAAAAGCAGAGGAAGGCTAGATAAAGTTTAGTGGAAGACTATTCTGATTTTCTCTTGGTGCCTAGTTCAGTTTCTGGGAGGTGAGTATGACATTTGCTCACCTCTCCTATGAAATTACTTGTTATCTCCCCTTATTTTTTCTTAGTAGCCAAACCTCTGTGTCAATGAGATTCCTTTTCTCCTATACTTTCTTTTTTTTAATATTTATTTATTCATTCATTCATTCATTCATTCATTCATTTATACAAGCACCGGGTACAGTCAGAAGTGCAGGAGGGTGAGAGAATTCACCAGAGCGGAGAACAGAATAGGGAGAATGATGAAATACACTGCTGAGGGGAGCAGTGGGCGCGGTAGGAGAGGTTGCGCGCCATGTGGGACCCTTGCCCCGTAGCCAGGGATCAAACCAGCACTGCAGAGGCTGTGGGTAGCTTCGCAACCCAGTGCTCAACCACTGTGCCACCAGGGGAAGCCCTCTCCTATACTTTCAATCTGTTCTGTGTTGCTTCCAATCCAATGACATTATTTATTTATTTGTTTTGTTTTGTTTTTTAATTAATTTTTAAATTTTTTTGACATCATTGTTCATTTTTAAACAATATTTGCTTCCTCCCACCCCTTCAGGTGTAGTCCCCATAGAGTTTCCTTCACCAATGCACCTGTGCACCATCACCTCAGTCCACCTCCCTCCTTCCCTCTGATCCCTCTCCCTCCTCCTCCCCTGCAGTATGTCTCTGATTTATAATTGTCTGTTTTTGCTTTGTTGTGTTTTGTACTGTTATTATTGTTTACACTGATGTCTTATTTGGTTCCCCTATATTCCTGCTATAAGTGAAAACATCTGATTTTTTCTTTTTCCTTCTGGCTTATTTCACTGAGCATAATTCCTTCTAGCTCCATCCACATTGCTGTGAATGGCATGAGTTTATTTTTTTGGTTGCTGAATAATATTCCATTGTGTATATGTACCACATCTTCTTGATCCAGTCATCTATTTTTGGGCATTTGGGTTGTTTCCAGGTTTTACCTATTGTAAATAGTGCTGCAATAATCCAATGACATTTAAATATGCCGTTTTTTCCCCCCACTAATTTGAACACAAACCTTGTTTCTGCCTTAGGTTCCTAGTTAATTGTGCTGTTACTGCTAGTGCACAGACTAAGGGGCACTCCAGGCCCCCCTAATTCACATACTCTAAAGGGGTCTCACCATCTGTGTGCACACACAAAAAGCATACTATTCATGTGAAAGAACTTTAATGGAATTAGTGTTCATAGAGAGAAAAGAAGAAAGGATATTTCAAATAAGACACCACAAATTACCAATCCCCTCCCGGGTAAATGCCCAGCCAAATAGTGTCAGCCCAAAACAGGACCACTGAAGCCCCAAAGCTTGCTACAAATCTAAAGCACCTGCAGGTGGGGAACTATAGCAAAGGGATTCTGAGGCAGTCCCAGAAAGCTGGGACCAAAGGAACAAAATCAAAGTATCAATCAATGAAATGGCTGCCATTGTCAGCCTCCCCACTTGTGTCTCACTATGTGTCTTTTTCAAGTGTCTCTATATACCTCTCCTCTGTGTGCCCCTTCCAAGTCCCTCAGATCCAAAGCAAGAAGCAAGTGGGCCTTTCTCCACTTGTCTCTCTGAACCTGCTTGCCATACATCATACATAGCTTTACCAGGGTGCTCAGCTCCTTACTAAGTAGGGTAGGGAGCATAATGCCTCCCCTTTTTATGGAGATTTCTCTATTACATTATTACTGCCATTTCTGTGCCATTGCAGAGTTCTCTGAACAGCCCCCACCACGCTGCCCACTCTGAATTGGAGCGTAGGCCCCACATGATTGTCCTGGCTGAACTGAACCCTCCATTCCTGGGTGCCCTCAATGCTGTTCAGATTGAATCAAAAAGTTACACTATAGGCAAAAATTTGACTTCCTAATGATTGCTAAAATTTGGAAGCGTGGAGTATTTTCCCTATGGGGTGAAGCTTGACCTATGAGATTCAAGGTTTGGAAAAGATAAGATAAATTCTCAACCCAATTCCTGTCTACACACTATATATATTGATATATGGTTTCTTCTTATAGCCCCTCAAAAAGACCTTCAGGCACACCCACTGAGCAATATGTTTCTTTGTGGATCATTCTGAAGTGACAATTCGTACTTTAGACCTGTTTATCATATTGCTTTGCATTGCTCCTTGCTTTAATTCCTCCTTTCCTTACCTCACTTACCTTGGCTGGCATCTCACAAAGAAACCTGTCTTAATTCCTGCTTCAGGCTCTGTTTCCTAGAACACCTGGGCTAAGATACTCATTATAAAATAATTTTCTCAACCCCACATCCCTCTCAATCTATTCCACTTATACCTCACTTCCTTTTAAACTTTTTGAAAGATTTTTTTTTCTGTGCTTTATCTCTGTTTTCTAATCTGCCATTCTTTCCTCAATCTAGTTTCTCTCTACCATTTCTCTAAAACTGCTTTCACCAAGATCAATAATGACCTTGCTGTTGTTAAATCCAAAGGATAATTTTCAGACTTTATCTTACTTGATCTATCTACAGCCCTTGACATTGACCTTACCGCCTTCCAACATTGTCTTTCCCTGAATTCCAGACAATGCACTCTTGTGTTTCTTTATTTTTTTTGTTTTTATATTATGTTTAACATCGATTTATAACACTGTATAATTTTAGTAGTGTAGGTTTCATTTCTACAAATGTATGTTATCACACCACCTCTACTATCAAAGCACTTCCACCATTGTCCTTTGAGCCTCCCTGTTAGTGGGCAGAAGTGTTATAGGACAGGGAGATGGGCACCCCAGAACTCCCAATCCTGCCTATTCTACTTAGGTTCAGTTATCTACCACATCAAGAAAAACACATAAGGCCTTTAATGGAAAGGAACTTTAATACAATTAGTGTGCAAGAAAGAAAAGAGGAAGAATAAAGTCTCCAAATCAAGTATCAGAAGTTACCCATCCCATCATGGGTAAATGTCCAGCCAAACAGTGTTGGCCCAAAGCAAGGCCTGAAAGCCTGCCATAAGTCTAAAGCACTTTCTGGTGGGGATCCATCAGAAAGGGATGGAAGGGGCCAGATAAATCTGGAAGGAAAAGAGCAAAATCAAAATAAAGGTAAACACTGCCATTATTAACCTCCCCACAGGTCTCTCGCCCACATCTGGTTGACCCAGTCCAAGGCCAAGAAGCAAGTGCAGCTTCATCATATGTATCTCTGTTCCATGTGCCTCCTTCAGGTCTCCTGACTCCCAATCCTTCTTCCCTCCTTCCCCAGTCTTTTCTCCTACTTCTCCTCCTCCCTGTTTAGCTCCACCATCCCTTGGGTAGGGTAGGGAACCTCCCTTTTTCCTGGGGACCACCCTGTTATGGAAGGAGGAGAACCCTAGAAGCCCCAAACCTGCATGCTCCAAATGGTTTCTGCCATCTACCACATAAAGACAAAACGGATACTAGTGTGCAAGACCTTTGATAGAAAGGATCTTTACTACATAGTGTACGATAGAGAAAGAGAAAGTAAAATAATATCCAATTAAACACCATTCCCTCATAGGTAAATGCCTAGCCAAATGCGGTTGGCCCAAAGCAGGGCCATTTGAGGTACCTTCTGGTAGAGAACCATAAGAATGGGGCAGAGGGGGCCAGGTGTGTCTGAAAGAATAATTGCAAAATCAAAATACAAGTCAAGAAAAAGGCTGCCATTGTCAGCCTCCTCATGGGTGTCTCACCCACTTTTCTGTCTCTTTCAAGTGTCTCCTTCCATGTCCCCCAAGTCCCTGGTACAAGTCCAAGGCTGAGAAGCAAGTGTGGCTTCTTCACAGGTCTCTCTGCTGCGTGTGCCTCCTCCAGTGTTCTTTTTCCATCTGTCTCCATGTCTTCCTCCTCTTTCCTCTCCTTCTCTGTCCTTTACTCAGTCTTTTCTAGCTTTACCTGCTCAGCTCCACCCTTCCTTAGGGTGGGGCAGGGAACCTGGAACCACCCCTTTCCCTGGGGATTACCCTGTTACATCACCACCTCCTTCTCCTTCTTTCTCTGCTCACACCTCCCCATGCCCCACCCAACCCCTCTGGTAGATTCAATTGTGCAGTTAATGTGTGAGGTTTTATTTTGGTTTGTTTCTGTCTGCCCCTTTGCTTTGTTTTTCCTACTCCATACATGATTGAAATCATTAGGTATTTGCTTTTTTCCTTTAGCTTATTTTGCTTAGCATAATCCCCCCAAGTTCCATCTATAATGTACAAATGGCCAAATTTTGCTTTTTTTGCAGTTGAGTAGTATTCCATTGTGTATATATCACCACATCTTCTTTTCCACGCCTCTGTTGTTGGGCACTTATATTCTTCCATGGCTTTGCTATTGCAAACATGCAATCTTGGTTTTTATCTTAGCATTATACAGCTGCCCTACCTGAGTCACCTTTTTAGGTCCTATAAATATTGATGTTTCCCAGGGTTCTGTCCTCAGTCCCCTCCCCTTCCATTCCCTTCCTTTCCCTTTTCTCAGGACTTTCTTGATTTTAACATGAAAGCTCTTAAAGTTGTGGAACTTCCCACAGTCCATGAAAACTAGAAAGGTTTCCAGGAGCTGTTTCAGTTTTAAAACTGGAAGTCTCACATCTTGGGAATCCCTCCAGTCCTTGGCAAGGCAGGAAAGTTGGTCACCCTTTCCTCCACATCCAATCTATCATCAAGGCCCATTGAGTCCAACTTTTTAATATGTCTAGCTTTCCAGTTTTCTTCCTTCCCACCACTACTATAACCAATACAGGTCATTAACATTTCTTGCCTGGATTGCTGCAAAGCTTTAAACTTTTCTTTTGCTTCTATCATTGCTTCCTCCACCCCATTCCCCAAATTGCTGCTAGAGTAATCTTTTTAAACTATAAACCGGATGATGTCATTCTTCTCACTGAAGCTTTTTAGCTGTTCCCTATTTGCACGAAAACAAGGTGCATACTTTTTAAGATGGTTTACATGACCTCTTGTAAAATCATCCTGCTTATTCTTCCAGAGTCATTCCTTCTCTATACAGCAAAGAAGCCCAGATGTCAATTGTGCTGTCTATAAAAGCAGCTTTTGTTTTTGTTTTACACCTACATAGACACAGAACTCACATATGTCTTCATATTCTCTTTCTCCAATCCACTTTTACATAAGTCATAGTGAGAAATGTGAAAGGCACAAGGGAGATCAAAGTGATATTCTATCACATGTGGTCTAATAACAACCCCAATTCCATTTGATATGTTTTATGCTGAAAGTTCTCAGCTGTGGCACTCATAAGATTTTGTTTGTGTCTCTGCTTTTCCTGCCAGGTATAATCTGCCTCCCTGGAGCTACTCCCTTCACCCCCTCAAATCTTCACACTCATCTCTTTATTATACTGCGCAATTTGGCTTTGCTCTAGAATTTGTTCTTAAGTGTACAATCTCAGTTCTAAGGGCTCAACAAAACAAAATGTCCTACTTTTGTAGATTCCATTCTTGCTTAGTGACCATATTTTTAACTTGAATTTGCCCCTTGAGGTCTCACCTCTCACATTAAAATATTTCTTTAATAATACTGTATTATACTCCTAGAAGAATCATTCCACCAGCTTCTAAGAGAGTCTCTTTATTTCGTTACATATGTTTCAACTGTACTGGCTTTCTGTTATTCTCATAGATTCTGTTCTCTCCCTCTTTGTCATTGTATAAACTGCCATTCTGCTTGTGATACTTTACTACCATTTATCCTCCCCCTCTCCCCCAAAAGATAGACTGATTAATAAATATACCTAAAATTATGAGATTTTTATGTCTTCTTGCTAAAATTGGTCTTGAATATCAGGAAGAATGGACTCCATTTTATAAACTGAATCAGTGTGAGATGTAGTTCATGGGGTTTGATTTGGACAAAGAAATTCCTAATTATATCATGACTTATTTCAGTATTTTTAATCATCATGGCATGATGAAATTCACTGCACTGATCTCTAGGGGATTAGAAAGAAAACTAATTTCAGTTTTTGAAAGTCATTTCCAAGACCTCCAAGGAAGGTTTATAAAGGACATGAAAGAGGCTTGAGAATTACATAGCTTCAGTTTGATTCTAAGGCTTAGAATTAGTACAATTAATCAAAACTGCAAGCCACGGTTCCTTCTACCAACAGTATGCAAAACACATGGCCACTGTGTGCAGTGTGAGCAATCATGTACTTTCACAGGTTGGTCATATTCAAATAAACTAATTTATTTTCTTGATGACATCATTGAGAATATCTTCATTTTCACTAGTGCTAACCATTAGAGATTTTTAAAAGGACAGTAGATTAACTTCTTGTTGTATATGGTACAGCATAATGCATGGGTTTCTCAGTGTTCTTTCTCAGCATTAGACCCCTGAGCTTCAAAGCCTGGAGAAGAGTAAGGATTAACAAAACAAATACAGAGCTAGAGTTTGGAACCCAGATTTCCATCCAGCTATATATTTTCTTGTCACTTTAAATCCTCTTTACTTTCTTATCTTTTAAACAATCTTTACACTCATATTTTAAAAGAGAGATCCTCTAATGGAATTGTTTGATTTTTCTTTAAGCTTCTTTCCTTGACTTCCGTTTTGTTATACTTTTAGGAATAATTAATTTATGATGTAACTTGTTTTAAAATGGGACCATTAGATAGAGTGATAAATCTATTTCCCAGACTTACTGTTACCCAATTTAAATATTAAAAATATAAATTATAAGCCAACCAATAATTCAAATATAAAAAATGTGAGAATTTCTTGTTTCCTTACTCAGAGATGTAAAATGAAGCAATAGATGTGAAAATACTTTGAAAACTAAAAATGCTTTGCAATTTTAGGTGGCCCTACCATCTTTCAGACTTATAAAGGCCAACCCTCAACCTATTCATCCCTCCAACTATTTACTATCCATGCATCCTTCTCTTCCTTCTTTCAGTAAGTATTCATTGAGCACTTAATGTTTACATGCAACAGATACGATATTTGTTCTCATAGGACTTATACTCTTTGTAAATAGTAAGTAGACAATTTAAATCAAGATTGATAAAGGAGGGCCTCTCCAGTGGTGCAGTGGGTTGAGTGCTGCCCCGTGAAGCTGTCCTCAGCCTCTGCAGTGCGGGTTCAGTTCCCGGCTGGCCAGGGAGAAACCCACATGGCATGCCTCACCCAGTGCTCCCCTCAGCAGTGTCTTCGGTCCGTCTGCCTGTTCTGCTCCCTGCTCTGTCTCTGGTGAATTCTCTCACCCTCCCACACCTCTGACCTGTACCCCGGTTCTTATATAAATAAATAAATCTTTAAAAAAATCGATAAAGGATATAATTAAGAAAGGAAATGTGGGATGGAATTATGGGATGATGATGGTTAGGGAAGTTTTTTCACAAAAATTGTCTAGAGTGAGAACTCAAGGAGCTCTCATGGGAAGATATGGGAAATATTTTAGGTCTCATGGGAAGTATGGGTAATAGCAGGCCATACAGAGGTGATAGAATGTTACAAGTAGAACATTGTGTGCAAGCACCCTGAGGCAAGAGTCAGTGTAGTTCAACAAAAATTTCAAGGTAGCTGCTCTGTGGGGTAAGAAATCTTCACTGGAATTGTTTATGAACAAAGTAGTAGCTAGTTCCATAGAATAGCTGATGTGTGAAAGGTATGAGGTTTATCTGTTTGCAACTGTTCTTTGGCCTCAAGTCTTCAATTGAATTATAATATCCCTGACAGCTCTTTTGTCTTTTTTTTTTTTTTTTAATAAATAAATCTGTGGACAATGGGTTGTTAAGACTCCAAATCTTTTTTTAAGTCACAACATTCCAGTTTGAAATCCTGCTACATTATAAATCTCTTCCCACTCTCAATCTTTGGTCATGATGAAGTACTGGGACTTCCAACATGTTACAGACATTTTAGTAAATCTAGCTTTTACACATGACTTATCCTCTCCTTGGGTCTTACAGTAAGACTCTGGGTGTTGCAGTGAAAGACAAATTGAGTAACACAAATCTTGATGTACTAAAAATCATTCTACCATTCTATGGTGATTGAAACATTGCTTTAAATCAAGCTGATATGCTTGATACTTCTCTTTGTAGAATTATTTCCCAGATTGTATGTAAATTAAAATATAATATCCCATAAGTTTTCCTTATCATCCCAAGATTCAGTTTAGGCTCAAACTGAAATCCATGCTACTGATTCAATTCATACATTCATTTCAGTCATTCATTGTTTTTCTTATTTATTCAATCAATATATTTATTGAATGTCTGTTCTTATTCTCAGAGTTGCAACTATGTGCACCAGGGCATGACCCTCACTTGTGCAGTCTAGTGGGTTCTAGCTATAGACAGTCCCCAACTTCTCCTCATTATCAGGGTGGATTACGTTACAATGTGGATTATAAACAATGTTCATTCTTTCACTGGAAGTCCTTAGGCTAGGCCAGAATCTTTTGGCCCCCAGTTGCTTGTTCTCAGACAATTCAGTATGAAGGTTTCTCTGAGACAGAAAGTAAAAATCCCCCAGTCACACATTCTCACATTAAATAGAATATCTGACTTATTGGGAATCTTGAATCGTATACTATTTGCTGAATCTGAACCATTCTTTTTCTTAGCTCCTTGAGGGTTAACTATATTGCAATGTATGGTTTTCTCTACAAGAACGAACTCATCATCCAAAGTGTTTTTTTGTTGTTGTTGTTTAGAATCATAAACTTTTTTTTACTGTGATAAAGTATAATAATACACAATTTATCATTTTAACCATTTCTGTGACACTAAATACATTCATCCCTATGATCCATCTCCTAAGCTTTTCACCTTTTCAAACTGAAACTCTGTAACTCTGTGCCCATTAAGTAATGATTTCTCAAAACATTTTTCTCAACATCCAGCAACTCAACTTCTCTTAATCATTCTACTTTCTATGAATTTCACTATTCCAGATACCTTATTTAAATGCGATCATATGGTGTTTGTCCTTTTGTGACAGCTTTATTCCACTTACCATTAATATCTTCAAGATTCATCCATGTTGTAGCATTTCTTAGGATTTCCTTCATTTTTAAGAACAAATAAATTCCCACTGTATGGATCTTCCCACACACAGTTTGCTTGCCTATTCATTCATTGGTGGTCTGGGATGCTTTTTTCTACCTGTTAAGTGGAGTCTCATCTTGACTACTAAGATCTACATGCCTCTATATCTTGCACGGTAAGCAGAGACAATTAAAAACAGAACATTTTGCTTTGTGGCATTAATGAACTAGGTTCTAAAATCTGCAGCTGTCACTCAAGAAGATGTAATTTTACAATAAATTATATTACTGCTGCTTTTTATTAGCAGTAGCAGCCCTGAAATAACATTAGAAAATGACTGCTTTATGGAAAAAAGTCTGTTTAAGAATTTTAGTTGTCTTGAAATGTAAATTCATTGAAGTTAAATGAAATTAAAAATTCAGTGCTTCATCACACTAGCCACATTTCAAACGCCTGACCATCATTGCTCACGGTTACCTATTGAGCAGCACAGACTATTTCTGTCACCACAGAGAATTCTATTCCACAGTGCTGATTGTGTTAGCTTAGATTTTCTCCCCCAAAGTCGTTAGGGATCATTTAGACTTCATAAAACTCATTGCCGCCTAACAGAGTGTGCTATTCTGAGTGCTTCTTGGTTTTGCCAGTCTGCAGTCTGTAGCTGAAGGACAGGATTTAATCTTCTGTAGAACATAAGAACAGTATTGATGTAGTCTTGGTGCTTGCTAGCACTCACCCACATAGGCACACAGAGCCCACTATGCAAAGAGGAAAGGTGAAACTCCAATGAAGTTGAAGGAGGCAGGAAATGAAAGAGTAAGTTCATGGTAAGTTAATAGCATTTTAAGTTTTTTTTAAATTTAGTTTGTGGCCTCTCAAACCCCATGTTGTAAAAATGCACAGAGAAGGAAACACTCAAACAGTAAAGAACGTGTTTGAACCTAAAGCCTTTTAATTCTTATGATTGTATACTTGAAAATCTAGGGTAGAGAGAACTCTCTTGGATTAGTAAATAAACCTGGTAATGACAGAAGCTGTTTTAGACTTCATTTCTTCTATAGAGGCAAATTTCAAACTCTCTTTGCAATTGAGATATCCTTATAGTAATGGCTTATTTATAATTATTTTGTTATTAATTTTTCCTACATTGTATACTCTTAAAACAGAATAAATAAATGCATTTTAGGGATTTTATATCCCTTTAACTCATTGGGACAAAGAGCTTTCTTAACTGGTTGCTTTATTCTCAGAGCTTAGCACAGACTCTTGCATGTAATTGGTGTTCAACAAATAATGAATGAATGAATGAGTATTCCAGAGGTTCTGGAGGGCTCGGAATGGGCATAATTACTTTAGGAAAATTGATTTTGCCTGAAGGAGACTCTTCTGAACCTATTCATCAACAGGTTTGCAGGGTTGCTCAACTAAAAAGGAAGCAGCATAAGATGGTGGTTAAGCTTATGGATATAAATATGAGAAGGCTTGGGTTCAAATTTCAGCTTAGCTTCTGCTTAGCTCTTGAACTTGATCATATTAACATCCCAAAGCTGTTTCCATATTTGGAACACAAAGTAACTACATCTGAGCATTTTTGTGAGGATAAGTTGAGATACTGAAAGTGTTTATTAAAGTGCTTGACATATTTAGCTGCCAGTGTATACTAACTTTAAAAAAAAAGAGGACACTGTAAGCATTTGTGGGGGAGAATCAAAGGCTTAGGCTGAAAGTAAGAGAAGCTAATACTTGTTACAGGAATCATGGGGAGTAGGGGAGAGAGATGGGAGAGAGGAAGGGAGGGAGGGAGGAAGACAGAGAAAGCACTTGAGGCAAGTCCACAGAGTTCAAAACAAAGCAGATGGAGGTGGGGTGTGCAACTTTGTTGCAGATCGGGCAGCTGGACATAGCAGGACTGCTAAGGAGCTTATGTCTTGGATATATGCTGGGTACTTGACCCACAAAGTATACTCCAGCTTCTAGGTCTTTACTTGTCTTATCTCTTTGCTTCAAAAAGTCTTCCTCAGGTATCTGCATAGTCAATCTCTTAGTCCAATCAGGACTCTGCTCAGGTGCTATCATTCATTCTCTCTTGAGTCTATTGAAAAAAGATACCTCTTACCTTCTCATGACCTCTCTTCAAAGACAATGATAATAATATACCCTACTTTTTATTTCTTATTAACACTGGTACTACAGATATTATGTGTTATAATGGCATCTATAAGAGAGTGTCACTTTTTGTTCATTGTGTCTAGTATAGTGTTTGTTCATGAAAGACTTGAGACAAATAATTTTTTGTTGAATTCAAATTCACATTTTTATGTTTTGGTTCTCACAAGGACTCAGCAAGGTAACCTCAGGCTGTGGGGAGAAAGCAATTAGTCAGGGAGGTTAATGACTTGCTGAAAAATCACATAGTTAATGAGTCTTGCAACCAACATTTGTATTCCATAGAAAATAGTATTCCTACTACATCAAGTAAGTTTTTATGCAACTTTTAATCTTTTCATCCCCCAAAAGGAATTGAGGACTTATAGGCTTAATGTGGGAGTTGGGGTGTGGGATTGAGAAGTGTTTCTCATTATGCAAATAAGGCAAGTAGGGATAAAGAAAAACAGAACCTACCTGTAAAGTTAAGAAAATAGATGCTCTCTGACATCTGAGCTAAACATGTTGTGATCCTTTTTTTTTTTTCTGGGTTCATGCCACCTGGTAGAATTGAACAGGTTCCCACTGACCTTGGCACTCAATCTCTTATCCCCAGTATTTGAGTGCCACCCTCAGAAAGCTGAATCATCAAGTGAATCTGTTTTGTTTATTACATGATAAACTCCTTCAGAACAGGGACTAAATCTTACTCTCTGAATTTCTTATAACTTTTAGCATAATGCCTTGCCAGATGGTCAGTGTCTGTAAGTGACAGACACCTGTGCTTCCATGCCTTGAAGGGAAGGTGGGCTAAATGCCTCCTACCATTCTGCCTACTTCTAAGGGTCTATACATCTTTTGAAAAGAGTTATATATGTTAGACACAGGCAGGAGGGAAACTAAAGGGGAGCAACAGCGAAAGTTGATGTGGAGGCCTAGATTCTAATTTCAACATGTGGCTAACCCATTCTAAGCATGAACCAGAGTTGTCGGTATACAACTATGGAGGTATACAACAAGTGGAGGGTCCTTTTTGCTCTGGGGGAGAGCTTTTTGACTTAATGGCTGGCTGCAGCCCTAAAGTTCTGTAAGATGTGTTATGGACAAAAGAACTGTAAGCAGATATAACTCAAGAGCAAATGTACAATTTGATTACTCTTTTATCAAGTAGGGGTCCAATTTGACACTGTGTAATAGAAAACCTAACTAATAGTGGCTTGAGTCACACGGGTTTATGTCTCTTTCATAAAACACAAAGTCTGGAGGAGGGCAGGAATTGTTCAGAGGCTCAAGGACATCTGGTTTCTACGATGTTTGCAATTCCTCTTTGTCTTTCCCTGTGTTCAAACGCAAGTGGCTGTTTTAGCACTCGACACATTCCTGTACTTCAGGATGCACAAAAATGAAAGGACAAAGGTCACAAAGGACAGAAAAGGCATGTGCCTGAGTCTGTCCCCTCCTCCCTTAAGGAATTTTTATTTCCTGCCTCTGAACACCTGTTTATATTTCCTTGGCCCGAACTCTGACACATGGACACCTCTGTGCATGTAGACACCTATCTACAAGAGAGGGTGGAAATTTAATTTTTATTAGCTGGGCACTTTGGCCTCAGCTCCCAACAAAATAAAGATTCTGTCAATGAGGAACAATGGGAGGCTGAATGGATGTTGAATAAACATCTTTTTGTCTTACCATGACTATTCATTACAGAACCTTAGAATGGGCCCATGGAATGTCTTATTTTAAAGAAGGTAACGTTTTGATGGATCTCCTAGAGAGTTAATTTCTTGACTTATGCTGAAGCAGTTGTACGAACTTATCTTTTGATGGAAATATTTAAGAGCAGTTATTCTCTGAAATTCTGGGTATTACATAGAAAGAACCCTGGCATGGGTTTAAATTTTGCTTTTATTACAATTCACCAAGAGCCACCTTGAGGCTTAACTGAATAACATGTAAAAACTATGACAAACTGATTTTAAAATTTATATGCAAAAATGATTAAGTATAAACAAGATAGGGTAGAAGAAATTCTCTATTAGAAAATAAGAATTATTGTTCAGCTCTATTTCTTCAGGTGGATTGGATTAGGTACAAGGCTATATAAATTGACCAATGAAACAGACCAATACACAAAGGGAATTTTTATTTACATCTGAGTGGTTAGAAAAAGATGAATATCTCAATAAATGGTACTGGAGCAATTGATTATCTGAATGTAAAAAGATAGACTTGGAACCCTAGCTCATCCCACATATTAAAAAAGAATTATATGTACAAGGCAAGAAATATATAGATTAAGAATTATATGTACAAAGCAAAACAGTATGTTGAGTGGAAACAGTAAGTTTCCAGTATGTTTCCATTTGAACAAAGCATAAAAACCCACATAAAACTGCATAACATATTACTTAATAATACAAATATGTTTAAATATAAATAAAAATATGGAAAAGAAAGAGAAAATTCAGGATTGTGTTTTCTCTTAGGGGAAATGAAAGAGGAGAGAGGAAATAAGTATTCTTGTTCTTAAATTGGATGATATCTACAAAAGAACTTTGTACATCACTATACTTTATACTTTATACCTTACACATTTTATATTTTGTACCTATAGATGACTAAAAAGATTGAAAATGTAGTTATGGAAGACATCAGTCTCACTGAATTATTGTGACTATCAAACATGAAAATATTTGAAGAGGCATTAAGTAAATGTATGTTATTTTTTATTCACTATACTGGGCACTTTTTTTTTTAAAGATTTATTTATTTATGCATAAAAGAGTTGGGGTACAGGCCAGAGGTGTGGGGGTTGGGATGAGAGGATTCACCAGAGACAGAGTGGAGAACAGAACAGGCAGACTGACTGAAATACACTGCTGAGGGGAGCAGCGTGCTAGTCAAGAGAGGTCTGCTGTGCCATGTGGGTTGCTCCCTGGCCAGATGGGGAATCGAACTCGTGCTGCAGAGGATGCGGAGGCTGCAGACAGCTTCATAGGTTGCATCTTAACTCCTGCGCCACTAGGGAGGCTACTGCACACTTCTTGAAGGCAAAATTATTTTTATTCATCTTTGACTCTTAGCACAGTGTCTGAAATACAGTATGTACTTAATAAACATTTTTTGAATGAATGAATGAGAAAGCCATTTTAATATTAGCATATATTAATACAGGGCTTTAATTTTGGTGTTATTAGAATTAAACTGCTCCTAGTGTTTACTAACAAAGTTATCACTCTGCTTACTCGTTTATTAATTTATTCATTATTCAAATAATTAATAATTTAATAGTATGCAATGTTCTAGATATCATGCTAGTTGTTAGGGAACTGAAATGAACTGTAGGTATTTTCAATTCCCAAGCAACTCACAGTCTAGTGGAAGAGCCAGATAAGTTTCTGGACAATAATAATTTCTTCTGTAACCATTTCTAATAGTGAATGATTCTTACCACTATGTATAATAAATCCATTATTTAGCCCTATTTCACAGATATTCCGGGAAAGTGAATTCTATTATTTATCATGAACTGAGGCCTGGGGAGTAGGCATGTTTTTACCTTTGAATCGAGTTCAGACTGGAGTCAGGTGTGAATAGGAAAAGGGTCTTCTTAATCAATACCTGCAATGAGACTTAGTTATATGGATGGAGAAGTACTTTAAGTTCTGAGAGGTTGTATTTGACAGCCACCTGGCTGGCGACATAATAGCAAGTGCCAATGTGGGATTTGATAACTGTGGGGAATATAACTGTAGCCAAGATAAAGTCCAAAACAAGTGTTGAAGAGGATTGAAACTTAAGCTGGGTTGACGCTCGGTGATTATATTAAATGAGCTGGACAATTGTTGAAGACAGGATTTCCCAAATCATAGTCTTTGGAATGTCATCCTTTCAAAGATGCTTTATAAAAAAGAAATTGAAATACATTTGGGAAATGTTAATTTTTTTTTTTTTGGTAGATTCACAATGCAGAGTATCATATTAAAAGGTCCCAAGAAACCAGTTCAACTTTGTTTAGAAAGATGACAAAATGAATGACAAAATGATGTAAAGAAACTTCAATTTTTTGATGCAATTTTCACTTCTATTTTTAGTTATGTTTTTCTTAGTTGCCTAACAGTAATATTTTGAGTGTCTGCTATAAGGCAATAGAGTAACTGGCTGTTAAATTAATAGTGATTTGGGCTAGAGTAAAACAATTTTTAAATGAAAGAAAAAAATATAAGATTTATGATCTCTGAAGTCACAGCACTAAGTGTGTATAGCAAGCATTAAAATGTCTTGTGCATCTGCTGGAGAAACAGTGTACCACCTAGTGACAGTTCCTGAAAATGCAGGGATATCTCACAAATGGTTTTTCATCCCTTCCCTAAAAGGAGATAGTGACCAATTCTCACATAGCCTGAGTTCCTTGAAAGTTAAATGAAATTTGGGTAAGCAATGACTTAAAAAAATTGTTGCTAAAGTAATACATTTAATTGTAGAAAATATAGATGTTACAAACACAAACCTTCCTCCAACCCCCCCTCTGGAATATGTGTGTGTGTGTGTGTGTGTGTTCATGTTCATGTACATAGTTCATGTACATCAATTTATTTTAATGAATAGAAATCTAGACTACATTTTAAAAAATTATTGCATAATAATTTAACCTTCCCTTATTTTTGAAGATTTAGCTTGTTTAAAATTTTTCGTAAGATGGCATCCTTTTTGCCCCAGATTGTGCTTCCAGTGCAAAGGTCAGGTACAAGGTTGTACTGCCAGTATAGGTCACTGTGAACATTAAGTTTACATGAAACCTTAGTGGTGGTAGTTGTGGGGGTGGTCAGGGAAGAGGAAAGAGCATGGCAGTTGAGGAGAAAAAGAAACAGAGAACCAAAATGGATTCAGGAAGAATTGGCCCAAGCCCAAAATACCAGCACATTAGATCGAGCTTGCTTTTTTTGGGAGTAGTGTGGATAAATAAAACTTTCTGTATTGTATGAAAGGGATAGATAGATAGATGATAGATAGAAAGAATACAATAAAACATAAATATTAAGTAAATATTTCCATGGTCATAAAATACTGCAAGAAACATGTTTTGTAGTCTTATTTATTTCTTCAAAACAAAGTCTTAGAAAGTGGCAATGCTGGTCCTAAGGATATATACATTTTTGTTTTAAAAATTTCTCTCAAAGAAGTTTGTATCAATTTATGCTCCTACCTGTTGTGGTTATGAGTCCCTTTGTCCCATATCTCACCCACTAAAGAGCCTACATAAAACAAATGTGCCAATTTGAAGATAAAAAGATCCTACTGTTTTAATTTGTATTTCTTTGCTGAATTAGAAACTTTGTTCAACCAACAAATCCAGGAACAATACTATTTACCAAATTACAAACTTGATTTGGATTTCACAAGATTTTCCACTGATTTCCTTTTTTCTGTTCCAGTATCCAACACTGGATGGATCTCACATCACATTTAATTGTTATTTCACCTGAATCTTTTCCAAACTGGAATTGTTCCATAATCTTTTCTTGTCTTTCATGAATATGACACATTTAAACAGAAATGATCAGTCATTTTGTAGACTACCCCTCAATTTGGATTTGACTTATGTTTTCTCATGATTAGAATGAAGTCTGAATTTTGGAAAAATACTTTAGAAGTGATATATTCTGTTATCTCAGGATATAACATGAAAGTGTCTGTGATGTCGGTGTATCGTACTGCTGGAGATATTATCTCTTAGTAACAGTGGTGTTTGCTGGTTTCTCTACTGTAAAGTTTCTATCTTTACCTTTGTAGTTAATTTATTTCTTGGGGGAGACATTTGAGGTTAGGAAAATCCAATTTCTCCTCAACTAATAAGTTCTTGCTTCAAAATGAATAAATTAAAATTGAAAATTATATATGACAAATTATAGATAAGGTTGTTGTAAGATATTAGGATTACAACTCTTGGGCCCATTCTTAAACAAAAATCTTTTTGACTCTACATTTTAAAAAACTGGTAAATAATTGCTTTATATAATGTTTTATATAAAACTTTAACCTGTTTTAGCTAAATAAAATATTTAAAGTTTTTTATTATTTGCTGATGCTTTGATATTTTCATTGATTTCTTCAATTAACAACCTAATACTGGCCTTGATTGCAGTTAGAGTAAGGAAGTCACCTAGAACTCTGTAAGATATTTTTGCAGTATTACTTGATTAAAACCTTAAAGTTGTGAAAGATAATCTGAAGAGATATGAAATGCTGAAAGAATTGTGGCCTTCTGTTTCTTTTTAATTAGATCAAATATAATTTTTTGAGTGTTGACATTGCAATAGTCCCTTATTACATGTCTCCTATGCCTGAACAGATGCAATAATGTCAGAGAATTAGTTCAATTGTCCTGGAAAAAGTTTTTGAATTCTGAGTTTGCCTCTTGTTAACCATATGACCTTGGGCAAATAAGGTCACCTTTCTAAGTTTCGGATGCCTTACAGGACTGCTGTAAGGATAGAACACTGGAAAAATGGTTTATAAAAAGCAATAAACACATTCAAGGATTATTAATACTATTATTATAGTCTATTAGCCCTTAAAGCTATTCTCAGGGGTGTAAATATTGGTTACTGTGATGTCAATTTTGTTTCAACTGGATAAAAGATTTTTACAAAGTATATGGCATGTCTATAAAATATTTTGTTTTTGTAATATACAGTATTGCGTTTGATTCATTTCTATATTATTTTATTGGTACAACTTCCTACCACATTTTGACAAACAAGGAATGAGCTGCTTATCTATAAAGATTTATAGCATAGGGATTCTATAGTCTTGGGAAGATGTCATTGGCAGTGCAAATAGCAAGGTTAACATGGTTGTTTATGAAATAAATACAAACTTCAGTTAGTATTTCATCTTGAAAACCAGTTTAAGCACTCTTTAGATAACCTCATATAATTGAAGTTCTTTTATAAGCCTAGCCTTTATATTGAATTTTGTCAAATTCAAGGTCAGGCCGAAATTCTAACATTAATCGGTTCAAAATTGTGGCTGTTGTCTTCTCATGAAATATACTAGCTGTTGCTTGCCTTTCTATCATCTTCTTTTTACTTGTATCTCATATGTGTAGTTAAAAAAATAATTTCATTAAGTTGAATTAGTCACAGTGCAACAGAAGCTTTTGCCTTTTAGTTTAGTGAATGCCTTCTGACTTATTATACCCACAGTCAAAAGCAGTTCATTCTGATTTGATAAATGCATTGAAAGCATCTGAAATTGTTTCATCCTTTTTCTTTCTTGCCTTTTCATCTTTTAGAGTAATCAAATGAAATATCCTGTAGGGTTCCTAATTGAAGCTGTATGCTCTAACCTGGTGTTAAAAATGTGTGTTTCAGTAGTGTTCTTGTGTGACAGTTAAGTTTCCCAGTCTTTTAAAAGTATGTTATATTAAAGTTTTGAAACAGGATACCGAAATCAATTTCCAGCATGTTTTCAAGTGGTGTATTGCTTAATAAACCAGTTTGTATATATTGTACATATATGTGTACCATATATTACAATGTGTATGTATATATGTAGATATATATTAGAGTGGGTAAGAAATTTTATTTATTAGTTGTTTCAGATAGGTCATGATAACTTCTAATTTGCATTTTCTGTCCATAATTTTAAGCTAACACTTTCATGGCATTATGGTCTAAACCATCATTTAGCTTTTATGATGTTTCACAGCCTGTCAGTAGTAGCATAAGACCAATAACTTGACATTGCTTTCTTACTGGATCACTTGTTAATAATTAACTTGAAGGATAGAAACATTTAGGGTTAATATTTGACATACAGATTTTTACTTTGTGAAACTGTCTTGCCTAAAGTAATCTTCAATATACATGCTCTCATTGACATAATTACTTTTTGTTTTGTTCTCAAGAAAGTTTGAATTCATTTTTACAGTGATTTTTCACGTCCTTAAAATAAAACTCCTTTTATCAGAATGTCTTAGTGATCTCTTCTGTGATATGTTTTTCTTGTAATATCATACAGTCACTAAAAAGGAGAGTCACACATTGTCCTATATAGTAGGACAAATGCCACGTGGACCTCCAAATAATTTTCTGAGAATGTGATGACAGGGCAATGATCGAATCATGTAGCAGTTGTTTCCATACTTTAAGGAAAATGAGAAAACTTGAGTAAAGGTGTGGTGGAACTTTGAGAAGACATACACCTATCATATGATGATGGGTGATGGACAGGCTAGTGAGAAGCCGAAATATCATCCACGTATGCTCAGCCTCCACTTGTATAACTTGATGTTGAAATTACATGAACTCCTGAATGTTCATCAGGATTTCTTTATTGAAATCTCTGGTAAGGAATCAACGGAATGGATTATCCTAGCTTGTATTCAGTTTGAGATCAATTTCAACAGAAAACATTGGGTATTTCCTGTATCCATTACTATTTGTATGCAATGACAGTACTTATTCACAAGTCATTGCATGGAAGTTGTTTTTTAAAATTGTAAATTAAACCTAGTCATTTCAAAATATTTTGCTGATTCTTCTAATTTTAAGGTTGATAAAACATTGTTCTGCCATGTTCAACCACTGTTACTATTTGAATATATGATTGAATGCAAGTAGATATTATTAAAGCTTTGATTTGATTTAAATGCAATGTCTACTACATATCACATAGTGTGCTTAATGTTGGGTATATAAAGATAGATAAGACCTTGGCTCTTATGTACCTCTTGTCTTTAAGAAATATAGTATACATAGAGGGTGGGAGGTGGAATTGTCTTCATATGCAGAGAAACAAATGTGATGGAATATGTCCCCATCTGCATGAAGCAAATACTTTATTCTTTGGCATTCAAAATGCTAGAACCATAGACCATAGACTTTTTTTTGATATGATATAATTTTTATTTATTTATTTATTTATTTGTTCCTAATCTTTTTATTTAAATTTTATTTTTTATATTCCCCATACAATTACAACCCCCTTATTTTGACCCCAAGCTCTCCTTTCCCCACCCCCCTCCCGCCATAGAGTGTCTCTGGTTCATAGTTGTTTGTTGATTTTGATATTTTCTTTCTTATAGTTATTCTTTTTCCTGATCCCTTATTTAAGTTTTCTAGATTCCTGCTATGAGTGAGACCATCCAGTATTTTTCTTTTTCTTTCTGGCTTATTTCACTGAGCATGATCCCTTCCAGCTCCATCCATGTTGTTGCAAATTGCATGTGTTTATCTTTTTTGAATGCTGAGTAATATTCCAAGACCATAGACTTTTATTTAGCAATTAAAGCATATAGTTGCAAAAAAATGTAATATGGTCAAAGTGGTCTGGGGTAACAAAATTCTCAAACTAAATAAGATGGGGATATTTCTTGTGTTTCCAAAGAAAATAGTGACTAAATAATTTTGCACAAAGGATACTCTTTCATAGTTTTATGAAGCTCTATTCAACTAAGTGCTTAGTATTTGAAACAATGTGAATACTAAAAGGAAATGCCAAGGAAGAGATACATTTCCTCCATCTATCTAGAAATTCCATTATATCCTTTCTTCTTGTCTGTGCTGTACATGGAGCTGAAATTAGCATACAATAAGCACATATAATCTTGCTGTATTTGTTTCTTTCTCCACAGATCCTTCTTGGTGTAAGCAGGATAGCCTAGTTAAGGCATGGGTTTTGGAATCAGATAGATATGTATGGTGGTTTAATTTATGTGTCAACATAGCTATGGTCACAGAGTGCCCAAACTAAACTTTGTTTCTGGGTGTGTCTCTATTTCAAATGAGATTAGGGTGATTGTGCACAGGTGAATTGATGGTGGAAATTCTATGGAACTACACCTGAGAAAAGAGAGCAAACATTGTAAAAAAAAAAAAAAAGAGCAATGATGTAACATATATATAAATAAATAAATTATTAAAAAAGAGTTAAGTGCTGAAACGGCATTTTTAAGGCAACGGAACTACTCTGCATGAAAGTATAATGTTGGGTACATGTCAACATACATTTATTAAAAGCCATGAAATGTATAACAACAAGAGTGAACCCAAAGTAAACCATGGACTTTGGATAATTATGATGTGTCAATGTAAGTTCACAGATGGGAACAAATATACTATTCTTGAGGGGGTTGGGGTGTTGACAGAGGGGAAGGTGCGAAGGCTGTTTGCTTGAGGGCAGGAGATATTTGGGAAGTCTGTTTTCTTTGTTATCAATTTTGCTGTGAACCTAAAACTGCTCTAAAAAAGTCCACATATTTTTAAAAATATAAGTGCTCAATAAATCCTTGCTAAGTGAAAAAATAAAAAGAGATCAGCATTTGAAACTGTGGATTCATTAAAGCAGATTCACCTGCCCCATGTGGATGAGTGTTATCCTATCCATAGAGGACTTGAATAGGTTAAAATGCATAGGAAAGAAGGAACTTGCTGCCCCACCCCCTTTTTTTCCCTTAACTTGTTGATTGAACAGAGATATCTCATCTTCTCCTGCTGTTGAACTGGAGCTTATACTGTTTGCTTCTGTGAGTCTCAGCTTCTGTCCTGGACTGAATAACACCACTGTCTTTCCTAGGACTCCATTTTGCAGACAGTACACCATGGGACTGCTCAGCCTCCAGAAATTACATGAGCCAGTTCCTCATAATAAATTTCCAATATGTATGTATATAATACATATATGAGCAAAGGAAAATGTATATACCTATGAAGATTTATTATAATATCCAACACATACCTCTTTCTATATGCATGTTATATATAACATCATATATATAAATATAAAAAACTTTGACCATGTTACGTTTTTGCGATTACATGTTTAATTGCTAAAAAACAGTCTATGGCCTATGGGGCCAATAGTTCTAATGGTCTAAATGCCAAAGAACAAAGTATTTGCTTCATGCAGATGTGGACATGTTCCATCACATTTGCTTCTCTGCATATGAAGACAATTCCACCCCATCCCCTATATATAACTATATATATACACACATACATACACAAGTTTTATATATATAAGATAGAGGGCTTGAGTTTCATCATCTGCAGAATTGGGGTACAAATACTTCAGAGTGTTTGAGAATTATGTAAGATGAAGTATGTGGACCTCCTAATACATGGAAAATACCTCTAAAGGAAAAAGGAATTAGTAGTGTTTATTAACACTACTAATTCCTTTCCCTTTAAAAGAAACATTTAAACATTTTAGTGTAAAAGATCTGCTGGATGCCAGGGTACCAGTTGCATACACGTAAACTACAGAAAAAGTATCCCCAAGCACTGTACCTATTATACTGATTTATACATATTCTGTATAATTAGTTCAATAGAGTTTAAATTGAGAATTTCCACAGATAGCCTTAAGATGACTGGTGAAAAAAAGAATGAACAATATGTATTTAGGATTGGAGATGAATGTTTTTTACAAATGAATGGCTGCTAATTATAGGTGGCCATAGGTCCTGAAGTCTGGTGAACTTAAATTCTAACCATGGCTAGATTCCTTACCAGCTATGTGACCTCTGATGTTAATTTCCCCTTTTAGCTATAGCATTTATAAAATTAGGTTGATACTATATCTACCCAATAGGATGATTTTAAAGAGTCAACCAGATAAACAAAATCTTCAATAGAAAGTTTGGTACATGGTAGATGCTCAATAAAGAGCTGAAATTATTAGTTATTATTTAAAAACTATCCCCCATGCTTTTATAGGTCCATAGGTCACAGGTGGCCTACTTTTCAATGTTTTCCCATTGCCTTCATTATTTCTGTAAGTATAAAAATATTTTTAGAAGTTCCTGTTTCTTATTTATGAGAAAAATAGCACAAGAACTTGGTATGAAAATGATGTTAGATAAGGGAAATGAACTGATTTAATTTAATTTTATTATTGATATATTTATTTATGTACTTATTTTTATACTTAAATTTATTTATTTATTTTCTTACATTATTGTTCATTTACCACCACAGTACCCATGAACTCTCACCATAGTCCCTGGTGCCCTTCCTGCACCTGTTTTGACTCCTTTTCCTTCCCCAATTACTATATGCCTCAGATATATGGTCAGCTTGCAAATTTTGTCTTTTTCCTCAACATTTGAATGACTGAATTATATATATAATTAGTATGTATATCGTATATAATTAGTATATATTATATATAATATATAATTAGTATGTATACATACATATATATGTGCTTCTTCGCTTTTATCTCACAGTCATAATGGAATAACATAACTTTATACATAAAACATTAAATGTTGGGATATGCCTAAGAATATTTAGATAGATTCTAGTCAGTGTTTTTGCCAGTTTGAAAGAGTAGCTGGCTTTTAAATGAGAGAACCTGAAATTACAATTGGGGTCCTGAGAATATAGTTTAAGTATATCTTTTTAAGGAGCTTGTTTTATTTATTTTTGGTTTGAGGATGAACTATGCAATTATGTTTTGCTTAGGTGGTGAACTGAACAATTTAATCAGCTTTATTACACAGTTGGCACTAAAAGCACCTTTTGTTGTAGAATAATTTATAAAGTACATGCACACCCATTATCTTATTGGATTTTCTTAGCTATTGGTAAGGTAAGCTAGCAGATGGCATTTCACCATTTTGCATATGAGGAAAATGTCTGCGTTTCTCCTTCTGAAAACCCTAAAATGGTTTTTGATCGTACCTAGAAGGTCCAAAACCATAACTTTGATGTGCAAGGCCCTGTGTGATAATGGCTCATCCCCAGTGTCCTCTGTTGTAACTTTTCTCTTACTATGCAGACTTTTTTCTGTTTTATGAGTATAGTAAATTCTTTTCCTTCCTAGAATTTTTAAATATAGATCTCCTTTTGCATAAACATTTCTTTTCTCTCTCTTCTGTCTTGCAAAGTCTCTGTCATTCTTCTGTTCTGGTCTTCAATACCATAGCCTTAAGGAGGCTTAGGTGCCCCAGAACACGCTAGGGCTTTCTGTTATACATGTACACAACACCATTGCCTTTCCCTTCAAATCACTCATCATAATTGTTATTCAAATGACCATTTCTGTCATTATTTGTTTAATGTCTGCTTTCACTATCAGGCTCTAAGCCTCATGAGGAGTGGGAGTAACTGGCTTGCTTACTATTTATGTGCAGAGTCAACTGCAGCTCTGACACACTCCAAACATGAACCACATGTTTCTGTTAAGTGATTCAAGTAAATTATACCAAATCATATAAAAAAACTAGAGTGAAGTTTGGATTTAATAGTTTTCCAGCCTATCAGGCCTATAAAATAATACATTGGAATTTTAGGAATTTGTCATTTTTCAGGAGAAAGATTTGAAGGTTGAATAAAATAGAAGGCAATGACTTTTAAGAAGATATGAAAATGTAACAATAGTTTTGATTTCATAGAATGGGAAAATATGTTTAAAAATAATTGAATGGCTATTTGATTGAAGAATTAGGAAGATAGGAATTATATTTATTTTTTTTAAGGTTTATTTATTTATGCATACAAGAGCTAGGGAATAGGCAAGAAGTGCGGGGAGTGAGAGGATTCACCAGAGACAGAATGGGGAGCAGAACAGGTAGATCTACTGAAATACACTGCTGAGGGGAGCAGCGGGTGAGACAGGAGAGGTCTGCTGTGCCATGTGGGTCAGCTCCCTGGCTGCGTTCCAACTTGTGCTGCAGTGGCTGCTGACATCTTCACAGTGCTGAAACTTAACCCCTTGTGCCACCAGAGAGGCCCAGAAACTATATATATGCCCTAGATAACTTTCTAATTTTAACTCTAGTTTTTCAAAGATTATTGGAACATTTGAAATCTTGAATTGTGGACTGACCATTGGAGCAACTCTATGAATTTTGTTTGCAAAGCTCCCCTCAAATCTTGTTATAAAATGCTCTTCTTATTTTTATTTATTTTTAATTGAAGTCACATTGCATTATAACATATTTGTTTCAGGTATTTATCATTGAGAAGCAACATATGTATATACTACATTAAGTTCATTCCTAAAAGTCTCAATCTGTCCTTCAGCAGACCATTGTCCCCTCTTTCCTGATTTACCCACTCCTCTCCCCTCTTCCTTTTTGATAACCACTAATTGATCTTATAGTCCAAAATCTTATTTTGGTTTTCTTTAGTCCATCTGGAACATGCTTTTCTTGTTGAAGGGAGTCTATCAAGGAGAGATTACCTGCTGGGTGGTACACTTCCAAGTGTCTTCTAAGGTCACCCACCCCACTTGTGCTCTCAAATTCTTTTGCCTTGTGAAAGTTCTAGGGACAGCTCCTGCGGATTTTGGTGGCCCTCATTTGCTGGGTGAAAACTCTCAAGAGGAAAGTTGGGAGGAAGAGTGACAGCTCCCACTGCTACAGTTGGTCTTGAGGCTGAACAGAACCCAGATATCAGTTGGGGTCCTGACAGCATGGTTGCTGCTGTCTTATGGCCAGGTATTTCATTTCTACTAAGGTGCAGAAGCATATCAAGAGCTGTGTGTTTTTGAAAGGTATCTAGTTTTTGATATATGTTGGTGTGGATTTGCCATAGAATCCTAGGAGTCTTCATGGTGATCCTCATATCAGAGTTTGCTAACAGCCCCACCTAAGGTCTTTTCTACCACAGATACCTGTACACCCATAAATTCTGTTGTATCCTCCTGCCTAAGAGACAGACTACATGTACTGGGACCTAGATCTGCTGCAGGACCTTTTGCAGGTCTGGGCTGCACTCAAAGACACATTTCATGTGTCCTGGTATGGGTCAGAAAACAGTGCAAGTGTGAGACATGCTTCTTCTGGAACTTGAAAAAGTCTGTGAAATGTGTTGCTTTCTTCTTTGTGGTGGGATGTAAGAGATACAATTATTTCTTCTCTATTTGATATGTCCTGGCACACTCCCAGACTACCTGGAGCTCTAACATCAGATCCAAGAAATATGATGTTTCAGATCTCTTCATCTTTGTAGGTTTTATCTCTAGCCACCAGAGTGTTAGGTTTATTACTAAAACTTCTAATCTACTTACTGCTTCTTGATATTCAGGCCAATTTACTGATCATTGATTTGGCAGACCAATGTTATGTTCTGCAGCATGACTGGATGATCCAGGTCCCTTTAGGTCACACTATGATATAGGGTGAGAGAGTTAGCAGAGCCTTGGACAAGACTATGAATGTATGCTCTAGAGAGAACTATTTCTGGTAAAGGTGGCTGGTACTATAAGCCAGATTAATGGCACAGATACCTGGCAAAATATCTACAATTGGGGTTCCTGTGTGGTAGTGTGCTGTTACCTTCAGGATCTTTCCCACTTTGTAGGAACTAGATTGGCAAATGAAATAGAGATATGGTGGAGAACACCACCCTCAAGTGCTTTATGTCTTTACCGATGGTATCCACATCTGCTAGTTCTCTTGAGATATAATAACGTTTTTGATTTACTATCTTGGCTGGCCAAAAATCCAGTCTTGAGGTGTACAAGCAACCAAGAAAATATCTTCCAATTGGAGGATCTACTGTTAGGTTCTTGGACCAAGTGGACCTTTTTGAGAACAGGACTTTTTTTTTTTTTTTAATTTTTTTTTAAGATTTATTTATTTATTTATACAAGCACTGGGTACAGTCAGAAGCATGGGAGGGTGAGAGAATTCACCAGAGCCAGAGCGGGGAGCAGAGCAGGCAGACCGATGAAATACATTGTTGAGGGGAGCAGCGGGCTGCAGGAGAGGTCTGCGCGCCATGTGGGACCCTCCTCCAGTGGCCGTGGAGCAGCCGGGCATAGAACTGGCACTGCAGAGGCTGCGGGCAGCTTCGCAACCCAGCGCTCAACCGCTGTGCCACCGAGGAGGCCCGAGAACAGGACTTTTTGATGAGCTCGTCTTCATGTCCTCCACTGTAAGAGGGGTTGTGAATAATGCTTTTTTTTTCTTTTTTAAAGATTTTTTTCTTTTTTAAAGATTTCTTTTATTTATACAAGAACCGGGGTACAGGCCAGATGCACGGGAGGGTGAGGATTCACCAGAGACAGAGAGGGAAACAGAACAGGCAGACTGGCGAAATATACTGCTGAGGGGAGCAGCGGGCGAGACAGGAGAGGTCTGCTCACCATGTGGGTTGCTCTGAGGCTGGCAGAGTTCAAATTGGCACTGAAGAGGCTGTGGCCAGCTTCTCAGCACTGTACTCAACTGCCTGCACCACTGGGAAGGCCCCATGCTTCATGTTCTTATGCATAAATGTCCACATGGACCCTGGATACAAAATTCTTTAAAATATTTGATGTTACCTTGTCTCCAGTATATGGTCACCTAAGTAAATGACTGTTGGTCCTTCTGGGAAGAACTGGGAAATCATTACCATGCATCCTTACTCTAATGTTGCAGGGGGCTTCCTCTAGTGAACTATCTTTAGCTTTGGGTCTGAAAACTGGCTTAGGTCCAGACATTGAACAAAGGATTACAACTTTTTATATTCAGTTATCTCCTGATCATACATCTCTGATATTTGTTGTTGTTGTTGTTGTTGGTTAAACAGATTAAAAAGTACCCTTCTTGGTTGCCCATTTATCTTGCCCTTAGGGATGTTAAGTTCTAGAGATCATCTCTGTAGTTCTCTGTATGTTTCCATTCCAATCTTGCTTCTGTGTCTATCTTACTTTCAATGGTTATTTTTCATGGCCTGGTCTCTATTATTTTGGTATCTATTATTATCTTCCCATTATATTATATTGGAATGTCTTACTGTCAGCCCTGACCAGCAAAGGACAACTACTATTGAGATTCGAAGTGATGCTGGTGTCCCTCCAGGCAATGCATTTCTTATTACTTCAGCAAGTACTGTCCCCTGGGTTTTCACAGGTGATCATCAGATGGAGGTCTTTCTGGCCTTACTTACTAGTTGTACTTTAGCAAAAATGAGTTTCCATTTTTCTAGTCCTTTGATTCCTCTTTTACTGACTGCCACAAGAATTGTAACATTTCTACTGGACTTATTATGGGTCATTATTTTCTCAAACTTCAAAGGGTCACCCCAAATAGTGTGTTCATTTGATTTTCCAGGTTTCTTGTGAGGATATATAATCCTGAGGAAGGACCTCCACACCAACAAACTGTCCTTTATCCAATTTCATTTTCCACCTTTCTTGTAGTAGTCAACTCAGAATCCATCCCATCTATATATTTCCTCTTGCCTACTGGTACATGTTAGCTCAATCCTGCAGCTCCTTCCAGATATGATTTCCTTCCACCTAGCAAATCAAACTTCAACTAGCTTTTGTTGTGACTTAATATTCTATAATGACTGTGGAACAAGGAGACAGAAGGGGAATTTTCTGAAGGGGATCAATATTGCCTTGCAAGGCAGAACCCCTGCAACATCTTCAGGCATAAGGAGGGGAGATGCTAGATTTTAACAGAGAGGAGTGGGTCATTCCACAAATTCAGAGAATTCAGGGAATTCATGATTTTTGAAGAGCTTCCATTCCATATTTCTGGGTCCCTTCTTTTCCTTATCAGAGTCCTAGCCTTGCCAATACAGACCTGCCTTTTCTGGACCTTTGCTACTTATGTAAGCCCTGTCCTGGTCCTTAATCTTTTCAGTCTTTTGGCTGCAGGAGATGTCTCTTTATATGCTGAGACAGATATTCTAATTTTGATAATTATCTTTTAGTTGTTGATTAAGTCTACCTAGCCTTTCATTATCTTTTCCCAAAATCATTGATTGTCCCTAGAAAGTCTACTATTTTATTATCTTTATTTATTTATACTTACCATTTCTCCCTTGTTTCTCCAGCACATGAGATGAGATGTTACACCCATTAGTGTATTCCCTTCCATTCAATGATCATTTCAGTTTGGCAGTGGTAGAAGTATTAATAATTCCACACTCATATCAGGGGCTCTCCTTGCTCCAGCTACCAGGAGACCCTCCATGCCAGCTGGCCAGGGGGTGATTCAGCTCACAGTCCCATTAAAGAGTTCTTTATTGTGTCATGGGACTGTAACAGAGGAAGCAGGACTGGGCAGCCAGCCTGTGGGGCTAGGAACTGGGATGGCTTGGTGCATTTGGCTTCATAGCAAGTCTGGCTCTGGACCAGATATTAGATGTAGGGAGGGACCCTGGCTTTGGGGGAGAGGACTTTCTTCAGCTGAAATTAACACCTGGGGAGGTGCTCAGTTTCCAGCTTTCTGTCACCACTGAAGCTGGGGAACTAGTGCTTCAGTTCTGAAGGGGGTTATGGCATCTGGGCTATGCACCACAACATTCAGTACAGCCTTTCATTTTCTTCTCTGGCTTCTACCTCTTATAATCAGGATGGGTACAAGTATGAAGCAGAAACTAAACAGGTATTGTCTTGCTGACTCCCTTCTAAAAATTATGCTGAAAGGTTAAAAATGAACTAACCTAAGTTGTTTCCTTGTAATGTAAATGCCCTAAGTACTTAAGGGCAAATGGACCTGCCAATTGATTTTCTACACTTGGCAAATATGAGGCACTAAAGACCTATTTGTTGTATAAATAAATGAACAAATAATTAAGTGTCTACTGCACACCTATGGTAAATCATGCCTTTACCATAACGATTGGTGAAGACTGAAGCTTCAGAAATCTTCCACATGGAATTATTCAAATTTTGACTCTTTCCTGGGTAGAATGAAACATGGAAAGAGAACTGAATCTGGACTTTGTAAACCTGGATGCACATTTTGGCTGTGTTATTTACCAGCTATGGTAATGTGAGCAAGCAACTAAGCCCTTCTGAATTTTGGCCTTTTTATCTGTGTATTTGGTTTAATACCTGATCTGTCTTCCTCACAGTGTTCTTAAGAGAAATAACTGAAATATTAGTAACAAAAACACCGACAGATATAAAACATATGCACACTTGGGAATATTTATTATTATTATTATTATTATTATTATTACTATCATCACTAATATTAGTAGTTCTCTTGCCAGTCATCATAGGAAGCATGACTGTGTCAGGAACACTAAAATTGTTGAAAATTAGAAGAAGAAAAAAGCAGAGAGCTTGCAAAAACCACAAAAAATGAATTATAAAAATCAGCATGCAAATAGACATTCCTGGCAGCTGGGTTGAGGGCCATTTATCATATCTTAGACTCTTTATTGGGAATAAAATGAGAGAATGCCAAAACTTCTGATTATTTGGTTAAATACTATTTGTAATATTTATTTGAATTGAATTGAGATCTTTTACAGAATTTTCTTTTATATCTTCTTTAGTATCCACAACTTCAGTTTCTCTCAAGCATCATATAATAAGGCTCACTGTCAAAAGTGTATTTATTTAATGTAGAATTTTATTAATCTCAGTTAATTGTTCAGAGATGAGTGTCCCCTGCTTGCGTTATGGTACATTATTTCTTTAAACCACACTATTAAGGTTATGGATTTGGGTATCACTGAACATAAAATACCTTCACTGTGGAGGTACTGTTTAATGTTAGCACACAAAGACCTTATGCCATGCAATAGCAAGGAACAATAAAAATCATTGTTCCAAAAATACTTTTTTGACCCTGAAGCATAGATGGTTGTTGAATGGTCACTAGTGCAAATGTTTTCTTGTTATCTTGTGAGTGCTCAAATCCAACTCATTTAAACTGTTACTTGTGTGATGGAGCTATAAAGAAAACCACGTGTGTATATATACATACACACACACATAATCTTTCATTGCCATGTGTCTGGATTACCAAAGGAAAATTTCTAGTCACCTTTTTTTTTTTTTTTAAAGATTTATTTATTTATACAAGCACTGGGTACAGTCAGAAGTACAGGAGGGTGAGAGAATTCACCAGAGCCAGGGCGGGGAACAGAACAGGCAGATGGACCAAAATACACTGCTGAGGGGAGCAGCGGGCATAGCAAGAGAGGTCTGCTGCACCATGTGGGACCCTCACAGGCAGCCGGGGATCGAACCGGCACTGCAGAGGCTATGGGCAGCTTGGCAGCCCAGTGCTTAACCGCTGCGCCACCAGGGCAGAGTCACCTTTTTTGCCCTTGGCCATGTTTCCCTCCCCCTTGTTCTGAGACACAGAAGTCAGGTAGGAGCACAGAACTATTCAGTTTGGGTTACAAGCTAGGGAACTCACTTTAGCCACAGAAATATATCAACAGTATGTCTATTTTCTCAATTTGAATTCTTTCAACCTAAAATGTTCCCCGAAAAAGAAATGTGTTCAGCACAACTCTGGTGTATCACTTACCACATGCTCACGCACCACAACAGACTCAAAAATATTTTTGTATCCCCAAGACCTTGAAACTTGGTAAGTGACTAATAAATAATTACAAAGGAAGGCAGGGAGATAAGTGTTTCAGAGGGAGTTTCAACGAATTGATGGGATCAGAGTGGAGGGAAACATTAATTTAAACTCTGTGGGGTGCAGTGATGTGACCTGAGAAAACTTCTTAGAGGAGGCATTGTTTGGGGTAAACCCAGATAGGCATTCTTAACCTTTTTTGTGCTTATTGGCCTATTCTCAGAATGATGTTTTTAAATGCATAAAAATAAAACACAAGGATTATTATGGAAACTGTATTGAAACAAAATTTCATTGAAATATGAAAGACTGTGAAATTATAAGATAACAACCGTGACTGTGGCTCTATCTGATTTCTGTTTGTGACAGTCACCTGTACTTTTAATATTTCTATAATTTGTAGCTTATGTTCATATTAGAAGAAAATTATCTATTTCAGTTAGAAGTTAAAAAAATTGAGATGTAATTTTTCTCCAAACCAATTTTATATCTCCTTCATTTTTTCTCTGGCATGTAGGGTAGATCTGTGGAGAACAGGGTAAGAAATGGTAGAATTTCTAAAAATGCCTACAAAGATGAGTAGAGCACTGATGGGGAAATGGAAAAAAAAGGAGAGATGGTGGGAGAGAGCGGAGGACCTTCCAGGTGCAACACCCTGAGCACCAAAGACCTGGGAGTGGGGTAGCAGATGGAGTGTCCAAGGAGGAGATGGTATGGCTTGGCTGTGTGTGGAGTGTGCATTGTGTGGGGTGGGATGAGAAAAGGATGGATGGACGGGAGGAGGGAGATCGTGAAAGACGTGGCATGCCAGGAGGGATTGTATCAGTGGGAGCCATCAGTGATGTCTTTGAGCAGGGAACTGACATAAATATATCTCTGTTTTAGGAAAGTAATTTGCAGCATAATGGGAATTGGGTTAAAAAGGCTGCAAGCAGGAAGGCTTTTAGTAGTTTATTGCACTGGTCAGGAGAAATATATTGAGACCTTGAAGTAATTCAGTAAAAGTGAAAAAGAGAAGACCTAAGGAAGAGATGGAGGGCAGGCAGATTGAAAGAACTTGGCAACTGAATGACGAGGGTAGATAAGAGAGAACAGGAAGAAAAGCTGACTTAAAGTGTTTAACTTGTCATAGAGGGAAAATTTACCAAAGCATAAAGCACAGCAAAATGGGTAAATTTCTGGCAAAGGACTTATAAGTTCCTTTTGGGTATATTGAAATTTTAAGTTATTCATGGACTGTTTGCTTGGAAATGTTCACCAGGCAGTGAGAGATGGGAGTCTAGAACTTGGTTAAAAGTTAAGAGCTGGAGATGTGGATTTGGTAATCACAAGAAAAACAGCTGAAACCAAGGGAATGAAGGAAGTTGCCAAAGAAGAGCAAAGGGTGCTGAAGATGGATGTGACCTCTCAGGCTGTCCAAAATATTTTCTAAGAAGTACTCAGCAATTTTGCAGTTTGTCCAATTCTATACAGTGAAAAGAAAGGTTGCTATTGTGTTTCAGACATCTTACTTCCTCAAAGATCAATAAAACATTGACCTTTTAAGTAATTAATATTTCTAGTAAGGAAGCTGACAAGAGACGATTTAATATGGTGTGATAACAGAATTATGTATGTATTATGGAGGTGATACAGAGAAGACAGCGAATAGTTGGAACTGGGATGAGGAACAAGGATGGCTTCTTAAAGAAGGTGACTTCTTTTTTTTTTTTTTTAAAGATTTATTTATTTATGCATACAAGAACAGGTGTACAGGCCAGAGGTCTGGGGAGGGGGCTGTGAGAGGATTCACCAGAAACAGAGTGGGGAACAGGCCAGGCAGATTGACTGAAATACACTGCTGAGGGGAGCAGCAGGCGAGACAGGAGAGGTCTGCTGTGTCATGTGGGTATCTCCCTGGCCAGGGATTGAACTCCTGCGGCAGTGGCTGTGAACAGCTTCATAGGTTGTGTCTTAACCCCTTGCTGCAACAAGGAGGCCCCAAAGAAGTTGACTTCTGATGTGGGTTTTGAGTAATAAAGAGCAATTTGCCAGGTGAGAAAAGCATTTCCAGTAGTGGGAACAGAATGTGAAGAAACTCAGTTTCTTCAAGGAACTGCTTTCCTTCTGTAGGTTCTTTTTTAAAATAAAAATGTAGGGCCTCCCCGGTGGCGCAGCGGTTGAGCGCTGGGTTGCGAAGCTGCTCGCGGTGCCGATTTGATCCCCGGCTGCTCCCCGGCCACCGGAGGAGGGTCCCACATGGTGCGCAGACCTCTCCTGCCGCCCGCTGCTCCCCTCAGCAGTGTACTTCAGTCCTTCTGCCTGCTCTGCTCCCCGCTCTGGCTCTGGTGAATTCTCTCACCCTCCTGCGCTTCTGACTGTACCCAGTGCATGTATGAACAAAAACAAAAAAACAAAACAAAACAAAACAAAAATAAAAATAAAAATGTATTGACGTACCATTGGTTTACATTATTGTGTAGAATTTCAGAATATAGCTTCAAATCTTGAGTGCCATCCACCCTAGGACCTCACTAGTCTTTCCCTCAGCCCCTTCTCCCTCCCATTCTGATGGCCACCATATTTTTCACAGTCTAAGAATTATTTTTGTTGTGTTTTTCTAGTTTGTTTGCTTTGGTTATTTATATTCCATATATGAGTGAAACCATCTGACTTATTTTGCTTAGTGTAACCCAGTTCCATCCATGTTGTCACAAAGGCAGTATGTCATCTTTTTTTTTTTTTTAATAGCTGAGACGTATTCCATGAGTACATAGATCACAAGCCTTCTGTTGTTTCTTTCCATCAGTCCTCTACTTGTCTATTTGTGTTACAGAAGTTTGGAACATTTGCAAGATGTGAAGTTCTGTCTCTCTCTGACTACCATCCCCTCTCTTCATCTTATACTTAAAGAAGAATCCTCAAATTTGGACATGAAACTCTTCTTTATGCTTAATACAATTTTTCAGTTGAGATTTAGTTCTGCCTTCTCTGGTTTTGCTTTATTAAATGTGGTGCTTTTCAGCAATCATCCTTTGCAAAAACAAATGAAGAAAGGTCTACAAGGTATCCAGTGAGTGAAAATTAAAAGGAATGCTACATTTTATGGGACATAATTTGTTCAAAGTTTTCTGTGCTTTTTTTTTGTTTGTTTGTTTACAGATTATGTTCATAATGATTTGTGCCCTTTCTTAGAAACGAAGGCCATTTTGGAAACCATGTTTTCAACTGAAGTACGTTAGCACTGTTCATGCTAGACCTGAGCTGGTTAAACTTAATTCACAGTAGAGCCATTGAGAAGTCATGGTTAGATAGAGGCATATGAAATATGCCTAAATCTGAAAAATCATGAAATCATAAAAATTATTTTATTTTTACTACTTCGTATCTTTGTAGTAGTGTGTTAAGACAGAATCTCCCCCTCTACTTCTTTCTTAGACTAGAGCTGTAATCGTACTTGGTAGAACCTTGGCATGAATATCTACCAACAATGACAGAAGTTATTCTTTGGAAAAATAAAGAAATCAGAAAGACCCTATGAACATGGTTGCAGAGTTCTGCTTTAATGTACAATCAAACAAAAGACAGATTTGTCTTTTTCATATTTGATTCTGGGTTGGACTAGGAATGATTATTTTCCATCATCTTCTCAGTTACCCTGCAATGGCAAGAGCCATATACACTTCCAGTGGAGAGAAACTGATTGGAACTTTTTGACTGAAAGCTGATGTCCAAGGTCAAGAGGAAAGAGCTAGGATGCTTCGGAAGGGTCAGGAATAAATGAAAGATGAAGACAGAAAAACACCAGAGAGAATGGTTTCAATAATAGACTGATAGGCAAGTCAAGGAGAAAGATGAGTTTTGATTACTCTTCCTTGTTGGCAGAGAGAGCAGTGAACATTCACATTGTTTTGCCCCCACTTTTAGGCCCAGAACAGGATGCCATATATCCAATAAGTCTCTTTTATAACTTGTCCACTGTCATGGTCTTCTTAAAACTTAGATGTGATTAAGCAAGCCACAGGTTCCCATGGAGAACTATCTAAATTTCTTAGTATGGTCTCTGTGCTCTTTCCTGTTTATCTTTCATGTGTCATCTCCTTGTCCAGTGGCCACTCTGGTTTATAGTTTTCTTAATAGGCAGAGTGCTTTCATGATCTTTACAATTGTTCTTGTAGTTCTTCCACCTGGAATAGAATTCTCTTGGGCCACTAAACATGTCAGGCTATTGAAATCCTGTTCATCTTTCAGGAACTGCTTTAAATATTTCTAGTATTTTCAAAGAGGCTTCATAATTTCCTTTGTTGGTATAAATAACTTCTCTCATTGGGTTTTCATAGAACTTTTCTTCTGTCTCCCAGAGCATTAAGATTCTAGACATTAAACTGAATAGTATAAAGCAGTGTTTGGCAAAATGAAAGTGCTCAATAATTATTGTCATTAGTGTTAGCTATATTATATGTTAGACAGACATTTCTATATATGTGTAAGTAATATGTAAATCAATCCTCCACTAGTCTTTAAGAATAAAACAATAATATACTCACCTTAGTCTTAGAATCTGAGACTTGGGTCTTGTTACCTACGATAAGTACAAAAAGCATTTGTTGAATCACTGACTGAATGACTGTTACTAGAATCCAGAAAAGAAAATCTAGAGTGAAACAGATTTTACCCTGCTACATGCCAGGGCATTTTTTGGGGGGCTGGTGGTGGTGGGTTGTACTTTTTACCTTATGCAATCCTCAATACCACTCTGTAAAACATGTTGATCTCACTTCACATAGGAGGAAACCTGAGACTTAGGGGATTTAAATAATGTGTCCTAAGTTGATAGCCAGTGAGAAGAGAATCTAGACTTTGAAGTTATTGTATTTCTGATTTCCTCTCCCAGCCTCTTTGCTTCCATGCTATCCTGATACTCAGTAACATCATATCAGTCCCTAGGGGGCTAAGATATGGCCACCAAAATGACTCTAAACAAAGATTGCTAATACAGTTCTCAAAAAGAAAATTTTTAAAAAAGATAGTCAGCATTTCAATGAAGTTAGATGTCTAGATTTTTTTTTCAAAGATGTCTCCACCTTTGAAACATACCTTTTGAATGGACCATAAAATAGCATTTGAATTGTAAGTTCCCATGAGAACAAGCCAAACATTTAGATAGTAACATGAATGAGTGTGTTGTTAGAGAACTAGATGCTCACGAATCCTTTAATTACCATTTCCAATGCTGATATGTAAGCTTTAATTAGAGGTGTGTAGTAGGTTTCTTTGTTTAAAAAAAAAAAAAAACAACCAACTGGAACCATATGGATGTTGCCTCATTTTCATCTGAGCCCTTCCAGGGACTGTAAACCTTAAAATGATGTTGGAACCCAGCACTTTTCCATCTGCCAAGAAAGGTGAGAACAATAAGTCTTTGTGCAAAAGCTGAATCTATACAGGGAAAGTGTGGCCCTAAACTCTGCTGTGCTTCTACATGTCTTTTCCCCACTTGGCTTTGACTAATTATATAATCTTCAAATTATATAATCTTCAAAATAAAAAGTAAAGTGAATTTTACCTATCTTGCTCATTAGATGTTTTGAAATAGGGATACTTTTGATATGAGGCAGCTTGTGGTTGGCCTTCCATTAGGAACTATGAATAATAGGGATCTCCTGAGAAAAAATAATTGAGGAAATTCAAGAGAATGAGAGAGAGAGAGAGAGAGAGAAGCAGAGAGGAAAAGATTTGATTGTGTAAGGTAGAAACTGCTCAGGCTCTGGATTTTAATCTTGGTTTGCTAGTTCATAACTCTGTGGTTGACCTTCAGCAAAGGTTGAACCTCTTTAAATCTCAGTTATTCATCTATAAATAACTAGTCCCATTTCTGGGTATTTACCTAAAAAAATACAGAAACACTAATTTGAAGAGATAAACCACCCTATGTTTATCATAACATTATTTATAATGGTCAAGAGCTGGGAACAATCTATCTGCTATTGACGGCTGATTGGATATTAGAAGATGTGGTCTATACACACAATGGACTACTACTCAGCTATATGTGTGTATATATAATATATATGTAATATATGTAAAATATATGTATATACTTATATACATATTATATGCACATATATAAAAGATGAAGTCCTGACACTTGCAATAACATGGATGAACCTAGAGGGTAAAAACTAAACATTGTATTTCACTCATCTGTGGCATATAGAAAAAATAAATAGAATAAAAATAAAATTTTAGACTATAAGATCAATTAGTGGTTATCAGGCTGGAAGGGGTATGAAGGGTGGGTAAATCAGGTAAAAGGTGTCAGTTGTATGGGTCAGTTCCTAGGATCGCATTGGATCTTAGTGGTGGACAAAATGTAGGTATAGGCAAGTTGATTTTTAATGATGCAAACCTGAAACTTAAATGATGTTTTAATGCAATGTTACTACAAAAAAAAAAAAAAAAGGCAATAACGCCTTCCTTGTCCCGTAATAGTAAGATACACAGGCAATGTGTGCAAAGTGCCTGGGCTTAGGAGGCACATGAGAAATATCTGATTTATGATCACTTTTGTTTTTTATTGAAAGAACCTGTCTTTCAGCAGTGTGAGAGGTTCTAAAAAGAATCAGAATTCACAACAAATCTGAATCAGAGTTCAGAACAAATTATCATGTTGGATGGTAACTCTCAGAGCATTTTTCTTGTTTCTTTGCCCTTCTTGTGTCCCTGACTTTCCTCAGGCTAAATTAATGTTCCAAACTCACCGTTATCAGCCCTTCTTTTTATATTTTTCCTTTTTGTACTCTTAGACAATTTAGAAGCAACTGGTAGAGCTAGTCAGACCAAGTAATAATAGACAGGCTTTGTTTGGAAGCCAAAAATCACCTCTTGCCTTTGCCCTGCCCAAAATTCTTCCTCTGGTGTTTTCACTCTCGGAGTGTCAGTAATAAAATGTATTGTGAGGCAGTTCAACAGATGCATCACCTTGACATGCTGGTGAATGAAGACATGGATTTGACTAATAGACTTAGCTAAAATGTCTTTCTGGGGGTGTCCAGTTGTTATTTACAGAACATTTATGATACCAGAAAACAACTGGTAGATACCTCCCCCAGATTGAGCATAATTCTTATAGATGTGGACTAAGAAAGCCATTTTCCCGAGGGATTCATTAGATTTTGATTAGCCTCCAATACATTTGTTCTGAACAACATGGAGGATTTCCCCCAGGCCAGGCTGGGGTTGCCAGCTGTGACAGAGATGGACACTTAATTTGTTTGTGATTGGGTTGTCAGGGCTGGACATTTGTCATTTGAAATTTCTTCTTTCCTCCTTTCCTCCAAATCTGCTCTTAACAAGGGAAATCTTAAAAATAAGGTAGATTAAAATTTGATGATGTGGACTCAAATCAAACTAACTGGGTTGTTTGCTATTTCATTTTAGTGAAAAATCATAATTTTTGGCCCAGTGATTAAAATTCCTCACTATGCTACAGGCAAAGCTCACATTGCTCACAAAACACCCCAGCAATCTCATCCCATTTTTTAGGGAAGATTTAATAGCAGCCCTGTTCAGTGAGGCACATACAACTTCATTACCTTTATAAAACACTCTACAGGAATTTTACTGGTGTCCAAGGCAGTGTTGCTAGTGGTTTCCAGCTACACATCTCTACAAAAGAACAAAAGACAACCTGTGCTCTGTTAGACTTGTTTTTTGGTCTTATTTGCTTCCTTGATCATTTTTAAATCCACATACAATGAATTTGTAAACATTTGTATTAATTAGCAACCTGCTCCTAATGTGGTATTCAATGGTCTTTGTGGTGAAAATTCTTTTTTAAAAAATGTTATATATATATATATATATATTTACATCATTTTTCTTTTCTTTTCTTTCTTTCTTTCTTTTTTTTTAACAATGTTTGCTTTCTTTCTTTCCTCAGGTGTAGTCCCCATAGAATTTCCACCACCAGTTCACCTGTGTACCATCACCATAGTCCCTTGTGCTCTTCCCTCCCTTGTTTGGATCCCTCCTCTTCCCCCTCCCCTGCAGAATGTCTCTGATTTATAGTTGTCTGTTTATTTTTTTTTAATTGTTATTATTTTTTTCTCTAATGCCTTATTTGGTTCCCCTATATTCCTCCTATAAGTGAAACCATCTGATATTTTTCTTTTTCCTTCTGACTTACTTGCTGAGCATAATCCCTTCTACCTCCATCCATGTTGCTGTAAATGACATTAGTTTATCTTTTTTGATTACTGAATAGTATTCCATTGTCTATATGTACCATATCTTCTTGATCCAGTCATCTATTCTTGGGCATTTAGGTTGTTTCCAAGTCTTACCTATTATAAATAGTGCTGCAATAAACAAAGGAGTACAGGTGTTCTTCTGAATAAGTGTTTTTGTGTCCTTTGGGTCTATCCTTAGTAGTGGAATTGCTGGGTCATATTGTGAAAGTTCTTTTAAGAGTGACTTGTCTAGGGCCTGTCTGGTGGCACCAGGGAGGTGACCCACATGGCACAGCAGACCTCTCTTGTCTCGCCTGCTGCTCTCCTCAGCAGTGTATTTCAGTGGATCTGCCTGTTCTACTCCCCACTCTGTCTCTCGTGAATCCTCTCCACCCCGCCCCGCCCCCCAAATTGCACCACTGGCCTATACACCAACTCTTGTATGCATAAATAGATAATTTTTTTTTTAAAGAGTTCCTCGTCTAGGCTGTAGCCTGCAGTCTGCTCCTTCATTCTCAGTTCATGCAACATTTCCTGAGATACAGGCACAGTTTCTGACTTTTATGCTTCTGTGTAGAAGGTCAACTGAGGTTTGTGTTACTCAAATTTAATTTCTCAAAGGCAAATGCTGGGCATTTTTTAATGTTTCCTCTGGCCTTCAACTTAAATCTTTGATAATCTCATGTCAGATATCTGGTGAAGTATTGCAATTGCAATATGTATATTCTTTTCAGAAATTAAATTATGCCTGAAAGAACTTTTTAATGTGTGGTTCAGTTTGAAACCATTTTTGTGCACTTGGCTTAATGGGGGTCCACCCCAATGTGCTCTGGGACTGGAAACTTGAAATGATCACTCCTTCTCACTCCCCTCTGCCCTGCCATCTGTCTACTTTGGTTTTGAGCTCTGTATGGAGACTTTATGAGTTTTTATACTTTAATTGTAGCCCTTAGATTAGGTTGGTCTAATTAGAAGTACTTTTTTTTTGTTTTTAAACATTATATATTTAAATGGGAGTGGATGGGGGACTCAATGGACTGTGGTAGAGGATTATGGGTGCTTTGCTGGTGGTCGTGGTGTGGTAATATACATCTGAAGAGTTATGAACCTATACCTCCAAATCATGTACTGTGTCAGTAACCAAGGTTGCCTCAATAAAAGAATAATGCAATTAAAAAAAATCCTATGATTCTCGTAAAGGAATGTTTTATTTGATTGTGACATTTCATTTCACACCTAATTCTGTACAGATGTCTTAAGTCAGAGTAATTTGGTTCTTGTAGATTTAACACATGGAATTTATCATTCTATTAATGTACCTTGGAGTAAAATGCATGTCTGTGTATCTACCTGCTCTCACATTTATAATATATATTACATCTTTTTAATGTACATCATGAGAGATGCCAGTGGACCTAAATGAAATATTGCTATTGTTGCATTCATTCTTACCAACTCTGTCAGGCAAGATGAATTAAATAAAGAGCGACGTGTGCTACTGAAACTACATTTACCATATACTCAGGTGTCTGTGTACTGCATAAGCAGAGATATTGAATATGCTTTGGGTTTTCTTTACCAAGAGGCAGAAAAGTTCCTAACTTGAAAATAAATTGAAAATCAAATGGAAGATCTGATTTTTAAACATGAGGCTGAGCTATTGTTATAGCACCCATTGTCTCGGGCAGACAGCACAGCTGGGGACCCCTCAGTTCCTTTTGTCCTATACCTGGTGATCAAGCAGGTGAATGGGGGTGAAGTAGATGCAAGAGGCACAGGTTATAAGATGATGAATAGTGGTTGGAATGATGAACTGAGGATCAAGAAGCCTGTGGGGACTCCTGAGAATAGAAAAGCCAGGGCTCTTTCATCTTTGGCTCTGCATATCCTTTAGAACATTTTACTTTCCCCCTTCTCGCTTTTCTTTTTTCCTCCTAGCTGTCAGGGTAGCTTCTTGTCTTACTTCTTCTCTATAAAGAGATTACAATCTTCTTGGAAATCTCACTATACCGTGAATGTTTTTGGATTGGAACAGTAAATTCCCACCAGGAAGAAATCTGCCTTGACATCTTCACACATGAAGAATATGAAACAACTTGAGAGGTAAATTCTGGAGAGCAGGATGTGGGTTTCCACTTGGAGAAGTAGCTCAAGTTGGCATTAACAGCTCATTGCAGTCTGCCACTTAACAAACGACATAGGGAACAGAATAGTTTTGTTTGCTTTACTTTTTAATTTTTATTAAAGTTGTGAAATAATTTATATAGAACAAAATATATCCTCAGCATCCCAGAAAGCTCCTTTGTGTCCCCTATGAGAATAGGAATCCATAACTTATATTTCCTAATTGCTTATAACGTGTTTAGAAGAAAGCTTATAATTGCCCAATTCTCAAACATCGTTAAGAAAAATATAATCCCAATAGCTTCATTTTAAAAAGCAAAACCCATACTCTAGAAAACTTATTTGGATAACATTGTAAAAAGTGGGGTACTAGCTGTTGACTATTTCTAGGTAGTTCCAAGGGAAATTATTATCATGATCTACAGGTATCTTTTGATCATGGGTCATAGTAAACCACAGTTGAATTCCAGAAGTCTCATTTACAATCACACTCATCCTCGATAGCCATATTTGTGGCTTTCTTTGTAATGAGGTGATTTATCATGGTATGTCAGCCATAGAGAGTTCAGTATAAATGAATTCGGTTTCTTAAAAAAAAAGGTATTTATATCTAAACACTTTTACAATAATCTGACATTGCCCTTTAAAGGTAAGCATATATTATGTGATTTGCATATGAAGAAACCATGCATTACTCTTACTTGACTGACTGTCAGCTTCAGCAGCTGCACCTGGTAGTCCCCAGGTCTGTCATTGTTTCCATGATAGAGCTCATTTTTCAAGGGTTAATAACATAGACCTTAACATTCACTCTGGGTTGAAACTTGGCAACCACTATGAGTATACTGCCTAAGGAGCTGATTTTAAACAAAAATGGTTTAAATTGATTTACCCTTTTCAAATTAGAGTATGTCAAAAATAGCGATACTTTGCATTGGTTCTAATGCTTTACATTTATTTAATGTAAAAATTTGTATGCTATTATTCCTAGGTAGTGATTTGGGAGATTCCAGCTATGGGACAAACTAAATAGAGATTGGTTTACTTTGAGAATTCCTAGCAAAATCTACAAACTTTGACTATTTTTCTTCTGTAATATCATTACTGTTTTAAAAGAAGAAATGTTATTACCTTTACCTTTAACAGAGGAGAGCAGTTGTGGAAGTAGATGCAATTTGAAAAGAAAGGTGAAAATAAAATGTTGGAAATCATGTTTATTTACATAGCCTCCTGATCCTAGGATAGGTTTCTTTCCACTCAGCACCTCTGTGTAGTCTTTGAACTAGTCTAAGCTGAGGAATGTGCAATTTTTCATGGTCTTGAGCTTTTCAGTTAAAACAAAAATCCACATGAAAAAAGGGGGATATTTGTTTTTTAATCAAATTTTATTGGTTTACCATTCATTTACAAAAATACAATTTCACCAGTACAGTTTCACACTTCCGTATGCATATAAGCTGCCCCTAACCCACCACCAAATTCTAGTGCCATTCACACTATCAAATTGACCCCCTCTTGTGCTTTGGTGGCGGGAGAGCTACGATGACCACACCTAGGCAGAGAAATCCTGTATTGTCAAAATAGTAACAAAGATGTAAAACAATGGTACTTCATTAATAAATAAAATTTCCTGCAAAAAATCCTCCCAACAACAACAAATTGACTGTCTTTTTCCTCTCATCAACCCCTTCCTTTTCCATTCAGGTAACCACTGTATTTGTCACAGAGTCTAAGAGTTCTTTTTGTTGTGTTTTGCTAGTTTGCTTGCTTTGGTTTTTTAATATTCTACCTCTGAGTAGTATCATCCAGGGCTTGTTTTTCATGTTCTGACTTGTCTCACTAGCATAATCACTTTAAGTTCCATCCATGTTGTCACAAGAGGTAGAATTTTATCTTTTTTATTTATAACTGACTGTATTGTATTGATTATATACCACATCTCTCTTATCAAGTCATTCATCAATGGACATTTAGTTAATTCCATTTCTTGGCATTTGTAAATAATGAATATATTTTTTTGAATTAGTGTTTTCATATTTATTTATTTTCATTTTCTTACATCGTTGTTCATTTTTGTACAGTAATTGGTATAGTCCCTATAGTTCCCCTGCCACAATATCATGAACCATCACCATATTCCCTTGTTTTTTCCTCCCTAGTCATGAGCCCTCTTCCTTGCTGTATGCCTCAGATCTAATGTCCGCTTACTACTTTTGTCTTTTTGTCTTTTTCATATTTTTGGATAAATAGGAGTGATATTGCTGGATCATATGGCATTTCCATTTTTAGTTGTTTAAGAACTCTCCATACTCTTTTCCATAGAGGTTTGTACCAATTTACATTCCTACCAGTAGTGAAAGTTAAAAAAAAAAAAAGGAAAATTTGCATTCTTACTATAGTACAAATTTTTGCTACTCTTTTCAAATGTGTGTTTTTATTTTATATACATTTATTAAAGTATGAGCCTTTTCATCCTCTTCACTGAGCCAACAGAAGTTAAAAGTCTACATTAATTTCTTTCTTTTTAAAGTTTCTTAGATGTCAGCATATTTGTATATTTAATATACAGCCATATTCTGAAGAAAAAATGCTGCTGGGTTATTTCTATGCTGAAGCTATCTTCTCAGTCAGAGACGAGTTGGACTAATGAGAACATTGTACTGTCAATTTTAAACTTTGATCAATTTTTAACTGACTATGATACTGATAGAAATTTGAAGAGAAAATTCTCACACATATTAGGAAATGAGACTGGGTTATCAAATGTCAAAAGATACAACTTTATTCTTCGCTGGTACAAAGACATGACTAGAGAATAGGGGAAAACTGTATAGTAGTATTACAGAAAGGTTTGTAGTAAACTGGAGACAAGAGGTTGGAGGAATATAGCCTAGATGTAGACTAGGTAGATAGAGAGGGAGTAGCATTAACCTTAGAGCAGGCATTTTGTATTCAAATAGTTATATTATTTTTTTAGTTTATTTGTGCTACCTCAAACAGGCTAATTATGCTTGCTGATTCTCAACAAGGTATTAATAGTGACTGTCTTTTGGTGTTTTTGTAAGAATTAAATATACTGTATATAAAGTATTTGGCACATAGTAGTTGCTCAGTAAATGGTGAATGTTATTATTATGGTATAAATGTAAGCATATAAAAATGACCCTACAAGTTATAGAACTTTCCTGCCAGTTATGATACCTCGTTTGGAGAGGTTTCAGAGTACATTTATACTCACAGTCTTCTGGTTGGTGACTAGTAAAAAAATTCCCCAAATTTCTCTATTTGGCCTTCATTCCCAGGAAATAACACTTTATTTAAGGTGATCCATGAAAAGGTAAAAGGAGACATTTTTGCCCAAGGAAGTATCTACCTAAGGAGGTAGACTTCTGGCAAACAAGTCTGTTCTTCTTTAACGAGAAGCTTAAATTCTAGTCAGTCAGACAGAGCCCAGACTACTATGTCAGGGGGGGCTTCCTTGCTTGTTCCAGAAAGGGTCATCTCACTGTTAAACAGAGGGACTCTATAACCAGAGAGTCCCATGGCTTGGCTCAAAACTGGAACACCCTTTGGACATCAGAGACCATCAGAGAATGCACTAGAGGGACATGGAGGAGATTCATGCTTATTGAACAAGAGGTGGGCAGAGAAATGCCTGGAGGCTGTGATCCAAGGTGAGAGTCAGACCGCAGGGCTGCATATCAGTCAGGGACCCTGGGGAGGGAAGAGTTAAAGAGTGTGGAGGCACACACCCTTCACTGAGGGGGAAACTGGGGTGCTCTCCATAGGCCAGAATATTCCCTTGTAAAAAGAACAAAGAAAATATGCAGGACTGCATCCCCTCATCTCTCAGGCCTGCACTGACCTCGTGAAGCACGCTGACAGGATACCACTGCAAAAACCGAGGTCTGGAACCCCAGAGAAGAGTGATACCTGTGTTGCCACATACACAAGTCAGTGCCTACTCTTCCCTCCAGCACATTCACAATGGACCTCTTCAGGCCCCTCCCACTCCCTATGGCTCACAAATGCAAAGACAGGTTTCAGTACTTGCAGAAGAAGGGGAAGCCAGCATCTCCTGCTGGACTTCCTCATGTTTATCATTAAGCTCCAAAGTCCTATTTCTCTTCCTTATTGCTTGGGGTGCTACACAGATTGAGGTATTTGTATGACATTTCCTGATCATTAAATCCTTAGCTCTGTCCTTGATAGAGAAGAAATGGGAGGAAAAAAAATTCAATTTCTTTATTTCAGTGTCAAATTGAATGTGTATTTAACAACTTTGTAAACTGCAAAGATCTGTGTAATTGTAAACTACTGTTAATTTTATCTAATCATTGCATCCTTTCCAACAATGGCAAAAAAACTGTATTTGAGCTTGCAAAGTGAGGTCATCCAAATAGGTATCTTTTTCTTTTGTATCATCAAATATATATATATATATATATATATATATATATGTATTTTTTTTCTTCATGGTTTTTCTCTCAAAACTTTTTATTGAAGTAACTGATTTATAACACTATTTTGGTTCCAGGTATATAGCATTATGGTTCAATGTCTGTACAGTCCACTTTTCTCCACCAAAAGTTGAGTTTCCATCCACTACCATACAGTTGATTCCATTTACCCATTTTTACCTATTGCTCCTCTCTGCTTTCCCCTCTGGTAACCACCATTCTGCTCTAAGAATCTAAGGGTTTGTTTTTGTTTTGTTTGCTTTGTTCCAAATGTAATTTTGAAGTGGAAATGAAAGGCTTTGTATGGAGATGGCAGCATTTGGACTGGGCACAGTGGAGGCATTCTTAATTTCAGCTCAAGCCATATTGTCTTGTGGAACACACATACTTGGTTTTTAAATAAAGTGAATTCAAAATTAGAGGAATATTTTAAAGTCTTTATTATTACTTCTTGGGACACATTGGGTTACCCAAGAACCAAAATCATTGTGGCAGCTGTTGATGCTTTCTGAGAGAAAATATATTCAAGCATTGGCTCAGGCACAAATGCCTAAAACAGGTGAATTTACGGTATTTAACACTTGAGCCCAACTGATTCACTTCCTTATTATCTGTGTTAACTGCTTAAGACAGAGAAGTAGTATTATATATAAAATAAAGGCTTATCTGAAGCTTTGCTCCCGTCTTCAACTGAATGCCAAATTTCTTTGAGTTTGAATATGCTAGCAGAAATATTTTCTTGTAACATTTTATCACTTTTATTTTCTTTTGCATCTCTGACTTCTCGCTGGACCTGTGAAGATATGTCAAAACAGCTGTAGAGGAGTTGTGTGGAGGCAGTAATGGCTCTTTTAGCAGTACAGAATAGAAAGATCTCAAAAGTGAAGCCTATTGTCAGGAGACTAGCGCCTGCCCTGGCTGACTTCCAAGTGTGAGTTAGTTTGGATTAGACTTAGGTTGGATAACATTTAATTTCCAAAGTGGAGATTTGAACCAAATAGTTAACCTCTCAAAGTTTAACCACCCAGGGGGTGATGTAGGCATTCTCAACAAATTAAATGAAAATAACTGCTTCTTGGTAATCATTATAATAAAATAATCTTCATTCTCAAATTCCCTGTCTTTATGTCTTTTCTTTAAAACACTACTCAAATTTTACATGTTGTGGTTATTTGGAAGTAAAATTTTTTGATGTTATAGTGTAGTGAAATAATCACATACAGTACTTTTAGATAATCAGCTAATTTGATTTGAAGCATTTACCAATAATATGTCTCCAGATTTCAATTAGCAGAAAACTTATTTACATTAGCTTTGCAAATGTAATGACCAGACTGTATTGATTATTGATTCTAGGGAATTATCTATGGCACAAGGGCCAACCAAAACAGATAGGTGGCTGGTCATATAAACATTTATGAGCCAATGGAATGACAGCTCTCATTTGAAGGCAAACGCTATAAATTTGGCCCATACCACAGTGGGTGTGAAAATTGCAAGGTAAAATAAAACAGATGAGACCATTTAAGTTTGAAATGGAAGAAAAGATCACTGGCAACAGCTATTTACTTTCACAGTCACTAAAATAGGGTGTTTTGTTGTGAAAACTATCAATACAGGGTGATGGATACCCTGCTTAAAGTGCCAATATGATGCCATTCTGAACTGCAAAACGATTTCATTACAAGTGTATGGGGAACCTTTAAACATGACATTATGATGCGACTATAATGTAAGATAACAATGGAAAAACAATTTCAGAGTAAGTGTAAGGAGACTATAACCGTGCATTTAGAGGGCCACTGGAATGTGAGATTATAATAGCTCAACATTAAAATGGTGAAAAGGATATGGTCAATTGCTTTTTTTTTTTTTTAAACTGGGAATTACCTAGACAACATTTGTACTCATAAATAGTACAGCCATGAGATGTATTTTAGGGAGGAAGAAATTCTAGCACCAGTATATCCAGTTCTTATCCCCATGCAGAAGCATATACTCATCTTTTTTTCTTTTCTGAGGTTAAGCTGGAGACAGTTTTTATCTAACTATCGTTGTGCTTCAACCATACAACTTTGAGGCTCTGTTGCAAGTTCATAAATGTTTTCTTTCTTATTTACATCTAAACTTATGACTTGCCCACATAAGTCACCTATGAGGTATCATTTGAGTTCATATGAGATGACTTTCTACTGCCCATCTAATCTCCCTGGGCTCCAGTTCTCATTGGACCTGTACTGAAATCTCAGCATTAGAAATTTATTTCCTTGCGTCTAAAAGGAGTTTTCATTTTCAGGAGCATCTAATAAATAGACGTAGAAGAAACATGAATCTATAAAGTATAAGTACCTGTTAGAGGTGTAACATATTAAACTTGAACAGTCTAAGAAGCACAGATGTTGCCATCAGATAGACCTGAGATCTCCCAGCTCTTCCACTGTGTTGTGTGTGAATTTCCCAAATTTTACTAACAATTTATTTTTGAGTCACTACACTTCCGTTCTAATTAGACAGTCTCTTAGTCTTGATTATCGAAGGCATGCTTGAATTTTCATATCTCTTTCTGCTACTTTGCATTTTGGGGCTGTTGTGTTTGTCCATAATTACCACCTCAACTCTTTCTAGCATAATGGTAAATTCTGCATTTGAGAAATTAGTTTTGGTCACTGCCTAAACACCTTTCCTCTAAGCTTCTAGCTTGCCTGATGCTACCTTTTGTACAGAAAGTTATCTCATTTTGATCACAACTTGGGACTGTCAGTTTCCAGCTGCCAAGGTCATGCAAAAGTGTAAGCAGGAATTTTATTATGTCTTTGAACTAGTTTGAAATCCATTTATCCATATTATGGTTAAAGGACCAATTCACAAATAAGATCAAACATGATTTAGTGAGCATAAAATAAATCATTTTCTCCCCCAGATTTTTTTTCTTGTTAAGAATTTGATTTTTATGGTGGTATTAGTATTTGTCTAAAGTCCTCAGAGAATTGACAAAGCACTTGCATGAAGGTGTTACCTGGCTCTAAAAGTAAGTCAGAGATTACTTAGGTATAATGGCTGCATCCACACTATTGGCTTATTTCCTTAAAAGTCCTTCCATAAGGATGAGTCATCAAAGGAACAACTCATTAAACCTGAACTCTGTGAAAACAGGATCCATTTTAAACATACATTTTCCACAATAATTTATGGGTCTAGCCCTCAGTAGTGCCAGACATAGAAGGTGATTACTGCATGATCTTTGGAGCAAAGTTTGTATAGATTACAGACCAAGTCAAATTATTCAAAGCAGCAGGATCTGGAATGAAATACAACTGCTTTACACTCAGCCTGTAATGAACTCCAACTACATGAAACTCTATGAACCAGTGATATGAAAGTTATGATGAATAGCATTAAGAACATAACATGGAGTGGGATTGGGGAAGAAACATATTTGGTCTGCATCTACTATATGCTAGATATCATTCATGTTACTTAATTCACTTAGTCTTTAAAGCAACTCTGAGGTATAGGCATTGCCATCCATGTTTTATAAAGAACAGAGACTAAGAATGAGATTTGGTGGAGGCACATATGTGGAAGTGCTAAGATTTCAGCATAATGTCTAGGTAAAAATCCTTTGCCATTTCCATTCTATCGCACTGCTGGCCCCTGTGTGAATTTATAACAATTCAATAGAGGAGAAGAGACAAGAACATAAAGTACTGCCAGCAAGGTAATCTGTGATAAGTATCATGAGTAGAGTGAACATAACAAGGAGTTTGAAGGAGGAAAAGATAACTTCTGCTAGAGGTTCTGTCTTCATCATGGCATTTATTTTTTGGGGATGATGTTTTCCTCAAATATATTGCCTTTTTTCTTTATACAGTGGTCAACCCTGTCTTCACCACCCACTTAAACCAATAATTATTGCCCAATTAGATAACCTTAGTCCTTATGCTTCGTTCTAACTTCCAAATCCCTTCTACTATCATTACTATCATTTCCCCTGATCCTGGATGATCATTTACCCTCTTCATCAGGTGGTCAGCGTATACTTACTCTTTTAAACCAGGTCAAACTTACTTTCTAGGAACTCCCATCAGAATGAATGGCATCCCTCCTTTCTTTCAGCACATGCATCATGCATCTGTTTGCTGCTTGTTCCTTAGCATGCAGGGGTACCTAGTGGCAGATCAAGCTGTGTTTCCTTTTGGGATTTGGACATTTCTGGGCACATATTTCAGTGTGGTTAAGGGTGCATTTATCTGAGGGATGGAGAAGCCTTTTTTTTTTAAGATTTATTTATTTATTTATACAAGAACCGGGGTACAGGCCAGATGCACAGGAGGGTGAGAGGATTCACCAGAGACAGAGTGGGAAACAGAACAGGCAGACGGACGAAATACACTGCTGAGGGGAGCAGTGGGCGAGGCAGGAAAGGTCTGCCGCACCATGTGGGACCCTTGCCTGCCGACAGGGATCGAACCAGCACTGCAGAGGCTGCGGACATCTTCACAGTGCTGTGCTCAACAGCCTGTGCCAATAGGGGAGGCCCACAGAGAAGTCTTTTTTGAGGATAGGGATATGTTGGGTAAATAGAGAAACAGAAACACAGACTTTGTCCAAAAAGCATAAAGAATATGGACAAAGCATAAAGGATAAGACTCCTTTATGACCCCATTCTTTTTCCTGCCCTCATCTTAGTATGCCTGAGTCAGAAATTGGTGGGATATGGAAGATGCTAAAAGTAAGACATCTAATAACTATTTTCATACACACTCTGAGATTTTGGGGACAAGAAAGTAATATTACTTGAGCTGAGACACAGGGTAGCTAGCACTGTATACATAATATTATGGTATTAGTACTTTGGAGCAATGGATGTTGGATGTCATACTTTGGCTTACAGTCATTAGAGGCGTCAGTAGAGAATCTCTGTATCTGAAGTCTTCAGATTGCTGGCAGTGGGGGAGAGTTAAGCTTCATGGCAACAGGAACACAAATCCATATGCACATGATACACTGTGGCAAAATAGTATGTCTTTCAAAGAGCTGTACCACTTCCTTTCAAATATATGTGGAAAAGGCTATGATGAATCAATACAAATTTATTGAAAGGATATTTATCTCATAGTAGCTTGGGTTATCTTTTTCTCATCAGCATATAATAAAATTGTGCCTCTGTTTTGGTATTAGAAGGATGTTCTTGCACTTATGGGTGCCATGAATGGTATGGGGTAGCGTTAGTGACACATAGTGGTGGCTGCTCCCCCTAGATGGATCAGATCGTGAGGATTGTATGGGCTCTTCATTGTTATAAAACACAAATGTTGGCACCTGGCATTTAGTAAATCAACAATGAATGAATGAATCCATGAATGAATGAATAAATTTTGGACTGACAAATGTCTGCCCTTTCACTGTTGTGTTTTGACAGGTTATGTAGAACCCCAGGTATAGGCTAATACCCATGAATATAAGAAAAAATGAAAGAGAAATGTACCAATTTTCAGTCAATTGGTACACTGTGCTATTTATGGTCCTGTTCTCATTTATGTTTTTCAGTGATATATTTGTGTGTATCGGCCCTCATATTGGTATGTGAACTTGTTCCTACCCCAAGGGCCAGTTGAGATGGGAATAATAATTTAATTTAGTGCTCTTCTTCTCTTGTGACAGTCACAATAAAACCCTGGCATATGTTGGTTTCAAAAAAAAAAAGAAAATCCATGTCATTTGAATTTTCTTTAAATTTAAAATGTGATTTGTAAGTAGTTTTGAATGAGCATAGGAAAACCTTTTGGTGAAATCAGCAAGGGGAGTAAAATCATATACTTGGGATAATTATAGCTAAACCATTTTCCAGGAAGAGTTGTTAGTTTTGATTGTGACATGATCCAGATCTCTTAATCGACTTTTCATACATAGGCCAGAGACTTTGCTCCAAACTCCATGGGTAGGATTAGTAGAGGAGTTTTTTGATTTCCTTTTCCCCTCACTTCTGAGATTATCAACTCTCAGAAAAATCTAGGCAGGCCTTAACATATAAATATTTGGTTTACACTCATGTCATTGAAATATCCCGGGGGTGCTAATAAGAGGAAGAAGAAGCAGGAAACTCAGAGAACCCCAAATGGTTCAAGTTGAAAGGGACCATCCATAGTTCAGCCTGTTTGTTTTACTGTGTAGTCTAAAATGTGAAGTTAATGAAGTTAATGACCCCAGATCTCATATGTCATTAAAGCTAGAGTTAAACCATCAAGATTTTTCCTGATTCAAAACCTCACTTGGTTGTGGTCTCCATTAAAAAAACAAAATAGGGCCTCCCCGGTGGCACAGTGGGTTGAGTGCTGTGCTGTGAAGCTGTCTGCAACCTCTGCAGTGCGGGTTCAATCCCTGCCGTCCAGGGAGATACCCACATGGCGTGGCAGACTTCTGTCGTACTCGCTGCTCTCCTCAGCAGTGCTTTCGGTCTGTCTGCCTGTTCTGCTCCCCAGTCTGTCTCTGGTGAACCCTCCCCTGCCCCCACTCTGCACCTCTGGCCTGTACTCTTACTATTGTATTAAAAAAAACTTAAAAAAAATAAACATAAACATATCCAGGTTTTAGCTTCAATGTCATATCTTCCAACATTGGATGAACTAATGAATCTCTATAAACATGTTCTTGCTGTACTTCTCTAGACCCTCTTTCCATGTGCCGTGGGGAATTGACCTTTAGGAACAATATCAAGCCCTCTGACTTCTGGTTGAGTTTGACCAGTAGGAGATGTGACAGGGTTTTAGGCAGGCAGGAGAGTGACAGCAGTGCATTATCATGGTGGTTTGAACTGCAAGTCCGGGGTGCTGTGTGCCTGAAAGCCATATTTCCTGCTTGGGGCCCCTCGTTCAGCTTTGTCTTTTGGTTCTGGTATCTGGTATTCTACTATTCATGCAAGTTTTGGTTGCCTCTTTTTACTAGTTCCAAGGTTCTTCACTGTTCCATATTGGCCTACTTAATGTTGTCCATGCCTTTTAAATAGTTCCTTTATTGAACTCTTCCCAAATATCCCATTGAGTAAAAAATTGATTTTCTATTTAAACTCTGATTGTTATATACTATCCTCTGTCACCTTATCTTTTTTTCCTTCATAACATGAATCACAAGCTAGATTCAACTTCTGAAACTTAGTTTACTCATGTATTATTTGACTTTCCCTTTTTGACATTTTGCCTAACACTTAGGCATTCGATGAATTCTTGTTGAATGATGGAGACAGGCACACAAACTTGTAGTTCAAAATTCTATCACATCACAAACATAATAACCCTGGGGAACTTTTAGGTATAAATCTAATTTCAATGAAAAAGGAAATTTTAGTTCATTTCAACTACAATATGGATTGCATAGGCTTTTTTAACTGGTAGCTACTATTTAGTGTATTGTTCCCATGGTAAAACAAGCTCCAGATCAATCCATTACTTCCCACGAGATTGTAGTTTCATGAAGGCATGGGCCGCGTGTACCTTGTCCATGCTGTATGCCCATGGCTTTTTACACCACCTGCAACAGAAGTAAGTTTTTCTTGTTGGCTGAATACCAACCTAACCATTGATGACTTAGGGATGCATAATGCATGGTTTCTACCTTTGAGGGCCCATAGTCTTGCTGAAGAGACTGACATACAAACAAAAAAATGATGTAAGAAAATAGGTGTTATATGGAGACTGTGTAGGAGAGTGTTCAGCATCACAAAGAAAGGTGGGAATTCTTTACAAATGATCTTATAGAGGGAGACCTTCTAAGACCTTCATCTTCTGAAACTGCTTATTCAGAGACTTTAGTCAAACCTTTGCAACAGGTAAACAGGCATTAGTAGGACCTTTGTAACCCAACACATTTAGATCTTGGTATTTTATGTAACTTTGATTGATGCTGGTAGCTCTTGATACTGGTTTTAAATTTTTCCTTCTTTTATCCTTTTATTTTCCTTAGGAAAAAGTGAAGGAACTAAAGGTCATTTTTGAGTCTGGATCTCTGACTGTTGGCTATGTTCAAAAGATGATAAAATCTGGTTATTTAAGAATAATCTTTTAGAGCATCATGAACTTATCTGACTTTGACTGCAGGAAAAAATTTACAAAAAAAAAAAGAAAGAAAAAACTTGTTTTATTCCCCACCAGAGGGAGACAGTTTTTTTCCTTTTGCTTTAAAATCTAAATTCTGATTAACACAGGTTTGAAGAGTACAATACAAGGTTTACTAGGGCTGATTAATACCCAGGGGGGAAAAACAAACTTACAATCTAATTTGTTTACTTTTGTCTTTTAATATCAAATTATTTTCAAGATCTAAGTTCTATTCTGCCAGCACAGTAAATGCTACTTAACATGCATAGAACTTTAAGAGCTACTTGTTATTTCAGTGTCGACTTTATCTCTAATTATATTAGTATGGATACAGATAGGACACTGATAGTATAACAACATGGAATAATTTAGCATTAATTATTTCCTGTAGTAAGACATTTACAAATCAACCCTAAACTAACAGAGACAAGGGGCATGATGGTGTGGAGGAAGAAAAACTGGTAACAATGTCTCTTGCTGTTGGCAAGACTATGGATGTTGGAATATGTTGAAATTGAGTTAATTTTCAATATGCTACAATGCTTTAAAAAATTTAGAGAGAAATTGACTTACAGCAGTGCTAATTTAGGGAAAACGATACATGAGCAATAGCTCCTATCTATGGCATATCTGTGCATAGGATAATTAAACATTTTATCAAAAATATAGGAAATTGTCAAGAGACTTATAGTGTAAGACCTACTGTACTTTTAAAAAGTCCAATTTCATGCCCAATTTAATAGATAGAGTGTTAGATCTACATGTCCAGTGTAATTACTTGGACATTTCATTCTTCTCTATGGTTCTTTTTGGAAACCAGTTCAGATCTGACCTTGTGTAAATGTTTTTTAAATTACTTTGAAACATTTTACAAATCCAATTAGTGCACAGTCAAATCTTTTCAGCTCACCTCATTTGACACATGGTGCTGTTAGAATAGCTTTACCACTTATTCTGATTCTTATTTGCTTATTCTTTGTCATTTTCAGAATTTATACAGCTAAAATATGGAATAATTCTCAGAAGCTCACATTTAAAGTTGGGATAATGTGGAGGCATCAGGTAAAATATTTGTCTGGTTAGAAGTACAAGTTTCTCATCATAATTCAGTGAAGGTAAATGAATGCTTTGGAAAAACACAGAGTGTCACTTAAGTTTCTCTTGCCTCAGGTATCATTTAATCAGCAAGCACAGTTAATAATTCTGCTTTTCTATTTGTCAAAATCTCAATATTTTTTCAATATGAGGTCTGCTGTAGTGTACTTTACGTGACACTTTATAATTAGTGGTACTTGAGAATTTGGCAGTTTTAAAAATTCATACAACATTCTTAGTTACAATTTATAAATGATTTTAAAGTATAATTAACATTCATCTTTACAAGTTATATGCAAACAAATATGCAAATTTAGAAATAAATATGCAAACATATAAAATGTTTTTGAATTAAGTAGTCCTTAACATTTTTAATGAAATCAATATTTTATTCATATTTTGCACACAATTTTGAGTACTTACTGATTTGAGGGGGACTACAGCATATAGGCTTTTGCATATTGCAACCTCTAACTACCAGCAACAGGAGGGAAATGAGAATGAGCTTTTTTTGAAAACTGAAAGGATGATTTAGCAGACAAATCTAATAGGTTCTGTCGAGTGGATTATTGATGCAATTAAAATGGCCTTTTTGCTGCTTGAACTCGTAATCTTACAAGGAACCTCTACGTTCTTAGAAGACACAAAACCTGTTTGGATCTCAGGAAGATAAAGTCAAGGACATCAACAAGTGCTTCCAATTTCTTGAGTGTGGCTGGTAAAGGCTAATAAATTAAATCATTAGCTGTGGATTTTTGATTTGTTAAGGTCTAAAGGAGGAGAATGCAGAGTTCAGTCTGAGATGTACAAGGGGTTACTGGAAAAATGCACATCAGGTGAAGTCACTAGCAAGAGTATATATTCACTAGTTTTACTTAAGCTATTTTAGAATTTTCAAAAGGCTAATGGACTCAAAACTTTAGTTCACTCATTCACCAAACATTCCTCTTTGAAACCCAGTTTCAGTTCCTCCTCTTTGAGGTAGATTTCACACTACTAGAGTCTTTTCTTCTCTGCATTCATAGGCACGTAAGTCAATCAGGCAAAGGTTTTTATGTTCTCATTATGGGCAAGGACTACATTCAGTGCTGTCAGGGCACAAGAAGCAGAAGATAATCGGTACCACACAACTTAGCTCTAAAATGTTCCTCAATTTTTTATGGTTATGCATCTTCTATTATATTTTTATGTGGCAAATTTCTTGAGTGAAGAAAGCATCACTTATACCAGAGATGGTGAGCAGGATTTATTTTGGGTGGCTCTGATTTATTTGCTCTGATTAATTAATTGTTGTTCACTAGAATGCTGTGTGAAGGATTCCGAGGTTGTGTGATTAGTATTACCAAGACTGCCATTTTTGGATTGTCCTTTCTCAATTTAGAATCTTTTAAAAGAGATCATTTCTTTTATTAGAGAATGAAAGCTTTATGATCCATTTAATTCCCCTTTTAAGCATCTAGAATTTCATGGGAAAATTTTGATATAATTTTATCCTTCTTTATTACTTGATTTTTTCCTTTTATTTTGTGGACTTTGTTCCCCTACTATAACTAGTTTTATTAAAAAAAATTTATTTATTTATGCATACGAGAACTGGGGTATAGACCAGAGATGTGGGGGCAAGAGGGTTTACCAGAGACAGAACGGTAGCAGAACAGGTAGATCTGCTGAAATACACTGCTGAGGGGCACAGCAGGTGAGACAGGAGAGGTCTGCTGTGCCCTCTCTGGCTGGGGATTGAACTCATGCCACAGTGTCTGCTGATAGATAGGTTGCTTGATAGTGCTGAGACTTTAACCCCTGTGCTACCAGAGAGGCCCCTGTAACTAGCTTTAAATAGCCAGTGACTTTAAACCTTTTTGAAAGAAACAGATAATTACATATACTTCTTTCCTTAAACTTTATGGTGCCTAGCTTAGTTCCTGGGCCCTAAGGAGACAGACACTATATTCACTCTGATTTCATGGAGAACACTGAACTTGATGCTATGAAGGTCCCATCTGGTAGATGCACAGTGATGCATGAATGAGTGAATGAATGAGTTCAAAGGGAATTCAAACTATGAGAAAGATCATGAAGGAATGTGATTTACCAAGGAAAGCATCAGGCTGGACATGAATCTTGGCTAATGCCCTTTTAAAAAGGCATAGAGTAAAAGTTGGAATAGAAGGAGATGGTTTGGAGGAGAATAAAGGTTTAGCAAGAAGAATTTAAAATTATATAAGCCATAATGCAATAATATTTGACTTTTCTACCTGGGACTGTTTGCTTGGGTGGAATGTAAGCTTTCAGAGTAAGAATTTTTAAAAATTCATTCAGGACACATCAGTCTAGAGACGTCCACTTAATTCTTCTGTGATGTTTTGAAGTTGTTTGACGTTGGTGATCCTGCTATCTACATTTCAAATTCATCAAACAAAAGATACAGGATATGATGATTTAAACTTGCTAATATAGGATAAAATAATCTGTTTTGATGCATTACAAATTAATCTTTCTTCACAGAATTAGAATAAGCTGAATCAAAGTTCTATTTTGCTACATGCTGCTCCAAAATGTCTGTGGGGACTGGTTTTGTTTATTTGCTGCTATATGATAGTCTTAGGTAAACAACATGTAGTTATATCTATGTGCATCTGGGCAAGCATCAAAATTTTTATTGTGCAACTTAAACATGAAAAAGTCAGATCTGCTGCACTTAGCAAAACAGCTAAATCTCATTCAGTGTAAAACAACCCCCTACTTGCTTCTTGTTAAGTAACCTTGGTCTTTAAAGACTATCCCTGCACAATCAGTCACTTCCATATGCTTTTCATTCTTCCCATAAGCTAGGGTTTTTTTTCTCAACGTTTTGTTCTCTGGGCTGAATTTCATCTCAGTTGATTGCCCAATTCACTTTTCATTCAGTCATAATTGTTTTTTGAATTGTCTTAAATTCTCAAATGGATTATGACAATTTGAAAATTAACAATGGCGTCTTAATTGCATGGGGCTGTGTGATCCACAAAACCCTGTGGCTGATGATTTTCTCCCACCTGTAATTTTTTTTTTAGACCAAGTATGAGAAGGTAGAAACATGCACACAAGCAGAAAATACATATGGTCATGATTTACAAAAGCATTTGATTTTCTAATATTTGTATATCAACCACAGATACCTGCAAAATCATTTTAATAAGGAAATTAATAAACAATTCAATCGGGTTTTCTTTCAAACTCAATTTCTTTCTCTGGTGGATGTCGGAACATGTGCAAGTAGGACAACATTTTCTGTATGTGTATGGAAATTAAAATTCAGAAAAATATCATTATTCTTTTATTATCTGACTTCAGCTGGGTTCTCAATGCAGCTTGGCAATCCTCTTACTTGTCCCTGGTTGGCTTCCTTTAGAATTTCTCTTGAGGCAGCTGTTTCAAACCTTTAAACTCATGTCATTCTTCTCATCCCTCTCATTCTCAGCCTTTGGCCTTGTTTCATAATTTACAGAGACTATAGCAGTTTCTGAGCAGTCTCCTTGGATTTTTCCTATTTTACCTGCAGATTCACCTACAGCTGCACACATATATTAAGCCCCTTCCCTCTACCCTGCTAGTCTTGAGGAAGAGCGTTTTCCCTTCATTCCAATATTATCTTTTTGGATGCACAGGACTCTAACACCTTTGGTCTCTCCTCTTGACATCAACTCTTTCTTTCCCTTCTCTCCGATTCTTTCTTTTCCACCTACAGGCTTGATAGAGTCTGGTCTTCACTTTCTACCTTAACCTTCCCACCTTCCTTCTTGTCTTGCTTGTACTTGTTTCTTTATATCAGCCATTCCCCTTTTCCACTTCAACCCTTGTCTCTATTCTCTGTGCACTGGTTGTTAGAAAAAGAAGGCCATGTCTATTGAGGCGACCCCCATCTATTCCACCTGGGAGCTGTTGCCCACTTACTCTCCTTTCCTCATTCTTCATCCCTGTTCTCTATTTTCTTTTTCTTAATCCAATCTTTGGAAAGTTGTTTTTGTGTCCTCAACTTTTAGTCGTGTGTGTTTTCCTGTAACTTTCACATATCTCCTCATTTATCCTGGGTCCTAATCTTACCCGGTGGGCCAACATTTGATCATTGAAATGGGGGTGGGTCTCAGACATTTTCCTGAACTCTTTTTAAATATATTTTTTATATCATCATTTTCTTGAACTTAAACACTTAACCACTGTCTCTGCACACTTAAGCACTGTCTACTGGCTTTTCATCCCATTGAACCACCTGGTTTTACTAAGATTACCATGAACTTCCTGATTGCTAGATACAATGATCTATTTCCAATTTTTAACATTTTCTCAGTTTTCAACAGTGCTGACTCCTTTGATGTTTTCCCTCTGTTAGCATACTGACCACCCGCCAGTATACATATCTTTACTGAATACCTACCGCCATAATTCTTGAGACACAAAGGAGAATAATACATGGTTTCTGTCCCCTGGGATATCACACTATAGAAGTGTGATAGGAGAAGTGAAGTAGAAGAAAGACAAGGAAATAGTCAAGAACAAATCAGGAAATAAAATCTATGCATGGAACTATATTCATGCTGTGTCTGCAGAGCTTCAGAGAACTTAAGACTGAACTGGATTGAGGGATGGCTAGGAGCTACTTAGTTTGGATGGGGCCACAGGAAAGAGTTCCAGGAAGAAGCAGCAGTATTTACTTCAGTTCAATGAAGAGAGAACATAAATGCTCAAATAATTTCAATGTGGTTGGAACAAAGGATTAGTCTATATATTGTAGGAAATGAAGCTGGACAGGAGGGGGGTCAGGTCATAGAAGACCACATGGGCCATTTTAAAGTTTGAAAATTATGTAAAGACAATGAGAACTGACTGAAAAATTGTATACAGAAGAGTGATATGACTAGAGTCCCATTCTAGAATTGTCACTCTGTTTGAGAAGTAGATAATGAGTCAGCTAATGGTGAGTATAGTGGTAGGGAGACTGGTTAAAAGACCGTGGTAGGAATCTGGCTCAATGTTTCTGGCCTGACATAGGGGAATGTTAATGTGGATAGAAATAGGTGAGAAGTAATATTTTAGTGACATTGAATAGAAATGGCATTGGATTGAACTATTCCCTGAAATTGTCATCAGTTTCTTGCTATCCTGCCATGACATTCTTACCTATAGAAATTATGGCATGTCTCACATTTTATTTTATTTTTCTATTACTTACAGGATCTATTAATAGGACCCTATTTAATTAATCTTCATCTTCATTGCTCAGCCTAATGCCTTATCCATAGCAGGTAAACAATACGTGCTGGTTGATTGAAGGACTCATCTTCCCTGGGTAATTTTCAATGTTAATTTTTAGTATAACCCCCCTGCCAGATTATCACCTTCACTCCTCCCACCTCCCATATCTTTTACAACCATACAGATTGCTTTATCTATTGAAAGTTTAAAAAGTTGCAAATCAAACTTCTTACATTTAAACTCTATAAATATTTATGTTGAAAATATGAAGGCACACTCAATTGTCCCTTTTATTAGCTTTCTTTTTATCGCTCTCTTTCTTTCTATTTTATTAAAATAACACTGCATTTTAACATTTATAAGTTTCAAGTATGCATCACCAAAATCCCATGTGAACATATACCACACTAGGTTTACTGCCAAACATCTAATTCTATCCTTCTTCATATACTCTCCTATATGTCCCAGTTAGGCTTTCTATTGCTGCTGTTAAAATTATAAGCTTAGAAGCTTAAAACAGCATAAATTTGTTATCTTATCATTTCTGTGGTTCAGAAGAGTCAGGTAGCCTCAGCTGGACTCTATGCTCAGGAAATCACAAATCTGAAATTAAGACATTGGCTGAGCTGGGCTCTTATATGGAAATTTGGGGAAGAATTTAGTTGTTGGCTAAATTTAATTCCTTGCAGTTGTAGGACTGTAATTCCCATTTCCTGACTGTCAGCCAGAGCTACACTGCTAATGATCACCCATATTACTTTCTATATGATCCTTCTGTCTTCAGACCAGCAATGCCAGCACTGATGAGTCAAATTCTTCCTAATACCCTCCCCCAGCTTTATTGAGGTATAAATGACAAAATCATAAGTTATTAAAATGTACAATGTGATTATTTGATGTACATATACTTTGTGAAAGGATTCCCCACCATTGAATTAGCACATCCATCATCTCATCTTTTTTTTCCCTACTCTCAGCAAATTTCAGGTAATACAGTATTATTAACTATCATCAACATGTTATACATTGATTCTCACATCTTATGTGGCTTATAACTGAAAGTTTGTGCTTTTTACCTGAAATTCCTGTCCCTGAAATTCGTTCCTTTTCCATGCTCCCATAACCACTTTTCTATTCTCTGTTTCTAGGATTAGACTATTTTTTCAGTTTTCACATATAAGAAATATTACGCTGTATTTGTCTTTCTCTGTCTGGCTTATTTCACTTAACATAATGTCTTCTGGTTTCATCCATGTTGCTGCAAACAGGATGAATTCCTGCAGACAGGAATTCTTTATTTTTCAAGATTGAATAATATTCCATTGTGTGTGTATAATATATGATTATCATCTATCGATATCCTACTTTTTCTAACTTATTTATCACACCTAGTCATATTCTTTTCATACTTTGAATTTCTCTAACTTCCTCTTCTAACTCTACTTTCATTTTTGTAATACTCATGAGGTTATTTTGGAGTAATTGGGGATAACTTTGGAATAAATTGAGATATCTTTTAAGGATAACTTTGTAATAAATTGAGATATCTTTTAAGACTATCTACTTAATAACATTAGTTTACATCTGCAGAGTCCCTTTTATCAAGTATCATGTTTATTGATGTGATATTTCCTTATAGTCTCAGTCTGGAGATTAGGGTGGAGCATTCTGTCTATATGTCCTTATTTTAAATTAGAGAACATTATATAATAAATAAAAATCACTAGAATGTCATCTTATGAACTAATCAGTGGTGTTGGGCATAATTTTTTCTGGGACATGATCCATTTGTATAATTTGTTACCTATTGAAAATTTAGATTTACTTGTTTAAATTTCCATCCTTTTATCTGGATAAGATCTTCAGTAGCCAAAATACTAGGCAATAATATCTTGATATGCAGAAAATCTTATTTCATGACCTGAAACTTTTAGAGAATGATTTTGGCTATAGAGAAGGTTGAAGGGACAGTGTAAACCTGCTGTAATTATACTAATAACATGATTTTATTATCATGAGAAATGGAAAAATTACGATTTTTTTAATAAACTCAATATTCAGATGACATTTCATTTATTAAATAAGTGTTTAAGAAACATCTATCAGATCTTTAGGCACTATTGCATGCATCAGGAACTGGCTGGCGTATAAGTTATGCCATGGTCCTCATGCTCTTGGAGCTTGTTCTTATTGCTCTATATTTTGGTGAACAAAGAAGGAAGATGGAAAAAAAGGAGAGATGGTGTGTGTGTGTGTGTGATCTCTTTTCATATTCACCAGAGTACTCAGACATCCCCCCTGGACCAAGTCCCTTTCTTGTTGTAAATGCTGTCTTGAATTCTGGAGAACACAAGGAGAGACTCCAAACGAGTGATGATCTTGACCAATTTGACTCAGGAGGATATAGACCCACATTAAGTAGGCAGGGTTGGAAAATTATTCTGATTAAATACTATTGAGTTCTAGCAAAAGGTTTGGCATAAAGAAAATAAAAAATGAGACAATAGGTGTAAGGAGAGTTTCAAGGATGACTTTAAAAATTCAACCAGCTAAGTTCCAGTTTGTTTTATGGTTACTGGGGACATATCTGGTGACACAATGAATAGTTAATAGTGCTTTACTTTTGTATTATACACTGTGTGGTGTAACTGAGGCCCCTGATGAGTTCCCAAGGAATATCAAGGTGTGAATACAAATTGCCAATTTTTAAAAAATCAGCTTGACAATCAAATAAAACAAATTCCTGACTTTGTCTTTCTTTCATACAATGCAAAGAACACCAATGCCATGGAGCTTGTTTTAGAATAAAGATGAGGAAATTGTCAGTCATTAGGTGCAGCACTAGTGAATAAAAACATTGCTTAAGAGGCCATTTATAACCAATTCAATTCCGCTTCATTTGTGGGTATGAACATGTTGTGAGTGTTTCTCCATCTCTCTCTTTATTTTTTTTAGAAAAACAAAAACAAAAAACTTTGGAATAAATTGAGATATCTTTTAAGGATAACTTTGGAATAAATTGAGATATCTTTTAAGACTATCTACTTAATAACATTAGTTTACATCTGCAGAGTCCCTTTTATCATGTATCATGTTTATTGATGTGATACACAAAGAAATACACAACACCTAAATTATAGGGAGCAGAAAACATGTAACTATTAGGATACTGAGAAAAGGTGACAGGCAAATTCTTATTTTTGTAAGCAGGAATCTTTCTGATGACTGTAAGAAAAGGCAGATACACAAGTGAAAAGGAGCATGCTTCTTGATGAAGATTTAGCTGGAGGTATGCATTACCCCCAGATCTAATAAGCACAAACCTGGAGACCAGCTTTTACAAAGGAAAATCTATTCTGCCCCATCTACCTTGAATCACGTGTTATATGAACTTGGACAATTTTCTTCCTTTCTGAACACATAATTCTTTTTTTAATTTGTGTGATTGGGATAATAAACCTACTTCCTAGGATTTTTAAACATATGAAATCATATGCCAGATACCTACTATATGACCTAAAACATGCTCTTTTTTCAATAGATGGAAGCTATTAATGATGTTATTATTATGTTTGTATATACCCAAACTCTCCCCCCTCAAAAGCTCAACAACAACACTTAGATAGATTTATTGTTAATTTCAATATACAGATTAAGAAATTGAAAAAACTATGCAGAACATTGATCCTATGTCACATTGATCCTAAGCAAGAAAAATTCCAGGTGTCCACAGTTCTTTCTGTGGGATTTGCCCACTGAAATCCAGTCTGTATTCTACATGATGATACTTGAGAAGACTACCATAGAGTTCTGAAACTGCTGAACTCACTGGTGTGGCATTGACAAAATCTCCAGGTGACATTAGCACATTGTCCTTTTACCGAGCAGAAGAGTCTTTCACTCCTTTCACTCTTTTGCTCCTGGTTCCTGGGATACCTAAGTCCAGCAAAGAGCAGAAGAGTTCAGCAAAGAAACAATCCTTTGGGATGTTGCTCATGTCAAAGAGAAGTGAACACCATGCTTCTTCATATATAGCCAGGATTTTTTAACTTCCAACCTTTCTTGGTTTGACTTTGATTTGTTAACCATTTGCTGCCTGAGCTGTGTCTGACTCCTTGGTTTTAAGGTCTGAAACTGCCTGTGTACTCTCAGCATTGACCTTGGCTCCTGTTTCATAAGATGTGCAGCCCACAGACCATTATCCTGTACTTATCCATGATCCAGATGACCAACTTCCAACTTAAATGCTGGGAGCTTATTTTTCCAGCTAACTTTTGTAAATTAAGGGAGGAGGAAATAAAAAATAAAGGATGTTGTTGGTTGTGACTTCTCTTGAGGGAGGAAGGAAAAGTATACATTGACATCGTTACTGTTCCCACTTCTTCCATGCTACCATCATCAATATTAACTCACTGCTCACCTGGCATCTTATAGGCACAATGGAATTCATTATTATTTCCAGAAAAGAGTGAAGCCTAGTATGAGCAATTGAAAACCATACTCAGTTGTCTTTTGGCAAAAAAAAAAAAAAACAAAAAAAAAAACAAAAAAAAACCTCAACATTTTAATTTTTTTTAAAGCTCACTAAACCACCTATAAATGTACTGCTGTGGATTAAATCTGTAAGATCTGAACAAATAGGGTACTGTATGATATACACACAAATACTTTCTTTTTTACTACACCCACTTACACACACAAATATACATTGTCTTAAGTATGCCAGATTCATAGAATCTGAATTTTTTTTCTCTAAAAAAGTGGTAGAACATTTGCATGAAAGAGTTCACATTTTGTACATGTTGACAAATCATCACTAAATCTCTCTTCATCCATTAATCTGAATCTGAAATGTCCTGAGAAATTCTGAGATGGCCTAGCAATATATCTTATACTAATATTGAACATTTTGTTGACATCAATAAGAATTTTACTCACGTAAAAGACCCTGGATCAGGTCCCCAGACATGTGCATCAGGCAAGAAACATTCTCAAGTGCCAGAGAATCCAGGTGTCAAATAAGTGTCCACAATGAGAGCAAACATCCCTTCATACCCATTAGTTGCAATAAACATTTGAAAAATGCAACACATTTGGTATTGTGTGGTTTAACTTGTATTTACAAAGGGATTTGCCAAACTCTTCTCTTTGTTCTTGTATAAAATGTCAGTGAAAGTAAAAAGAAGGGACTGGTGGTTGCATTACTGAGTTGCAGTATAATATTGTATGAAAAGGAAGGGTCATCTGATAGTCAACATGTATATAAGTGCACCAAGGAAGCAATTTGGCACCAACTTGCTAAGCACTGACTTAAAGCCAGCCCAGAGACTTATTGCTCCTTTCTACAGTAAATAACCACTGTAGGTTACCATGTATATGATATAAGCATATCTGAAGGAAATTTAATTTAGCTAACTATAAAAAATACCCTCTTGAATATATCTTGTAAACTAGGGCATTGAGAGTATCTGAAATATATTAATTCAATATCTTTTGATTGGTCTTAAAAAACCTGTTTAAAATCAATGTGCTTTTATTTTTGTCTTAGTATTTAATTTCATTTGCATAGGACTAAGGCTATTTCTTCTAGGAAAATGTAATTTGCTAGAGTTTGGACCCAACATAGAAAAAAATGGCACCCTCTGAGTGAGGTAGGGCTGTCAACTACAGCAAGTAACAATGCAAGTAAATTTGATCTATATACTTTTCAAACTTCTTAGATGTGATTACTGACATTTGGCCTGATGAAGAAAACCCTTGGGACCAGAAAAAAACACAAAGCATGTAACCATACTGACATGCAAAATGTCTTATAATCTGTCTTTATCTTCCAGAGCTGCAGTGGTCTGGATAAATTAGACCAAATTGGGCTAAACACTGTCCTTGGCTTTACTCACGTAGCTGTTTTCAAAACCTAATAGGAGCTGTGTGTGCACATCCAAGGACAGAATTTGGCCCTTTTTGTCTTTACACTAACAGTTGCTTTAGAGGAGATGATTATTCCTGAGGAACTGTTTTATAAGCAGTGTTTTTGCCCAGTTCAAATTTATTTTCACTTTTTTATATTCAAGATATTTATGAATGTGAAAATATGTAATTCAAAATCTTTCAGTTTCTGCAAAAATAAAAATCTCCCTAATAAAACCTGTGAGTATTGCAAATGAACTGGGAAAGAGGTAAAACAAGTCATACAAATGGTGGCAAAAGCAGAAGTAACACTGAGAAAAAGTGTTAATGCTCATTAATGGTAACAACTTGATTAACATTTTCACAGCACATTGATTCTTGGTCTTTCACAAGGAAAATATATTATTAAACAATATTTTCAAGGAAAGTATAGACTATCAAATATACTTATTTATTCAATTGCAAAGAAAAAACCACCCTGAAATTAACCCTCTTTTGCAGCTCTTTCTTCCTTCCTCAAATATACATTACATAAATCTTACTTTTTTCCCAAAGGCCAATCCTTTTGAAAAAGAAGAGAAGCAGTCTAATAGAAAAGTTTTTATTACTGGAAGTTGCAACCTTAGGTCATCTTTGAATTTCCTTGTAGAAAATCCACATACAACCAGGGCCTTAAGGTTTTGGAAGGGATTTCTTGCATAAATCAGTGTAAGATATAAATAATATGAAAGACTCTCTAGAATTTGATTCTTTGAGGCATTATAAAGGTTATATCATTTCTTTTGTGCTTTGAGAAAATCTCTTTATTTTAGTTCCTTTTTGCCTTTTCTCTGAAGATGATCAATTTAAGAATGTATTTAGCTATATATTGGAAAAGGGAGTTTCAAAAGCTGATAATTATCTAGATATTTCATGCAGTTATCAATAATTGTAATTGTAAGTTAAATATTTTCACTATGAAGTTAATTTATGCAAAAATAGTTTCACTAAGTTCTGAGTGGTTCATAATTTGTCTAAAATAATGAATTTTTTTTTTTTTTTACTATCTGCTGGTGTGAACAGATTCCAGGTTTTTGAGAACCATCATATCTCTGCCTGAAACATTTTGAATACTGACTCCAAAAACTCGACATTAATAAAACATTAAAGTTCCAACTTAAACCCATAAAAGTCAAGGAATATAGAGTTAAGGTCGACCCAGCTCTCTTAACTCTTCTCCTGCATGTATGCATGGGTGATAGGACAGCGGTACGGGCTGTTGCTTAAATCAGTCTTCCTGCATAATCTGAAAATGTAATTGAATTAGTGTATAAAGTATTTACATACCCTGCAGTAGAGAGCCCCACACATTATATTATCCACATTCCCTCACAGGGTCCTCATTTTAACTCCTCTCTGCAGTGTTCCTGCGAGGCTTCCTCAAACATTCAGAAATTGGACTTGCAAATACAATTTCCCTTTTTTTATGAGGCTTCAAGATGAGTGATGCACACTCAGTTTTCCTAGTTGCCTTTTAGCTCCTGGCCAGACAGATAGAGTGTAGGTAACATTCTTCCTCTTGGTTAATATCCCCAGGTATTAAACAATGTTATTCTGTGGCTAAGGATCATTTTATGCTCTAATTCATCTATGTGCAGGATATTTTGCCATTTTAATATGAAAATTAGAAACATCAGATTGATTTTAGGAGCATACAGTCGTGTAGCAGGATTTCCTGGTTTCAGAAAAATCCATGATCCAACAGCCCTTATTTTTCCACTTAACTGTTCCTTAAATTTTCTAAACCTCTGTTTTCTCCTCTCTAAAATGGGCATAATAATAGTCCTGATTTTTAAGGTTCAATGAAATTGTTAGGATTTAAAAATATTAAGTATATTGAATGATTGTGATGTAGTAAGCACTTGATAAATTGATGCTGTTATCTCTCATTTAAGGTTGCTTCAATTCATTAATTTTCTTTCATCTGTCATAGAATGTGACAGGGCCTGAAAATAGAATTTGAATGTTCAGAAATGTTAAAAACAAAATTTAACAACATGTATGTAAGGATGCTTATCTTTGGCCATGATTTAAGAAATATACAATGTTATTTTTCATTGTTTATATTGGCAAATATGAAAAATAATGGTAATATCCAGTGTTGGGTATGGGAAAACAGTTTTTCTCACATACTTCTACTGGTATTCCATTTTGACAGACAATCTGATGATATGTATTAAAATTGAAGACATGTATTTGACTCAGCAATTCTACTCCTAGAAATTTATATTAAGGAAATAATCAGGGCATCCCCGGTGGCGCAGCGGTTGAGCGCTGGGTTGCAAAGCTGCCCGCGGCCTCTGCGGCGCCGGTTCGATCCCCGGCTGCTCCCCGGCCACCGGAGGAGGATCCCACATGGTGCGCAGACCTCTCCTGCCACCCGCTGCTCCCCTCAGCAGTGTGCTTCGGTCCTTCTGCCTGCTCTGCTCCCCACTCTGGCTCTGGTGAATTCTCTCACCCTCCCGCGCCTCTGACTGTACCCAGTGCATGTATAAACAAAACAAACAAACAAACATAATAAATAAATAAATAAAAACATGCCTCTATTTAAAAAAAAAAAGGAAATAATCACAAGAATTTTCAAGAATAGTTATGAAAGTCTAATTAAAAAATTGGAAAATGATCTAATATGGGACTATTGAAATATTATGCTGTAATATAGTGGGATACTACAAAGCCATTAAAAATGAGTAAATTTTACTTGTGTAACAAATTTGAATTACATAAATTGCAGGGCAGACCTTTGATATGGTTTCTATTTTTTCCCAGTAACTATTTTCACCACTCTGTGGAATCTTGCTTTCCTTCTGAGTAGCAGGTTTCCTTAACCACATGTTATTCTTTTTGCAGAACTTTTCAGTCACTTTTGGTTATTCAAATAGTCTCATTCTGCTTATTGAGACCCAAGCCAGCTTCATGAGCTTGTGACCATTGTGGTTGCACAAAACCTGGGTGCATAGGAGCCCTGAACTTGGTGTAATACCCAGCTATTGCAGTCTTGAAATTAATAATTTTATTCTTGAATTTGTGTTCTTAAGTGAAATTTGATGAGACAATAGGGAACAAGCATAAGCAGAGAAGATACAGGTAATGTGTGTTTCTCAATGTCCCTGAGCACAGAGTTCCAGTTAACCAATGATGAGCGGGAGTTCAGTTAGACTTGAATTGTGTACAGGTGAGGGATTTCCATTTCCAAGTGAGCAAGTGGGATCCCTGACAGAATCAAGTAACCATGCTTTCCATTCAAACCAGAATGTGTCTTGAATGCATGTGTTCTAAAAGTATGAAAGAGCAAGAAACCCTGTGATATCATTTAATAGTTGCATTACTTCTGCACATTTGCCAATCATTTATGCTGAAAATGACAACATAAAAGTAAAGGGAGAGATGAGCAACGCATAATTACTCTTCCTTTAAGTCTTTCCTAGTTCAACAGTAACCTGAAGGTAGAAAATGTTGAAGGTGCATGGTTCAATTAGAACTTGATTAAGGTGAAATTAGGGCCTCCTCTGGTGGCACAATGGTTTAGCGCTGGGCTGCAAAGCTGCCTGCAGCCTCTGCAGCACCAGTTCGATACCTGGCTGCCGGAGAGGGTCCCACACGGCGCGGCAGACCTCTCCTGCCTGCCATCCCCGCTGCTCCCCTCAGCAGTGTATTTCATCGGTCTGCCTGTTCTGTTCCTCGCTGTCTCTGGTGAATTCTCTCACCCTCCCGTGCTTCTGACTGTACCTAGTGCTTGTATAAATAAATAAATAAATCTTTAAAAAAAAAAAGAACTTGATTAAGGTGAAATTGAAACAGCTGAGTTAGTTTCCACTGTTTTGCTAAGTATAAAATACATATGCAGATTCTAGCTACAAATATGAATCATGCAATTTTGGTGATCCATATTGCATTAAAAACTTTATATTTGCATTTAAAACCTATAAAGATCAATGGTAAAATTCATGCTAATAATTTTTAAAAATTTTCATTACTTAGGATAACATTACATAGCAAAAACCAGACAAGTTGAAGGAGAGACTGCAGAAAAATGGAATGAGTTTAATATTTTAGTGCCGTTAATGCCATCATTAAACTGCTTTTTAAACAAGGAGTCCTGCATTTTCATTTTGAACTGAACCCCAGAAATTACATAGCTGGCCTTGATGCCATTGTTGAAAGAAACAAATGTATGGGGGCATCAGTTGCTTTTCTTAACAGCAATCACTCTTCTGTCAAATGCCCTGGTTTTCTGGAGGCATCCCCCCTTATCCACTTCTTTAGAAAGAAGCTAAGTTTGAAACAGGGCTATGACTACTCAAAAGGACAGTGGCCAGAAGGAGGACAGGTCACTGTCTGTGGGCGCTTAACCTGAGCGCACAATTGCAACACTCAGTCTCAGGGAACAACAGCAATGGGGTTTATTTAACAAACAGGAGAAACAAGAAGTTTTCAAGGCCACAAGTGGCTGGTCATCTCACCGCAGATACTGTCCACAGTGTTTCAAAGTCCTGAACAAAAGCCACTCATCCAAGATGGCATTGTACTATCAATGAAGGTTTGGAGTTGTAGTACACTGGCAAAGCAGTGAACGGGCCAGAATCCAACTCACCACATCTGGAGGTGCTCATGGGTGGGGTGCTGAGATGACACCACAGCAGCCCATGGTAACAGTGTGAAGGTCAGGATGGACAGCACTGAATGCTGGACCAGACAGCAATGGAGGCAGCAGCACAGAGAGGTGATGCCGCCAGATGATTAACAGCTTTTAACCATGACCCAGACATGGCTGTGGTCAGTAGTTCCAGTCACTACTGGTCACCAGTGCCACAGTTCTTTGTGAATTCTTGGCCCTCACCAACAACGAACAGCTCTTTGAGACACCAGGCCCAAGGCCGCTTCTCCTCCTTCTTCTCCTCCTCCTCCTCCTCCTCCTCCTCCTCCTCCTCCTCCTCCTCTTCTTCTTCTTCTTCTTCTTCTTCTTCTTCGTTATTTATGCATACAAGAGCTAGAGTGTAGGCCAGAGGTGTGTGTGTATGGGGGGAGGGGGAGGTGAGAAGATTCACCAGAGACAGAGTTGAGAGCAGAATAGGCAGATCTATGGAGATACACTGCTGAGGGGACCAGCAGGCAAGACAGGAGAGGTCTGCTCTGCCATGTGAGTCACCTCCATGGCGAGGGATGGAATTCATGCTGCAGTAGCTGCAGATTGCTTCATAGTGCTGCGTCTTAACTCCGTGTGCCACAGGGAGGCCCCTAGGCCTGGTGCTTCTCTCCGGTGATGTCAGAGGCAGGCCAGAAGCAGACAGGGGCCCACAGCCTCTGCAAAGCTCTTTGGCTTCTCTACAAAGTTTTTCAGCTTCTTCATTCAGATGTTGGATGCATCCGATAACATCCAGTCTGTGAGAGCAAGTGTCCAGTCCCCTCTAGTGAGTTCAGGCCAATTGGGTGAGTCTGAGTCAATCTGAGCAAGTAAGGAGGTCAGTGAGTGCCTGAGTGCCTTAGAGAGAACAAGAGTCCAAGCCAGTCCAAGCAAGTCAGAGCCAGAGCAAATCTCGGAGAGTGCAAGCATCTGTCTGTGTGCAGAAGAGAGTCCCCTCCCCCCGCCCCCAACAAGTCTGATTGGACCATAGCACCAATCAGCTCATAGCTCACACCGGATCCATTCCAGGCACCAAATCCATAATCCTTTCTACTGCCTGAAGCTGGAGGCAGCCACAGCACTGGACCTGATCCTGTGGGCCCCAGGGGCTGCTTGCCCTGGGGCAGCGTGGTAGGGGAACCGCTGCTGTCCACCATCACTGCTGACCTCTTCCTGAAGCCTGAGCCCCAGTGGGGCCACTGGTGGAGGGTAGTAAAATGCCCACACCCCACTGCTGCTTGTGCAGCCTGCAAGCAGTGCTCTGGGACTAAATGCCAGAGCCTCAAGTGTTGGGAGGGTGTTTTGGTTTCAGTTTCACAGCTGGCTCCAGGGGTGGTGCGGAGAGTACTCAAATTTGGTCAATAAGATTATTTTATTTTCTTGGAGACATTGACTGGTTTGGAAATGAATATTCGAGTCATACTGGCCTAATGCACACTTGTATAGGAAACAGTAGCAAGAGATTCTTTGCCTTCTGTTGCTAGAATTTAACCCAAGGACTTGTGAGCCTGAAGCTACTAGGAAAACAGCACAAGAATAATAACAATATGGAGAACAGCAAAGGTGAGACACACAAAAACCAAATTCTGGTGATATTATTTGAGCCCTGGGTCAAGTTATGACTGAAATAGATTTTTGTTATTAGAGACTTTTTAGCTAGGATGAGTTAGATTTTGTCACATAGCATGTACACTATGCTTCATTATTTGTCCATAACTAATACATCTAAATCTGTATACCAAACCAGCAACAGTGGTTATTCCATCAGGGGAGAATGAGAAGAAGTCTTTTATTTATAGTTCTCTGTGTTAGAATGTTGTCCTGTAGGTGTTTGTTACTTAAAATCTGCAAAAGCAATAAAGATGTTTCCATTTTGAAAAAGCCCCAATCATGCTTAATTTTTAAAGTAATAATTTCCCATTTGGACACAAAAGCAGATGTCTTCAGGCAGATGCATCTATGGATTATTCAGTAGTGGGGGGTAGTGGTCCCTGCAGAACCACACGAGCAAGCAGAGTGGCCATGACGTCATAACATAACCTCTAGCCAGCAATTTCACTGGTTGGTGCTATGTAATCATACTGCAGAAAAGAGCAAATAGGAGAAGATTAATGAGTTTGGCCTTAGTAACCAACTAAAGATGAAACATTTAATTCTCAAGTAGGCAATCTTTTGTCCTGATGAGTGTATGTGTGAATAGACGGAGAAACTCAGGACATTGAGGAGGCAGAAAAGAGTGAAGTCAGGCAGCCAAGGAAGGTTAGAACTATCTCATGGAGAGTATTCAGAGAATCCTACAGAGCCTGTTAATCCAGCCCAGGGTCCTGCCAGGTGGAATTGGTGACGGCAAGGATAACCAGGGTTCATGCTTTACATATATCGTTGTACCAGGGTTCAAGCAGATACCAGCAGGGTCAGGAGGGGCTGGGTGCAAAGATCCCATGGTCTCAGCATTCTGCCCAGGATGTTCTCTGTCTGGCCTTGCTGCAGACCCTGTGGGCCTTTCTCTGTCATCATATATATATATATGCTAACCCTTCTGTTTGTGATCTCAGTCCTCCTCTTGTTACAGGGCAGGGAGAGGGGTAGCCCAGACCCCGCAATCCTGCCTGCTCTAAATAGGTTCTGCCATCCGCCACATCAACACAAAATATATGAGACTTTAATGGGAAGGAATTATAATACAATTAGGAAACAATACAGGAAAGGCAAAGAATCTAGTTTCTAAATCAAGTACCTAAATTTACCCATCCCCTCATGGGTAAAAGTCCATCCAAATGGGATTGGCCCAGAGCAAGGCCCCAAAGCCTGCCACAAGTCTAAAGAATCTTCCAGTGGGGACCCACAGAAAAGGATCAGAAACAACCAGACAAGTCTGGAAGGAAAAGAGCAAAATCAAAATCAAGACAAAAACTGCCATTGTCACCTCCCCACGGGTCTCTCACCCACATCTGTGTCAACCAGTCAACAACCAAAAAGCAAGCATAGTTTCTTCACGTGTCTCTCTGCTCCATGTGCCTCCCCTAGTCTCCTTCTGGCTCTCCATCCTGCTTCCTTCCTTCCTCAGTCTCCTCTGCAGCTTCTTCTCTCCCTGCTCAGCTCCACCCTCCTTTTGGGTGGGGCAGGAAACCTGGAACCTCCCCCTTTCTTGGGGACCACCCTGTTACACTCTTACCTGCCAAGATCTCTTTCCCCTCACCCAGACCATGCATAGATATCTCCCCCCAACCTGTGTGTTAATCTAGGGAAACTTGTTGCCAATGTTCTTACAATGGTTTTGAACAGTCTCTTTTAATCTGACTTTGCTTTTTATGTGCATGTATGCAAGCATACTTCACTAATATACAATAAATCAGTTTATTGGAAACTTGCTTTGACAGGGTGATAATCTAAGGACACTGGTTAAGGTGAGATAGAATGAAGAGGGGCCCTTATCAGGGGTCAGGAGGAAAAGAAGCGAGGGGCTGGCTTTCTGGAAGGTATTTTTGGAATCAAAGTAAGTTGTTACAGTATGTGGAGGGGGCACACTATTTAGTCTTTGCTAAATTTGTGTGTATGTGTGTTTGTGAAAGTAATATAAGCATCAGATAAATTGTTCAAATGGAACAAAGGAAAGCCCACTGAAAATTAATTCTCCCGTTTCCTCCAGGCTGTCTTATCTGTTCACAGAGACCACCTCTGCTGGGTTGTGCATTCTTTTGGACAGCCAGTGTCCATTTCAGCAAGACTGTCCAGTTCTTCATCTTGTCTTGGACCTGTTAAGTAAGGGCCTAAACTACAATTTGAAGGCAACACTCAGTTTTCACTTCAACATTCTTTTCTTAAGCAGAGTAATGAATAAAGAAACACACGGCGCTTGAAAGCCCTCACTGGGTACACGATTAACTCCTGTACCTGTTTTTCACACCTTTCTTTGCATAAAACCTAGCGGGTGACTGGTACATTCTCTCTTTCTAGAGCATGCGATATTTCCAATTCACTGCAAAACAAAGTTCAAACTGCTAAAAAAGCTAGTTTTTAATTACCTTGAGATACAAGTTGCAAGAAAGCAGCCTGACAGCTCTCATCAATGAGATCAGAAAGCTGTGAAGACGTGGCCAGATATATCTTATTATTAATATATACAGTGTGATCAGATGCCATCATAATTGTTATTATTACAAGATCATAAACCCTTAGAGTAACAGAAAAAGTGAGCACCTTTGGGCCTCCCTGGTGGCGCAAGGGGTTGAAACGCAACCTATGAAGCTGACCGCAGCCACTGCAGCATGAGTTTAATCCCCAGCCAGGGAACAACCCACATGGCATGGCAGACCTCTCTAACTCACCCCGCTGCTCCCTTCAGCAGTTTATTTCAGTCAGTCTGCCTGTTCTGTTCCCCGCTCTGTCTCTGGTGAATCCTCTCACCCTCTGCACCTCTGGCCTGTACCCCTGTTCTTGTATGCATAAATAAATAAATCTTAAAAAAACAGTGAGGGGCCTCCCTGGTGGCGCCGGCAGTTGAGCACAGTGCTATGAAGCTGTCCGCAGCCTCTGCAGTGCTGGTTTGATCCCTGCTGGCTGCGGAGCAACCCACATGGCGGGACAGACCTCTCCTGTCTCCTCTGCTGCTCCCCTTAGCAGTGTATTTCGGTCAGTCTGCCTGTTCTGCTCCCCACTCTGTCTTGGGTGAATCCTCTCACCCTCCCGCACATCTGGCCTGTACCCCAGTTCTTGTATAAAAATAAAAAAAAAAACTTTAAGAAAAAAAAGTGAGCACCTTTGTTTGAAAGATCAGCCAAGAAAGCAAACTGAGCTTATCAATAAAACAGTGGTGTAAAGAGATGAGTATTTACAATGAATTCTTTAGAAAATAAAGCAAGTCAAGACTTTTTCAATAATGTTCATATTTAAATTAGGAGGTAGGCAAATGAGGTCCTTGTAGATTACTCTACATTGAATTAAATCTTGAAATAAGTAATAGCAGTGGTTTTCTAATGCCTGTAATTAACATTGACTAGCAATATAAATTGGCTCTCTCAGGTATTTGATGAAATTTTCAAGATTGATGTTTGATAAATGTATGCAATGTATTTAAAATTTAGAATATAATTCTGATATAACTAAAGGAATAAGTTTTCAGTGTAAAGCAATAATGCATTTTCCTTTAAAAAGTGTGTGTGTGTGTGTGTGTGTGTGAGTGCATGTGTGAGTGTGCATTCTGCACGCTTTGCCCACAGATCATCATGAAGAGGGCTTTCAAGAGGATCTTTTTTCCGGCTGTAGTGTCAGATCTTAAAATAAGATTTAAGGGTTGGGAAGTCTGATTGAGTGGGACTGAGATGTGATTTCTAGTAGTACAGCTCAACAGAGCATGGAGAACAGAAAATGCTGTTTCTCTGTCTTGGAGGTTAAGACATTTTTGGACAGACTTATTTTAATTCAGCCTTTTCTTTTGAAATCAAATATATGCTGTAGCTACCTTGAGATATGTAGTTGCGTATTATAGCTAATGGATGGTTCATCCTCTTTGTCCTTGACATAATCCTGAATATGTGCATAAACTGAGATCATGTTGCCCATAAAAACCAATCAGCCTGGAATTGGTCCACAAGGTGCTGAACATTCACTAGAGCAGATGGAAAGATAATGTTTAATAAAGAGTTAGAGGATTAGGTGGTACAAAACAAGCTAAGAGAAAGGGATAATTTCATTTCAGGTGAACTTCTGTGACATTTCTTGTACCCAAAGACAGATTAAAATGATCCCAGAGCTGTGACATTTGGTTACTTTTCCCAGGGCTGACCCTGCACGCACAGTCAGCTTTGAACTCTGCTGGCATCAACGCCTGAATCTGTGAATAACTCAAAAGATAGTTTCTCAGGTTTATGAAGATGTATGAAGTGAGTCACTCACAAATGAATATACATATGAGGAAATGACAGAATTCTGCTAAATATGTTTATATTTGAACAACCGATACATTGGAGTGTAATTTAGAAAGGGTTGTGCATGAATTTATATAAATGACAGTTTAAAAGATAACTGTCACAATGTTTACTGATGAGGTTTCTATTTATCCTAACGTTTGGAAGTTAAATGAAAAATGGATTGTGGATGATGGCCTCAGTGGTTTTGAGGCGGAATTTAATATAACAACTTGTGGCAAATAGGGTTAGCAGGTAGGTAGAGTCAACTAGTCAGATGCTCTCTGGAGAGAGAAAATTGTGAGGCCCTCTGACAGCTTAAGTATAGCCGCATTTATTTTTCACCGTGTTTACTCAAAAAATTAGAGGTAGGCCTGAGAGCGGGGTTGCAGTCGCTGTTGTGACTTGATGGGCTGGGTTCTGGCATTTGCTCAGAGGGGCCACGTGCTCAAGTTGTAATGGTGGTTTTGGAAAGCAGGTTAGTGTGTGACTCTGTCTGCTAAGCACCTTGAACATTCAGGGGGCACCTCACTATTCCTGCCTTGTTGTTTGTTCCTGGCCCTGGGCTGTGCTCTTTGCTATTCTGCTTAGTTTACTGCAAATGTCAAGAAGCACTTCTCTTTGTAGCTTCTCCCAGCCTCAGCTTTCATTGCCTGGAGGAAGTTGCCAAACAAATGTAACCTCTTCTGTTGGCCCAGCTACTTTTACCTGTGTTTGCAGCAGGGCTGGCTATTTGGCAGTGCACTTACACACTGTGGAAATGTGCTTTGGGAGGTGTTGGACGGAATTGGGGAATATTTCAAACCATTCCTTAAATAATGGAATTGAAATGTTGCGCAGCTGAAGTGGCCTGGGATGGAAACTTCTGAGTGAAAAGTTAGATCCTGGCTTTTCTTGAAGACAAAATGGAGCCCTGGGGTATGTGGTTTTCAGGCTTTCTCTATTTGTTAATTTTGGAAATGGATTTTTCACAGTTTTACTTCCCTTTTGTGTTAAACCTTTGATTTTGCTTCTACATGCAACTCTGGGTAGAAAACTCAGGATTGTTTTTTTGACCATTATTCTAGTTAATAGGTCCAGAGATAAAGCAACAATGGATAGAATCATTAAGAACCATAAATGAGGACTATGGTGGTGGGCTATGGATGCTTTGGTGACCACACCTTAGGGAAGCAATCCTATATTGTCAAAATATAACAAGGATATAATTACAAGGATGTAAAACAGTGGTGTTTCATTAAAAAAGAGAGAGAGAAAATAGTATTAGTAGTGATGGAGGACAAGAATAGAAAAAAAAACTAAAAAAGGAGGCACCACAAGATCAGAAACCTGGCTCACACAGGGATATGGGGGCAGAAGAGATTAGCATAAACCATCCACACAGTTGCTGAAACTAGTATCCTGAGGCGTGGATGCCTAGATTACAAAGCATAACATCCTAGCAGGTATCAGAATGCTGTCTAGAGTGCAGGCCCAAGGGTAAAGATATGGAGATTAAGCCCATCCTAGAATCTCAGGTCCCTTTCAAATTCTACATCATTATCCAAAATTAGCAACCACCTGACAGTTCACAAGGAGTGACCTCTCCCAAAGGGAAGAAGACTATCAGTGCAGTCTCTGCACTGGCTCGGGGCAGCAATCCCACTGCCCACCTGTGCCTATGCAGGTGCCTCTTTTTACCAACTTTCTTCCTCTGCGGGGCAGCAGGTTCCTACCTGTCCGTGACCTGTCAAGGCCGCCCGCCTGCAACCACACAGGCCTCTCTCAGCAAACCTGTCCCTTCTGGGGCAGCTCTTCCTGCCTGCTTGTGTCTATGCAAGTGTCTTTAACTGTTTTATCACTTTCCCTAATAAACCTGCCCTTTAAATGTAACTAACATCTCTGTCTCATGGAGAAACTCGCCTGGGGAACTCACCATGTGCTGCTGAAACGGGAGCTCTGGTGAAATCTTTCCGAGTGACCCCCAAGGATCCTGCACTTCAAACCCACAGACTCCAAAAACCACAACAATAGCACTGGATGAAATTGGATTTGAATACCATATAAACACTTGAAAACTTGGGTAAGTTGTCCTTTTTTAAAAATCTCAATTTTCTTATTTCTTTAATGAGGAGATAGTTATAAGGAGAAATGCAAAATACAGCATCTGATCCATAGTGACTGCTCACTGAATGATCAATATTAACATATATAGAGGATTTCCAAGGGTTTGAAAAGAATAATTTTTAAAGTGAAAATATATAAAAAAAAAAGAAATATGTTTTATAGTATAATCAGTGACTTTGACAAAAAAAAAAAAAAATTAAAGACTAGGGTACCAGCTACAGAGCCTATAGATTCTCACATGTTCACAAACCCTGGATCTCATTTAAGAGTTTTGGAAATAAAAAGTTCTAGCCTTTTATTTTATTTTAATACCAAGTGAGTTTTTTTTTAATAAAAGCAAAAAATTATAACCTTTAGAAGAGGACAGATACGCATATTTCCTGAAGGGGTAATTTATATCTACCCTTCAAATCTTTTTTTAAGGTCTTAGAGATTTTGTCCTCTTTATGCAGGCAAATATCTCAATGAAAGACACCATGACTTGTGATATTTGAATAGAGATACACAAAGGAGGTCAAGATTAGAATTCCCAGGCCCAGGTAAATATGATAAAATGAATCAGTCTTACAGCAAAAAATGTTACTGGTGTTATAAAACAATGATTATTAAATTTTGGATATGCATAAACCATCTTCATGGTATTACCCATGACTGAGTATCATGGTGCTAGCCATGACTATAACTGCTGTTATTAGTATTTTCCTTTAGTATACTTTAAAAATTTTTTTTAATTTTATTTTATATATTTTTTATATTTTCATTTTTGCACAATGCATGCATTTTCATCTTGGTTATATACCCCATACAATTCCCACCCACCTTATTTTGACCCTAATCCCTCCTCCGATCCCCCCATAGTGTGTCTCTGGTTTATAGTGGCTTGTTGATTTTGATTTTTACTTTCTTATAATTAGTCTTTTTCCTGGTCCCTTATTTCGGCTTTCTAAATTCCTGATATGAGTGAGACCATCTGGTATTTAGCTTTTTCTTTCTGGCTTATTTCACTGAGCATGATCCCTTTGAGCTCCATCCATGTTGCTGCAAATGGCATGAGTTTATCTTTTTTGAATGCTGATTAATATTCCATGGTGTATATGTACCACATCTTCTTGATCCAGTCATCTATTTTTGGGCATTTGGGTTGTTTCCATAGCTTAGCCATTGTAAATAGTGCTGCTATAAACATAGAGGTGCAGTTGCCCTTTTGAATTAATGTTTCTGTGTCCTTGGGGTAAATACCTAGGAGTGGAATGGTATGCATTTCACTCAGATCTCAGGTTGACTTGCCGTGATCCACTTTAGCCATAGGGAAGAAGCTGTCTTGGGACCTGCCTTACATCTGGGAATTACTGCTTAATTTATTGCATATTAAATAGTAACATTCCTCTACAAGTATACTGGGAAAAATTGCTTTTATGTACTTGACCAATTATGGAATAACTGTTTCAATTTAGTCTTCCGTGGTGGAATCAAAGACTTCAGGAACAGCCATGTCATATTGCATGAAGACAGAGCTGTGCTCCTCTCTGTACCAATTCTAGATGCTGCTTGTTTCACGGAGTCATCATTATTGATGTCAGTTAGAGAGGTGTTGGATTCAGACAGCAGGGTCCTTGGATTACTTCTGAGAAAAACATCATCAGAGCTCCCCTTTCAGTGGCACACAGTGAGTTTCCCCCGGGTGAGTTCCCCAGGAGGCAGAGACCTTTAGTTATATCCAAAAGGGTAGGTTTATTATAAACAGGGAAGGGAAGTAAAGGATGCTTGTACAGACACAAATGGCCAGAAAAAGCTGCCCCTGAAAGGTACAGGTTTGTGAAAAGAAACACCTGCATAGACACAGGTGGGCAACCTTGGGAGGAGAGCTGCCCCTGCTGCTTTGCAAAGGGAGAAGGTTGGTGACCAGAAGAACCTGAATAGGCACAGGTGGGCGGAAGGGCTGCTGCCCTTTGCCAGAGCAGAAATCATACCAATATAGTCTACTTCTCTTTGGCAGGGGCTCATTTCTTTTTGGGATTGTTAACTGCTGCTAAATTAATTATTTCCAGGATTGGTGCCTAAGTATTTTTTCTGTATTTGGTTTAACTAGCTAATTTGAAAGGAGAGGTTTTTTTTTTTTTTTTTTTTTTTTTACAATGGCCCCCAATCTCCATATCCCCACCTGTGGTCTGTGCCTCTGGATACTTCACTTTTCTATATAGCTTCTTTAATGATTATGTTAATTGTTTCTACCCCCACCTCCAGTTTCTTGTCTTGCGATGCCTCCTTCCCAAATTTTCAACTCACCCTCCATCAATTGTCACTAAGATCATATTTAAAATGCATTTTTCCTCTTGCTTTTTGTTTTGACCACTTAAACCAAATGCTATGTTCAGTGTAATTGACCAGCACATACTATCTCATACTTTATAATATTGGTGTTGGCTTCCATAATATAACCTGCTAGTTATCAGATGAGTGTCTCTAATATGGAAAGTTCTTATCTCCCCTTACGGTCCAGCTTCCAGCGGACTATTGCCCAGTGAAAGAATTCCATCTATACATCCTGACCATCCCATATAGGCTTGTGAACACCCTCAGTGATTGGGCACTCTCCAGTTCTCAAGCCAGTCCTTTCTTTCTCAGTGGCACTGATGATTAGAATGTTTTCTTTCTGTAGAAAACTCAAATCTACTTCCTTGTCCTCTCAAATTTTTGCCTCTGTTCTGCTTTCTGGAGTTACAAATATAAGTGTCCCTCCTCTTACATAAGAATTTCAAAATACAAAGGGTCTTCTTGTTTTACTTAAGTTGTTCCTTTTCTAGTTAAATGTATCACTTACTCATTCAAAAAATACTTGCTGAGTGCTTGCACTTGCAATGAAGCAGTGCTCACTCAGATATAAGGATGATTCAGACAATCACTTCTCCTTGGCATAGTGTGCTGGTTAACACAGGGACAACCTTTTACTAGGTGAACTATCCTATAGCTTGTTTCTAGATTGAGAGCTCTTTGAGGGCAGATACCATGAATTCACCTGAGTGTCCCCAGAGCCTGCTGCTGGATACATAAGAAGATGTTCTAAAAATGCTTTTTGGCTTTCCTCTATTCCTTTAATGGTGAGCTCCTGAACCTGATCATAGTGTTATGCCCTTGGTCTGGCCAGTATTGAAAATAGTTTATCCATTATACCATGTGACCTGAAATGACATTGTGTGGTCTCACAAGACCTGGGTCTACATGAGTAAGATGTGGCCTCATATTATCTCATTTAAACTATCCAATGAGAAAACAGAGGACAGTGATGGAGGTTGATTTAAGCTAAAGATAGTCTCTAATTCTACATTTGGGACTTTTCTTCATGTGGCCCTGACTCCTGATTTTATACCATTTTCTAAATTTGCTCCTACTTTTCTATCCTAATATAGAACTATACCATTATCTTTATAAAATTGTCTCTTGTTAGTTTCAATCTATACTTCTAGCCTTTTGATTCATTCTGAATTTTATTCCTTATTTTGCCATCTTTGCTACTTCTTTCAATTTATGTAATTGTTCCACTATACTAAGATTATTCTTTAATATAATTTATTGATGAGAAATGCTGATGGTCCAAAGACAGAGAGCTTTGTCATACACAGGAAACCCTACTCCAGATTGACATTGATCCACTCACTAATACGGTTTTAGTTACACTTGTTCAACCATTCTGTGATGCAGTCAGTCTACATTTTTCTATTTTGACTGCTAAGAAAACATGAAAAAAATGGCCAAATTCAAGTGTATTTTGTTTTGCACAAGATGTTTTCCTATATGAGTTATATTGTTTTCCACATAATAAATATATAGCACTATGTTTTTATTTTCTCTCTCAGTGGATATGTTTTGGTCCATAGTATAGTTCAGTATATGCAGTAATGGATAATGTTTTTCAAAGTGCTATATTTATATGTGTTAGTTTCATCAAATATTTCTCTTTCATGATATTTTTTCCTTTCCTCTCTACCCCCACACATTTCTATGTGTTATATGTTTTAGAATATGAATGAAATGGTGTGTTTAAGGGAAAACAAAAGCCTTGATGTAAAATAATATATTTTCCTAACAGAAATACTTACTCATTTCAATATATACATGCAAAACCTTAAAACCTGATTAAAAAATGCATGAAGAAACTCTATCATGTGGAGGATGTTACTTAGGAGCTCAATTACAGGATTTGTCTGTCTCTTTCTCTTGCCTTGGGCAATCTAGTCTAATTACAAACTTGCCTTTCATTCTGTTTAGTGCTTTTCAGCTTTGCATGAAAAAAGTTAATCAAAAAATATGAAATGAAAAGCAATGATGACTAATCGAAGTTGCATAGATTTCTTGGGGGTTGCCTACTCTATCTTTGGGGATGAACTCCAAAATGTTACCTTTAAAGCATCATTAGATGTCACTGTGTCTTTTGGCCTCGACTTCTCTTAAAGAAAGAATACATCCCTTTAATTTCTGGATTTTTCAAAATTAGAAAAGGAAAACTGGGTTTTCTCATCTTGATTTATCCCTTATTATAATTATTGGGAGGATTTGTAGTTATAGAATACATTAGGCCACTTGTCTTAGAGATGGGTTCTATTTCTATTTAGAGTAGGCAGAGGAAGATAAGTTACCATTTCTTTACATCCTCTAGTATGCTTTTGTAATAAGGAGGAAAATAACTCTGTTTCCTTATACTCACCTTAGGTTCATTGGCTGGGGCCTTGTTAATGAGACAGACAAAGGGTAAATTAATAAGTAAAAAATAAATTTATTAGCTTGTGCATCATGCTTACATGTGGGAGTATTCCTTGAGGAGTAACTTGGGCTTATAAAAAAAACAACATATTTTTAGAGCAGCGACAAGACGAAAGGAGAGGACTTTGAATTTCTAGGGTAGCAAATTATGGGAAGGTTAAAATATGGGATAAGTAGGCTACTTAGGTAAGTTTGTCATGTGGATTCCTATGGCACCCTCTCTGAGTAGATGATAAGAGTCTGAAATTGTCTTAGCTAATATCTGTCCTTCCTGGAAGAGAGGGGAGAGTGGACACTTTTACAAATTTATATTCTGTTTTTAGCTAAGTAGGCATAGGACAGGGTGTTTTTCTTATATCTGTTTCTTCTCAGTTGTCTTCAGTTCAAAATTATCCTTATGTCAAAGAGGCATATTTTGGGGTAACATATTCTGGTACCCATCACTTTGGAAAGATGTTGGATTTAAAGGATTGCTGATTCTTGGCTGATCCTCTAGTTGGCTCTCTTGTCTAAAATGTAGACCCAGATGACAACCACTAGAACCAACTGTTGTTTTGTGCATGTTTTTACTCAAGGACTAAGATGTCATCGTAGTTCACTTCAAATCCCTTCTGTGACAATACTACAACAAGCCAAAAACAATGTGACAAAGTTAGTGCCTTTAATAAATATCATTAATTAAACCTGATGAAATCATAGAACTGTTTCTTTGTTCTTGGGAAACAAAAGAAATATCTAGGAGAGGCATGGGAGCTTGGTGAGGATTTTGAAGGTCCTGATAATTTTTTGAAGCATTGGTGGCAGTGGGAGTGGGCTGATGGTGGACAAAAACAACATGTTACCAACACATGTTTGTGGCATTTTTAGCTGAGCCTGTCTGACAAAAGGAAATTTCTGGATGGTGCATGTCCATTGCTCCTGTATTCCAGACAACCCCGTGGTTGGTTCTCAGTTGTTTGAAGTGAGTGGTGTTGAGAGGCAACATGCTTCTTCCCTCCATGCAGAGCAATCATATTTGGAAATATGTGCAGAAAGAGAAAACATACTTTCCTGTGGCAATTTATCTCCAAGAAAATGTTACTTCCTGGGATAGCAATAATGCTTGCTAAAACCTCACTGAGAAAAATAATTCAATCGCCCAAATTTGGGCTTAGATCATGCTGTAGCTGGCTCAGCAAAGAGGCAAGGGACTATCAATCTGCTCTGGAGTGAGGTGTCATTCATGCTTGGGAATCATGGGGATGTAGCCTCCCTTTACTGATGCTGTATATGATATAAGAGTCCTGGGGACCTTCAGAATAAGAGATACTATTCATACAACACAGTGTTGGAAGTCTCATGAATTTTTTTTATTTTTAGTGCAATTTAAACTTGCTTTCATAACAACCCGAATAATATGAAAAAAATATATTAGAGTCTACTGTGGCAATCTGTGAATGTTTTCTCAATAACAGCAGTATGACCTGAGTCATAGGCACTTAGATTTTTTTGTAAACCTCAAAGGTCAGTTATTTTAAAACATTTAACACATAACCCTCCTAGTTGATTAGTTGGCTGGGACAAATTTAGTATTTCAAATTTTAGCCAGCAGCTGACTTAACAACTTGGAAGTCAGTTTACCAAAAATTCCAACTTAATGTTTCAAGGTCATATATAGGACATACAAAATAATCAGAAATATTCTCAGAGAATAACTGTTTGCAGTGAAAGGCAGAGTCTGGAGCTGTGTGCGTGTGTCAAAAAGAGGCATATTTTAAACATTAGATCCAGTAAGTTGTCCAGAACTCCAAGGAGGTCTCTTGCTTTATTATTGTCAAACTTTTGGCCACATGACATCAGAATAATGCTAAATTACAAAATCAGCAGTGTGGTCTATGAGAAGATGGCTGAGTCAGGAAATAAGGCCACCTGAGTCTTAGTCCCAGACAATAATCATTGATCATAATCTTCATTTATAAGCAATTACCGTATTACTATATGTCAGGCATCTTTGAATATGTTGTGCCCAAGATCAGCAGACTTGGCGAGCATAGCCTCCAAGAACCCAAAGACAGCCGATGCAAACACATAAGGGAGTTTATTACAGACTCGAGTCCGGGCTCGCGGCACCTACCGACGCAGCGGGTATCGAGAGCCCTGAACAAAGGAAGTAGGGGTTTTTCATAGGGTTAAATCATGCTGGCAGTTACTCATTGGCTACAAGGATGCGTTCTCCAACTTTGCCCGGCTATAGTTCTAAGCTGACTGGCCAAGCTGAGATGCAGCTCCAGCCTGCAGCTCCAATTACAGCAAGTTTGCCCTCATTGGTGACCGGAGGGCAAGTGTGGAGTGAGCGTCGAAACTATCGAAACTATCTCTGGAATGCAGTTGTCATTCCCGGGACAGCAAAACCTAAAATTCTAAAATGGCAGTTACACACAAAATGACAAAGCAATGGCTAAGAATACTTATGCTTGGTTCCACAGAACACATTTTGTTAACCTGCACAATTATGCAGCCAGGAAGATATCCCATATTCAAATTGAAGAAACAATTTCAGAGCAGTTAAGTATCTTTCCCAGTGTTACTCAAGTAGTATATAATAGAGTTAAAATTCAAACTCAAGCCCATCTCCTGAGGCTGTCTCTGCTGAATCCTTCCTGTTCTTTCCTGAATCTTTGTCTTTTACTGTTCTTTCTTCTTGGAAACCCCTTCTTACTCATGGTTGTGGAGAAATTGGGGATGATGGCTGGAGGCACAGGATGAAAAAATCCATCAGAGACAGAATGAGGGATAGAAAAGGCAGATTTATTGAATATACAGCTGAGAGGAGCAGTGGTAAAGACAGAAGAGTTTGTTTACCCCAGGAAGGGTTCAAGGCTCTCTTTTATACTTGTTTCTTCAGGCTTTCTTACTCAAGCACCCATTTATCTGCTGGGATGTCTGCTCTTGGGGTCCTCACCTTTGACTCAGAATGTGTCCTGGCCCTGCTTCCACATTCCTGGAGCTGGGCTGGTTTTTCTGGTCATGGTGGTCAGTCTTATTGTGCAATTCCCATGGCAGTCTTATCTAGTCCCCTCATCTATTCAAGGCTCCTTGCATTGTTCTGCTAAGCAAAGTGCAGAGGCTAAGTTTTAATCCTCTTTATTAAATGATACTCCAACACTCATGTTAGTCTTTATGATTCTTAGTCATTCTTCAAACTGGAATCCAGTCTAACATTTTTAGGAAGACTTCCGAGAACTTTCCCCACCATTGCTCTTTCCTCTGTGTAACTTCACAGCCCTTCTTATAGTGCCACTCTTTTGACACTTGCTTAAGTCTCTGCTATGTTCTCCATTGCCTTTTGTGCTTCTCATCTAGTGTGGATGGTATTTTCAGTGTGGTAACTCTCCCATTCTCAACTTCTCTCAACATTAGGGGAAAAAACATTAAAATATAGAAAATTACCATATATACTACTACTATTGTTAGGGGGAAAAGAATGTCCTAAAGCTAATTCCATACAGGCTTTGTGGACTCCACCCCCACCCCAGGCCAAAGCCAAAGACACTGGGAACTCCAAATCCCATCACCACCAAAGGGAAGGTGGCTGGGACCTGAGGGTGGGGTTAAGCAGCCAGGTTGGTATAAAGCCAGACATGTGGGCTTTGGGGGGGGGGGTCCCCCATTTTGGCTCTCCACCAGCTCACAGCATCCGGCCAGCTCTGAGAGTGCCTTTGGGTTTCCAGGTTGGCGGATCGGGTAGGATGCATTAAAGACTTTATTTCCCTATTTTCTCCCTGAGTTGTACATTTTCCTTATTTCCTTTTTCCTTTGTAAATAAACCTTTTGTTAACCTTTTGTGTGTGCCTGTAGTGGAGTATTAATAAGTCCCTTTTAAGCGTGGGTGAGGACCCACAGCCAGGCAACCCGTTCAGTATTGGGGCTGCTCTATAACACTACTACCCCAAATTAACAAAAATTTACTGTTTAAAAATATGGGTTTCACTCCTACGCCCTTCTTCCCCCTGCAGAATGATCAAAATGGGGATGGGAAGAGCACAAGGGAATATGGTGATGGTACATGGGTGATATGGGTGGTGGGCATTTCATGGGGACTATATCTGAGATGAAAATGTGTACATTGTACAAAAATTAAAAATGATTTAAAAATATATAAAATAAAATAATTAAAAATATGGGTTTCAAATATCTCTTTCAATAAAAAATAGTACTTTACTGAACTAGTTGAAGCCCAATTTATAATTTACCAATCCCATTTACTTCCTCTCTAGAGGCAACTATGAATCTGAGTTTGGTTCCTAACCTCTAAGTCTATGAATTCTTTTACTTGTTTGTTACATGTTCCTATTTGTAAGAAATAATAATGTCATTTTGTAAAAGGACATAGTGTATTTACTGTATATATCTTTAGAAACTTTTCCTTTCTCAATATTTGCAAAAAAACTTGTATTGATACATATAAATCTAATTTATTTATTTCAGTTGCAATACAGAATTCCATTTTATGAATATACATGTCTTAGTTATCTAGTCCTCTTTTTTATGGGTACTAGGGTACTTTAATGAAACTTTATTTTAGAGTTGGTTTCTTCTGTACTTTTAGACACTAAATTCTCTGATTGATGGGCTGTGGATTATGTATCTTTGTGCTTAGCCTTTAACTGTAATTCAATAAGTGTACGATAAATGTGTGCTCAATCAGTTAATGAAACTATCTGGGGAAAGTGAAGGCCTTCCACTTTAATTGCAAGGAAGTAAAGAGAGACTTCAAGGAAGTTAGCTGAGATGACTTTTTTCTTGTGTTTACAGACATGGTAAATAAGGTAATAAAAAGCTACTTGAAATTACACTGGTAGGAGCATGGATTAGTTTATGAAATTTTTGTTATGTTAACCAATTTTATGAAAATATGTAAAATAATTGATTAAATGACAAGCAAAATTACTTAGAAATATGCATTAATATGTATTTGGCAAATTGGTACTGATTTGTGGTTGGACAGTGAAAATTCTATGTCCACTTCTACCTTGGCCATCTCCACGGAAAAAATCTAATCACCCTTGAATATTTGACTTTCAATGTGTCAACATATACTTTTTCTTGACCTGATTTCATAGCAATATAGCATCTCGTTTTGACAGCGGTAACATCTTTCTTCAGAAATGTTAAAGGTCATAGTCTACTTCCTTAGTTTTGTATTTTCTCATCTCATCCTTTCCCATCAGCACTTTTGTTGCTTTCTGATTACAGTCCAGATGGATCCCATCCAATGATAAAGAGAGAGAGGTATTAGATCAGGAGTTAGGGGTGTCCCAAGAAAGAAGTGAGTTTATATTTGTGAAATTCTTACAATAATATCTTTCACACAGATAGACCTCAATTACAATTAACAATCACTGTTCTCTTTTTTCACTTCTTATAGCAGAAATATAAGCCATCCAGTGCTCTTTATGTCTCTTCCCCCCAAGGTTATAATTTGTTCTGGGAATTTTGGTGGATGGGGGTAAAGGGTCTCCACAATGGAAAAAGGGAATGCCAGGGGTTATCTATCTATCAAGTTTATCAAATGATCGAGAAGAGGCAATCGGATCAGGCACTGATTGGATCATTAGAGTGAGGCTATATTAATCATATTATTTCACACATAGCTTCTCATGTTGGTTATAGTCTGATTTTTGTAGGGCTAGTTTTACCTATTTATCCATTCACTCTATTGATTAATCATTCAGTTACAAATATAAAACACTATGAGTTATCAGAGACAATTCCAGGTACTTGAGATACATCAATGAACTAACAGAAAATATTTCTGATAACTGTTATAGAAAAAGTAAAGGCAGATCAAGGTAAGGGGGAATGAAGTATGTGGTCAGGGTAGGTGATTAAGGAAGAATTCACTGAAACAATGATAACTGAGCAAAGTTTTGAAGGCAGTGAGGAAATTGGGTGTGCAGATATTTGCAGGTGGAGGAAGAGCACACACTAGTGCTATGCAGTCATATATGAGGTAAGAAGGTCTGTGAGTTTGGAATGCAGGAAGCAAGGGGTAAAAAGTAGTAGTTGAAATCAGAGGGATTATGGAGGACCAGACCATATAAGACCTGAAGCCCACTGTGAAAACTTGGGTTATCTAATGGAAGACTGAGTTAGTGTTTTAGAAGACCATTCTGAATTCTGTGTTGAGAAAGAGTCTAAGGGGCAATGACAAAATCTGGGAGACCTACTAGGAAGCTATAGCAGCACCAAGTGATGGATGATAGTAGAGGTTAGAAATAATAAGATATTCTAATATATCTTTCATCTAGAACTAATGTTCTAAGGGATTAGATGTAACATGAGATAAACAAAAGGATCAGGAATGCCCCCCAAAATTTTTGAGTGAACACCTGAAAAGATGGAGCTTCTATCAACTAAGTCAGTGGGATTAAGTTTGGACAAGCACATCAGAGATTTTTTTTTAAGTCTATTAGTCACCTGGATATAAGTCTGGAGCTCAGAAAAGAGGTCTTGGCTAGAGATATAAATTTGTTTTTGTGGGGGGTGGGGGGGAGGTGTGTGGATGGAATTTAAAGCCATGGGATTGAATTAGATCATTAATGGGATGAATATTCCCAGAGAAGAGGACCAACAGTGCTATGGGCACTCCAGCATTAGGGCTGGAGAAGAGAAACCAGCAAAGAAAATTTAGAAGGGACTAGTGAGGTAGGTAGACAAGTACGTGAGTGATCGATGCCCAATTTAAAGGAGGACATGATTGAACATCTAATGTCCCTGACAGGTCAAATATGGTGAGGAGTAATGGCTGACTACTGGATTTAACTGTGTGAAAGTCATTTGGTTACCGTGTTGAGAATATTTTCACTGCGTATATGGGAATGAAACCTTCTTGGAGTTGGTAAAGGGAGAATAGAAGAAGATGAGGTGGAGATAGCTCATAGACTAAATGGATTTCAAGCAACTCTATACTTAAGTTCTTCCCCATTGACCCATTTATATACCAAATACACCAAAATTAGAATTGCCTTACAAAGTAGAATTCCCTTTAGGAGATCCTCTGTATTCAACCACTGGAGATGTACATACAACATAAAGTTGGTATTTCAAAATTATTAACATTGTGATATGAGTTTGTTTGCTCTGAATTCCTGGGATAACAGAGAAATTGTAGGATTTCAAAGGAATAAGGGATCTTAGACATGACATAGCCCAATTCTATGGATAGAGGTAAATATAGGGAAAGTAACTTGTTCAAGGTCTCATACTTGATGGATAACAGAACTGACTTGTGAACCCAGGACTTTTGTTCTATTTCCTTTTGAACTGAACACTATTTGCACTTGGATTTGATTCAACATGTAGGAAGGTCAAAATGTCTAACTGAATGAAGGGATAAATGAATGAGCTAATAAATGAGTAAAGACAGCACAGGTTTGAAACACCTTGGTAAACCAGTTGAGAGGCCATAAAGCTGATGGTTGGAGATTTGCTTTGGGGTGTAACCAGAGAAAAAAGCCAAGGTGAGAAACTGTAACAGCTAAGAGGATAGTGAGAACTGCAGACTGCAATGTGTTTTTCACTTTGAAATGCTTAAAATTGTGTAAAATGTAAATGCAAGCTGTTAATTAGGGTTAATGGAAGGGATTGGAGATGAAGATTTTTTTTTTTTAATAGAGGCATGTTTTATTTATTTGTTTGTTTATTTTTTGTTTATACAAGCACTGGGTACAGTCAGAAGCGCGGGAGGGTGAGAGAATTCACCAGAGCCAGAGCAGGGAGCAGAACAGGCAGAAGGACCGAAGTACACTGCTGAGGGGAGCAGCGGGTGGCAGGAGAGGTCTGCGCGCCATGTGGGACCCTCCTCCGGTGGCCAGGGAGCAGCCGGGGATCGAACCGGGGATCGAACCGGCGCCGCAGAGGCTGCGGGCAGCTTCGCAACCCAGCGCTCAACCGCTGCGCCACCGGGGAGGCCCGGAGATGAAGATTTTTATTAATAAGAATTGGAATGATGGCAATTTTTCTAAATCCTTGCTGACAACAGAAGAAAACTACTGACTTGGAGGCAGCAGGTTTACAACTCCCTGAAAATAACCAGATACAAGAGGTTTCAACTTGCTGGAACTCTTATTATATGCTTGAATGACTCCTGGAACAAAAGAACGCTGTGCGTGATTATTTAGGAAAGTACAAGATAAACAAAGCATATGTTTTCTAACATCCGCTGGACTATAATCTGATAGTTGTCTTATTTTGGTCTCTGCTCATTTTAAGGTTATGTGATAAAGATGACTTTAGTGGTTCTTAAGTTCAGAACATAAATAAATGATGTTAAGACTCCACTTTAACTTATGCCCCTCAATTTTTCATACATATTTGCTGCTTTTCTTTCGGAAAGGAAAATGCATGTTACTAGTTCTTTTGGAAACATTCCATCCTTTTTTATGCTTTTCCTTTCTCTTTTGAAAGATCCCCCTCATATTGCATAAATAGAAATGTCCCTGAGATTCATTTGATTTCATGGATGGCAGAGTACTCATTTCAAATATCTTTGGGAGAACCAGATAAAATAGCTACACTGTACTGCATTACCTGATTTAGTGCTGGGGACTGTTAGAGAACTAGATGGCTGTGGGAAATTGTAATGGGAAACACAAGTTAGTTTTCACTTTAAGTTCAGTGCTTTAAATCCAGTGGAGTTGAGAGTAGTCAAAAGTTATTAGTATTTGATTTGACTGTTCACTGTTTCAAGTGAAGTAAAAATTGTACCTCTGTTTTGCTGGTTGTAAGGAAAATGCTCCTATCACATTGGTGCTAAATAGTAGTTCTTGAGCAGTGTCAGCAGAGAACTGGCTGAAAAAGGTGACTTGTTCTTTCTTTCATGCAGCCATTACTTTGTCAGGGTGAAGGCATATTGGTGAAGCAGTTGGGGAAATCTTACACCTCTGTTTATCGAGCTGTATCTATTCTTGGGAGAAAAAGAAACCATCCATTTCCAAAGCTGTCAATCTGGTACCCCCAGCCACCACTTCAATTTATTTCTTCAGTTCTTTACACTTTGCAGAGAGTTTATTGTAAAGATGTATTAACCAGTGAGATGCCTTTAAGATAAATTGTACTCAACTTTGGGAAAAGATAGCAACTTTTGCAAAGGTGCCAAAGGTGGTTTAAGTAGGAGAAAAAATACTAGGTAACATCATTACCTCCATTTCAAGCATTCTTTTTATTTATTCTTTTAACATTCAGTCTTGATCTCCTATTTAATCTTTTTCTCCCTAGCCTCCTTCTCTTCATATTTAACCATGTTTCTGCTCATTTCTTTTCTTTTCTTTTCTTTTTCTTTTTTTTTCCTGCTTCCCCAGATTATTTGCATCCACAGGGAAGAAGCAGGCATTCATATAACAATGTTGAACCTATTCTTCTATGAGTGAGCACAGTCAGGACAGGTTCACATTCCTAGAGCAGGACATAACCCTGATTTACTAGCTGGGTTTAGTTGATTTCTTTTGTCTTCATGCTGTTTACATAGAGTTCCAAGGGAAACTGAGTAGGGCCAGTTTCCTGTGGCAGCCAACCCTAACCTTGATACTGAGAAGAAAACCACAATGTTTAGTCCCTTTTCTTTTACAAACTCATCTTATTAGTAAATGAATCCTTGACAGTATTTTAGGCACAGGCGGTATTCTGAAATTTGATTGAAATGTGGCTCCATCCTAGAAAGTTACTAGTATAGGAAATTCAGGGATGAGAATCAATGGAGATATATAGCCATTCCTTAAGACCTATGGATAATGTAGTGAATAACCAATTTCTTTTTTTCTGAACTGGAAGAATATAGAGTTAGGAAAAACATTATTGTGTGCTTAGGCAAATAATTTTGAATCTGCAGCTTTAAAAAATTACTGATCAATTAAAAAATGATTCAAATATGTCCCAGTGACTTAGCAGTTGAATGCCATGTAGTAATTAAAACTGACAATCACTACTCGGACACATAGGTTTGTGTTAGTTAATATGAGTTGTCTCAGGTTGATTTGAAATTCTGGAGCATTTTGAAAATTACTGGGAAATAGCACATGTGAAAGAGCAGAGGGAAACCTAAAATGAACCATTATTTGGGGTATTCTGCATTTAGATTTTCCTTAGGTTCTTAGGGAACTTCTGAAGAATTTTGTTCCTACTATTAATTATTTCTTCCTTATGTCACTGAATATGCTTACTAGGCTTAGAAAATGTCCAAGGGCTACATGACATGGTCATGAAATTGAAGTTCTTCACTATTTTGTCCTTTAGGACTCCAAAACACCATCTGGTAGGGATTAGTTTCCTTAATGCCCCTTGAACAAATCTCAACACTAGGATTTTATTCCACCTGCATGGAACCTTTTTTCTAACTTTGCTTCATGGATTGAAATTTCTGGTCCTTTATACTTATTTTATTCTTAAAAATGTAGAGAATGTTGATCAATGACTATTTTTATTGAAGTGAAAATGCATTATATCATTATTTAAGTTTCAGCAGCATTGAAAATCAACATGTATATATTCTACATTCATTTCACCACTAAAATTCCAATAATATCCTTAACCATTACAATTGATCCCTTTTACCTGATTTATACCTTTCTTTCTTCCTTCTCTTGTGGTAACCACTAATTTGGTATTATAGTCTAAAAGTTTATTTTTCTTTTATTTATTTTTGTTTTGTTTTACCACATACCACATATACATGAAGTCATTTAGTGTTTGTCTTTCTCAGTCTGTTTTAACTAACCATGTCACCCTTTAGGGATATCCATATTGTTGCAAGTGGCAGAATTTTCTTTTTTCATAGCTGAGTAGTATTCCAATGTATGTATATATACACATCATCTTTATAAGAAAAGTTCTAAAAGTTACTTGGTCTAATGGAAAGCACACAAGCTTTATAAAAAGTAGTAAAAGAAGGTGAATTTGAGTACCCATAAACTCATTTGAGTACCTATAATATTCGGACCACTGTTTTAGGTATTTTATTTTTATTTATTTATTTTTTTTAACACTCTGGTACAAGTAGAGTTAATCATCTTTTATAGAAGTGAAATTAAGACTCACACAGTTTAACGCTAGTTTGCCTAGGATTACACAGCTAATTAAGTGGCAGGACTGGGAGTTAAACCTAAGTTTGATCTCCAAACCCATACTCATTTTGCTGTACTATAGTTGTAACAATATCATAATTTCTATGGGAATCAGCTGGCCAAGGCTTGACTCCAGTCTCCCAGACTTACTAATCTGTGCCTGTTCAGCCTGAGTGAAGAATACCTCTAATATTATTTATACCATTAGAGCTGAACTTCTAAAAAAAACTCTGCTAGCATACACCAGAATCAGAAAAGTAGAGATCAGATATTAGAAGAATCCCAAATAGTCTCACTGATATCTAACAATAAAAATCATCACATAAAGTTTTGCTTTCCAATACTTACAATAGCTAAGATATGGAAACAATCTAAATGCCCCAAAACAGGTGAATGGATCAAAATTATGTGATATATAGGCACAATAGAATACTATTCGGCAATCAAAAAAGATAAACTCATGCCATTTGCAGCAACAAGGATGGAACTGGAAGGGATTATGCCTAGTGAAATAAGTCAGAAGAAAAGATAAAAATATTGGAATGGTTTCACTTATGGGGGAACATAGGGAAACAAAACAAGGGATCAGGAAAAAAAAGAGACAAAACTATCAGGCAAACTATAAATCAGAGATAGTCAGTTGGGGAGAGGAAGGGAGAGGGATCAAAACAGCGGAGGGAAGAGCTCAAGAGACTAAGACAACAGTTCATGGGTGTCTTGGTGGTGGTAATTTTATGGGAATTACACTAAGAGGAGAATGAACAATGATGTTAAAAATACATAAATAAAAAAATAATTAAGTTTTCTTTCTCCTCTAGAGACTTGAATGGGCTGACTACCTAGAGCTGGGTCTTTATTAAACCAAAAGTTTTCTCTCTCTGGTTTCTACCACCCAAAGTTGTATTGTGCTTTGTAAGTGATGTATGGACATATCAGTGATCTCTCAGAGGGAATCTTTTTTTTCATGAATGGTTGTACTCTCACAATGAAGTCATGAACGATGAATATACACAGGAATCACACTTTACTAAGGTTATGGAATAGTACAAATTAAACATGACTCAAACCTTGGAGAAATCAAATTGAGGTTACATTGGGAGCACTAGATAATCTCTGCTTGGGCTTGGCTGACCTATGCTCTCTTCCGACTTTATATTTAATCTGATAAACCTTTGAGGCAAAGTTCTTTATCAGGGAACTCATTCTCTGTGAATGTGGAAGTCTTTGTCAAGCCTGAGGAAATCTTCAAAAACATTACCACTTTTATGGTTCTGAAACTTCAGTTACCTGGTTGAAATCTTGATTTAATTAAAATGTTAGTCAGTTTGGAGATCCATTTCTTTTTTGTTTGGGATTTTATAATCAGTTTTGTGCAAAAACATGTGGGCCTTCGTGGGCTTTGTCCTGAGATGTCCTGAAAGGGATCATGAGAGGTATATTCTGTTTTCATGTTGGTCTTCAGTTTCATTGTCTGCAAATTAAGAGATTTAGACCACCTAAGTAAATGTTTCTTAACCTTTCGGGAGGCCAGAAATTTGTTTAAGAAACTGACAGACTCTAGGATTCTCAGAAAAATGTACAAGGGGTCCACATACCATCTAAAGGACCCTATCAATTCAAGAACCCTAATTGGAGAATCCTGGACTAAATGATTGCTTGGGACTCTTGTAGTTAAAATATTCTATTATTTCACACTTTTTATAGTGCCTATAGAAGTCTATGATTCTAGTAAAAATGGGATATTAACTATTTACATAGTTTTAAATTTGGAGCCATAAAAGATGATATGAAAGATTCCTCCTGAAAGATTCCTCCCCTTTTTAAAAAAAGTCTTTCTGAAACTTCTCTGCTCTTTAAAATCATTGGGGAGCTTTTAAAAATGCCAATGCCTGACCACATACGAAATCACTTAAATCAGAATTTCTGGGGGTGGATCCCAGACATCAATTTATTAAAGATCTTCAGGAGATTTCATTGTGCCACCAGGTTGACAGTCAGTGCTCTGGCAGGATTAAAACTTCTTCAGAAGTTCCCGAAAATAGGAACATCAACCACCAGCTGAAGATGAAAAGACATCTTGTTCTTTCTTTGCTTTCAAATGTCCACTATTGAACACCATCTTTCCAGTTCAAAATAACAGTCTGAAAACTCTTGTGTGCAATCTTTCCTCCCAAGGTGGTAAGCTCTTGGGTAAGCTGGGGAAGTGTCATAAATACTGGATGGCCTTCCTCGTACTGTAGAAGTGTGGGAAGGGCTATATTAGGACATGTTCTGCTGCAAGCACACATCGGGAAAGATTTGTTTTCGACATAAGAACAATTACCATTGTCATATTCCAAACTGTGTGCAAATTGTTTTATTATAAACTCACTGTTGGTCTCTATTTAACTGAGAAATCATTCACTCTAAATTTATCTAGTCTCTCTGCATGGCATTGACATTTGCTGGCGATGCCAGACTTGCTTCTCTTCTAAGAAAAAGACTCCATGGAGAACAGGCAATGCTCTTATATGACTGATTAATAATGTCTAGAGGATCTTTGGAAACTTCTTGCATATTAACTCTTACTGCTTTCTGCTAATTTTCACTTTCCATTGAACTCTGAGACACAAACAATGGTTTCTATGAAAAGGAGCAGTAAAGTCTTTCTTCATCAGACCGGCTCTCCAAAGAAAGACTGCTTACTGCCAAACATTGGAGATGAGAAATGAGATGTGTAATGAAAAGTTGTTTGTTTTGCAAGAGTTTTACAAGTCAATTTGGGATACTTCATCAGCCAAGTTTTTATCTCTGTACTAGGCAACCATTACATGTTTTCAATTTGAAAAAACGTCCATCTTTGCTTTCCATGGCATCTGTGTTATATTCAAACCACTCTGCAATTTGATGCAGACAAAGACTTTCCAAGCTACATAGTCTGTTTGAGTAATAGAAGTCCATTAAGACTGAACAGAGACAATCTGTATTATAGTGATTTCTTCCTTTGTGGGTTTTGCAATTTTCCTACCGAGCTTTGGTGTTTGAAGATGACATTTTGAAAATTGGATTTAACTACCTGAAAACCTATGACACAGAATTACCAGCAGCCAGTTGGTAGCCTGGAAGGACCTCACTTAGTCATGACTGTCTGTTTACAACTTCTTTTTAGAATAAGGATAAACTTCTTCAGGAGGATGCCTTGATACATAGATATCCTTTTGTTATTTTGTGTAGAGATGTTATTCAAATCTAGAGCTAAGGTAAAAGTCAGATATGAATCCTCAGTGTCATTAATTGTCACAATCTGAGTGTAAATTTCATGGCACCACTGGGAGCTCCAGATCTTGATAGTAATTGTTGCTAACCCAAATATTGCCACTGAGAAAAGGACACCCATTAATAATTACTATTCTAAACACATGGAAGCACCTGGGAAATCTTTGCTTTAGCCAGAGTGTTTTTGACTACAAAGGGCGATGGCATACATATGTATATGTAATTGTTTCCTACATATGTTGCATTTGAAAACTGACTAAACAATTTATGTTGCTTAATCTTGATAGAAACTAGAAAAAGTAACTAAACAATTAAAAGGCATGCTAATTTTAACAATGACTTGCCAAAGGGTTGACTTTTGAACAGGCATTGTTCATGAAAAAGAAAAATACTGGCGATTATTTAGACTTTGATGGTAGTATAACACGTGATGGACTCCTAATAATAAACATAGACAGGTTAAAATGAATGAGTGAAAGTGTGTGGAATATATATTTGAACATAACCAAATTCTGAATATAAGATGATATGTACCTTCTTAACTTTAAAAATCTGTAGTATTTATATTAACCCTCACAGTTTTTATTGTTTTATGATTAAATTATGGTCCCATTGACTCAGGCTGCTTTGAAAATTGCCTTTGTTCATGTAACCATGGCAACATCTTGGGTATCTGTTCCTCAGGTCTTAATGTCTCATTCCACAATGGGTCACTTCTCTCTGCATCATTCATAAAGGAATTCATCTGAGGACATGAACAGTCTTGGAATGGGATTATATTTTTGATGCCCTTTGCGTTATAGACTGAGCTGTGCCCCTTCCTTCACCAACCCCCTTCCCCCCTTCTGAATTTATATGCTTACTCTCTACCAAGCACATATGTTGAAATCCTAATCCTCAGTACCTTGGGATGTGATGTGTATCATAAATATGCATTTGTGTAGGATAAGGCTTGTATTTGGATACACGGTCTTTAAAGAGACATTTGATTTAAAATGAGGTCATTATGGTGGACCTTAATCCAATTACTGGCATCCTTATTAGAAGAGGAAATTTAGACAGGTCTAGAAGGAATTCCATGTGAAGACTCAGGTAAAAGATGACCATCTACAATCTAAACAGAGAGACCTCGGGCCTCCCCGGTGGCGCAGCGGTTGAGCGCTGGGTTGCAAAGCTGCCCGCGGCCTCTGCAGCACCGGTTCGATCCCCGGCTGCTCCCCGGCCACCAGAGGAGGGTCCCACATGGCGCGCGGACCTCTCCTGCCGCCCGCTGCTCCCCTCAGCAATGTACTTCGGTCCTTCTGCCTGCTCTGCTCCCCGCTCTGCTTCTGGTGAATTCTCTCACCCTCCCGCGCTTCTGACTGTACCCAGTGCTTGTAGAAATACATAAATAAATAAATCTTTTAAAAAAATAAATAAATAAACAGAGAGACCTCAGAAGAAACTCTGCCAACACCTTGATCTCAGAATTTCAGCCCCCCAAATTATGAGAAAATAAATTTCTAGTGATTCGCCTAACTAGTTTGTGGTATTTTGCTATGGTAGATCTACAAACTAAAACAATTTCCCTGGTTTGTAAATTGCCACTCTTTCTCTCTTAATATCACTACCCATTGAAATTTTAAAATGCATCCTAAGTTTCATGTTATATACAGAGCTTCAAGTTTGCTTCTTTTCTCTGCACCTCCTAGATCACTAATAAATCTGATCATATAATCTTTCTAATATCAACAATTATATATTTTATAGTTTTTACAACATATAAAGGGGAAAATATTTTAGGACGTTCTTATTAATCAGAAAGGTTTTATTTGACATATTTTGCCTAAGTCATCTGAAGATTTCCCATCTATGGCATGTATCTGTGTCATTTAAAAGGGAATTGGGGAGTAAACACCCATAGATCTAGATTAAATTGTGAATATTCACATTATTATGAATTGCACATAATGTTAATTACATATTATTATAATTATTATTTGCTTTATCAGTTTGCCAATTCTAGTACCCCATAGCAATGCAGAAATACAAAGATACCAAAATAAAAATGATTTGTGTTTGGCATAGGGTCCGGTGTCCACTGAGATTCAAGTTTAGTGGGAAATAAGGGTCAGCTTGGTGAAGCAGCCACCTATCCAAACGCAATGCAGACCAAAGTCTTCTTTCTCTTTCAAATCTCTCCTTCACTCACAGTAGTAGAGGGGCTGTAGTCAGAGAATCTATATTTTGGGTCAGGAAAAATTTCAATCATTAAAGATGGGCCTCCCCGGTGGCGCAGCAGTTGATCGCTGGGTTGCGAAGCTGCCCGCAGCCTCTGCAGCGCCGGTTTGATCCTGGGCCCCCTGGGCGAGGGTCCCATGTGGCACACAGACCTCTCCTGCCGCCCACTGCTTCCCTCAGCAGTGTATTTTGTCAGTCTACCTGTTCTGCTCTCCCCTCTGGCTCTGGTGAATACTCTCACCCTCCCGCGCTTCTGACAGTATCCAGTGCTTGTATAAATAAATAAATAAATCTTAAAAAAAAATAAATAAAAATCCATACTCTGCCTAGAGTTGCTGGGCAATATTTGTCCTTATGGTTGAAAGTGATGTTTGCAGGGTTACCTTAAGCCTGAGAAATTGGAAACACAAATGAAACAGTTTTTTCCTTTGGATGGTGTTAGGGACAACATGAGATCATTCAAGTTAGGATCATCAAATTAGGGATTAAAGGTAGTAGTTCTCTAGGGCTTTGGATGTTATACTTGGACCTCATGTGTCACAGAGTTTAAAGGGCAAGTGTGATGATGGGCATGTCACTCTCTGCACATTGAATTAGTTCTAAAGATTCATGAGAGAGTAATATGCAAGCAGCTCTGTATAATCATGCTTAATGAGAAATCATACTTAATGTATAATTATGTAGTGCTTACTTAGTCTTGGAAGTCTGAAATTTGTCATGATCTTCTAGAAAGAAGGTATATGTACGGATATATTCCTTGTCTTTCCACAAATCATAAATCTCTGATAATTGGCACTTCTGATATAATGATAATAAAAGGAAGAATAATGTTTCTAATGATGACCCTAAGGCATGACAAAATTCTTAAATGTTGCTTGAATCTTCAAAGAGAATTAATTATTTTTCTCATCATCTAAATTTGTTTTTATCATATTCTAATTATCTGGAAAGTAGTAATTTTTAGAGAAAGTTATATATGTTCAGCATGGTAAATGAAACAGTAGGGATTTGGGCATCAACACCTTGATTTTACGTCATAGGTTTTTATTTGCTAGCCCAGTGACTGCAGAGGAGTTACATGACCTCATTCATACCTGGTCTCTGCTTCTGAAAAATGGGCATAACAATACTTATTTTGCAGACTTTGGGAGAACTAAATAATATAAAATACATTGGACCATAGTTGTCATATACATGTGTTTGAAAAGGTTTTTTTTTTTTTAAAGATTAATTTATTCATTTACACAAGAACCCAGGTGCAGGCCAGATGTGTGGGAGGGTGAGAGGATTCACCAGAGACAGAGCAGGGAACAGAACAGGCAGACTGATAAAGTACACTGCTGAGGGGAGCAGTGGACGAGACAGGAGAGGTCTGCCGTGCCATGTAGGACCCTCTCCAGCCGGCCGGGATTGAACCAGCGCTGCAGAGGCTGTGGACAGCTTCACAAAGCGGCGCTCAACGGCCTGTGCCACCAGGGGAGGCCCTCAAAATGTTTAAATACAATCTTCCTGACCCAACACAATAATCAAAACATCCTGTTTGCTGACCACATCAAATGAATTTACCGTGCATCGACACAGATTGAGGGGCATGGGTAAAAGATAATAAGAAGAGTAGGAGACTGTGTTCCTTGCAAGTGCGGCTGCCTTTTACCATAGGCTTATACTCGGGGTACTGACTGCTGTGGCTCTAATTTGCAGGCTTATTTTCTTTAGGATAATGAATTTTTATTTAAATTTGGTGAATTTCCTTTGAGTTCCTTTTAAGTCATCTGAACACAGGAAACACTTTTTCATGCTTTTAGAGTTTTTTCTGATTGACTTTGTTCTCAAAAAAACGGCTGATTTTAATATTCTAAGTGATAAAAAGTGCCTTTGACACGATTGAAGCAATTTAATTAGTAAATCCGGAAATTATAAAGGATTGGAAATCACACCCTCCATGCTTTTAATAAAACAGAGTAATGAAACTTCTGATAGGTGCATACCATGTGTTGAAAGAATTCTGTACCTCACACATTGAGGGAAAAAAAAAAGAAATTGAGAGAACTTTAAGAGACCTACTAAGGGAATTACATGACTGAGCAATTAACTGACCAGTGTACTTCATGGTTAAATCTTCTGAGGCTATCATAATTTATATATAGTACTTGTTAAACATTTAATAATGCAAAATAATTAAAACCACACACATTGAAATTCAGCATATTAAATAAGAAAAAGAGGTTAGCATAATTGTGAGGCAGTCTAATATTTGAATTAGTTGACCTCATCAACTATCTTAATCCTGGAGGATGTAGTATACAAAGGATTGTTTAATGTTGTCACTAATAGGACTTTCAGTGTCAGACTATCGATTTCATGATAGAGTGTGAATTATTTCTAGTCAGTTTACTATGAGTACTCTCCTATAGTATGTCATCACTAAACAGGGAACATTGCTGTAACTGCTGGGCATAAACATAATAACATGTTCAACTGTAAAACTATCTACAGTATATAAATACTGATGCTGTACTCAAAAGCACCATCATTTTTTATTGCCTTGGTAATGGAGTGTTCCAGAGAGACATGCATAAGGATGATTAGCGATTGGTGGATTTTGAGCTGGTATCCTCAAATGTTTTAGCGCAACCTTGATCACTAGCAGTTGGAGAAATCAAAGAGCAGCTGGTTCCTCTACTGAAAGCAAAAGATAGGCCAAATTCTAATGTTCCATTCTAAATTATATGATAATATAATAGGTAATGATAAGGAATATTAACAAGTACACTTCAGATATGGTGGATGGAAAAGCAAATATGGTGACTAAGAATTATACTAATCATATTAGTGAAGAAGGGAGTTAGAAAATGGGCATAGGCCATCAATTAGGAGCAGTATGCCTCAAGCCCCAAGTTCATTTATCAGTCTGAGTGAGAAACAATTGCAGACCAAGATGGTGCCCTCACTCCACATTTAATTAAAAATAGAATGTTCAGAACACCAACATAATAGCACAATAACAATGGGTCAGGGCCTCCCCGGTGGCGCAGCGGTTGAGCACTGGGTTGCGAAGCTGCCCGCGGCCTCTGCCGCGCCGGTTCGATCCCCGGCTGCTCCCCGGCCACAGGAGGAGGGTCCCACATGGCGCGCAGACCTCTCCTGCAGCCCGCTGCTCCCCTCAGCAGTGTACTTCGTCAGTCTGCCTGTTCTGCTCCCCGCTCTGGCTCTGGTGAATTCTCTCACCCTCCCGCACTTCTGACTGTACCCAGTGCATGTATAAACAAAAACAAACAAACAAACAAATAAATAAATAAAACATGCCTCTATTAAAAAAAAAAAAAAACAAAAACAGTGGGTCAGAGTGGTTTTGGAAAAGTAGGCTGAATAATGTGGGAAAACTCAGTGGGCCTCTGTAGCCTAGGAGACCCCCAGGGGCCCAGCCAATCAGCAGGAGACACAACCAGAAGACACCCCATGGCCAAACCCTCCCATCCCTTTCCCACTGTACCCATATAAGCACCTGCTTCTCGCCACTTCAGTGGCTACCCACTTAGGACCTCTCTTTGCTTGGAGAGCTTTCCTGTTCTTCTTTCTATCTACCTATCAACAAATTTCTTGCTTTTCTGTATTTTTGGTCTTGATCTTAAATTTTTTCCTCGCTGAAGATAAGAACTGAGAAAGAGCCCACCTGGAGTACTTGGACTATGGGTCTTCTCCCCCCCCAAAAAAAAACAGTTCAGCAGGATATTATTATAGGAATTGTATTATAGAATATTAAATATATTATAAACTATAATATAATACTTTATTGTTCTATAATATAATATTTACTCATAAAAGCATAATTAGGTACTCTGTATTTTTTCAACGTTATTTTAATTCAAGATGATAGTGAACTGTAGTTAATAAACATTTTGAAGTGTAATTACAGTCAATGACTGTGTAACGTTAAAAGACATTTGGTAAGTTTGGTTTTGTTTTCACCTGTGGAACAAGTCAGCTAAAACATTTAACCAGAGGGAAGTAGGCATATGGACGGGGTTGAGAATCAGAAGGAAATCATACTGGTGAGGAAAAGACATATTAGTTCTTGGCCCAACTGTCATCCACATTGATATTTCTATGTGTTTTCTTTTACCCTGAACCAACGTTGCAAATTTGAATATCTGGGGAGAAACTTCCAGGGAAGGTCTAAAATGGGAAATTAATTTAAAGAGTTCAGTAAGACTTATGAGTCACAATTCTACTCATTAAAACTTGATGAGGTCAAACTGACCTTTATGATATATTGTTGTGTAGTCTGTTTTGCATCTGTTGTTGTATGTTGATAAGAGCTTGTGCATGATTTACTTACTCATTTGAGAGATCATTTTTGTGTCTTAGCAGAAAATTCCTTCATTTTTTTTCAGAGATGCCATATTCTCTCGTCAATGTCTCATATCATATATGGAAACTGACTCCCTATAAATTATCACTAATATTAGAAGATAGCTTTATAATTTTTTTGAAGTAACATTGGATTATAACATTATATAGGTTTCAGGTATGTATCATTATAAATCACAATCTGTACATATAATACTTCAAGTTCACTATTAAATGTCTAATTTAATAACCCTTCACCATGCAATTGATAATTTAATAACCCTTTACCATGCAATTGATCCCTTTTGCTTGATATACCTATCCCATGCCACCCCTCCCCCTCTCCCCTCTGCTAACTGCTGACTTGGGAAGAAGATACATTTGTGATAATTGCTAAAAATCTCAATTTTAGTCAAGATATGCATGCCAACTACTTTTTTTATTTTTTACATCATTGTTCATTTTTAAGCATTTGCTCTCCCCCCTCAGGTGTAGACCCCGTAGAATTTCCTTCACTAATGCACCCATGCACTATCACCTCAGTGCCCTGTGCTCCTCCCTCCCTACCTCTGATCCCTCTCCCTCCTTCTCCCCTGCAGTATGTCTCTGATTTATGATTGTCTGTTTTTGTTTTGTTTTGTTGTATTTTGTATTGTTATTTTTTTTACACTGCTGTCTTATTTGGTTCCCTTATATTCCTCTTATATGTGAAACCATCCAATATTTTTTTTCCTTCTGACTTATTTCACTGAGCATAATTCCTTCCATCAACGTTGCTGCGAATGTATATGCCAACTACTTTGAATGGTCTTTATAAATGATTGCATTTTCTCTCATTTGCAAAATAAAATGTAGACATTTCAAAAAGTACTGTGACAGTGTACCACATAATGTAGAGGCCTTTTAAACATGTGAGTATAAGGTCACCTTAGAAACTACCTCTAAATCACTGTACAATTATTTTGTAACTAACCTTGAAAATAAAGTGTTATAATCTATGCATGTTACAATTGAGATCTGTGCCTTAGGAACTAAATTCCTTTTAACATGTAGCTATATCTCCATTAATAAAGATTTGGGATGGCACATATGGTTTGCCTGGAGCTGGTTGTTTCATTACTTCCTTTCCTTTACCTTTTTAGTTTTCAATGAGCCCTCGAGCCATAATTTGCTTTAGCTGCTGTAAATAGGTTTCCAGTAATTTTCACATCTTCAACTTGCATTGACATCTGTAAATATAAGGGCACATATTAGAGCTTCAGTCATATTCGTGCAAGTCCTTGATCTGCTAGGACTAAAATGTGTGTCAAAGATGTCTTTAGGCATATTTCCCTGGCATTATGCAGTAGAAATCAAGATGATCCAAGTAAGAATAAATATCGTCCAATTGGGAAGAGATCAATTTCAGAGAAATAATTAGACTCTATCTTATGAACCACAATGGAATTACGAAACATATGATGTTCAGTGAAATGCCTTTATGTTGTTTCCTAGAGGCCTCAGGGCACTACTCTGACATATAAGGAAGGAAAAGAGAGTAGCCTTTTTGAAAAAACTGGTGCAGAGTGGACTCTCAGTGAAGCTGTAAAGTAAGGTAGTATTTATTCTTGGTGCCCTCTTACTTCTTTTAGTGCCCCATTTCGCTTTCAAAGTGTTCTCTTTTTTGCTCCCAGCTACAGTCATTTAAAGTCCAATAAGATTAGCTGAAAATGGTTTATATTGCCTTTTTGGAGGGTTATTTGCAATTCAGTAAAAGTGTTTTGATGATAAAAAAGCTTCAAAATAAAAAAATGACTGAGGTCCCAATGGAGGCATTTCAAATTTCATGCTTGACCCTTAGGTAGGAGAGAGTTACCTGTCAGATGAAATCACTCGATTATTAACTACTTTGAGTGGACCCTATGTCAATAATAATCGGCCTGTATTTAATATTGTTATTTCACTGTAAGGGTTTACACCAGAAAGAGTTTCACAGAAGAAGAATAATTCCTAAGGGGTAGCTGGAATTTCTGAGTATTTTTCTTGTTTCTTTAAGTGGATCACTAATAAATGTTACCATTGTTATTTAAACTAACAAACTTAACAAAATTAGTAAAGATAGTGTTGATAACTTTGATGCTTTTCTCAAATGCTCCCTCAGTTATTGTGTGTTTATGTTAAGTTATCCCATAACCTGTGTTAGAAAAAAAAAGAACATCAATTAATAAAAACAGCTTCAATTAAGTTCACTTCATAGAATTTGGGAGAGTTGTCAATGTACAGTGTTTTCTTTTTAAGCTACAGTTCATACTTTCATCATATTTCCATTATTTTACCCAGTGTGTATTTTATGTTCTACCCAGGCTGCTATATTACATTTAGTCACTGTGTCTCAGGTTTTTCTTGCCTATGACAGCTTCTCAGACTTTTCTTACATTTGGTGACCTTGAACAAAGATATCACACATAAAAATAAAAACTACAGACCAGTATCCTTGATTTTTACATAGATGTAAAAATCCTCAACAAAATCTTAGCAAACTGAATTAGACAATACATTAAAATGTTTATACATCATGGCCAATGGTATTTATTCCGGGCACACAAGGATGGTTCAACATCCACAAATGGATCAATATAATATACCACATCAACAAAAAGGAAAAATAAAAATCATGATAATATACAGTGCTATAAGCCAATATACAGTATTGTTACCTAATGAAAAAAATTAAAAATCATGATCATATTAATCGATGTAGAGGAAGAATTTGATAAGATTTAACACATTTGTTTATGATAAAAACCCTCAAAAAATGGAGATGGAAGGAACATATGTCAACATAATAAAGCCATATATGACAAACCCACAGCTAACATCATATGCAATGGAGAGAAACTGAAAGGTTTTCCTGTCAGATGAGGTATTGACCAGGAAATCTGCTTTCAGCACTACTGGTAAACACAGTATTGGAACTCCTAGCTAAAGCAGTTAGGCAAGAAAAAGATATAATGGAATCCAAATTTAAATAAAGTAAAACTATCTTTGTTTGCAGATGACATGATAGTATACATAGAAAACCCTGAAGACTTCACTGAAAATTATGAGAAACAATATCAGCACAGTAAAGTGACAGACTCCAAAATCATTATATAAGAATTGGTTGTGTTCTAATATGGAAATAGTATTTACAAAATAATTTGAATTTTTGTTGGGTGGGAGATTTGTGTCATCTCCATTTATTATTCAATAATTTATTAAAGTATGGACTTATAGACTGGATTTTATATTTTAGATTGTAATCATTTTGTTGCTCAAATATTTTTTTATTTTTTATTTTATGAGAAAGATATTTATGTGCAATGGTGATGAATTATTTTCTATTTGGCCTGTGGATCTCAAAGAATCTAGAGAGAGAAGGTAACAATTCACACTGGCAAGTTTTCGTTTTATCTCTAGATAACTAGCATTTTTAAATAATAAAGATGGCTTATTTTAATTAGTATTATTTTTTAATGAATTAGGAAAAAAAAGTTTTTCTCTTCTATAGCTCCAAGGTTTTGTCTATGTGATTTGAATTGTATTTGAAAGTTGCTTTCGTGGTGTGCACACATTTTTATTGTTTGGAAGAATTAAGTAGCTTAGGCCTTAGTAAATATTAGGGCAGTGATTATGAAGTAGTATGATTGAGTTGGTTATCACCCAGGGGTGATTTAAAGTTAAATGTTAAGAGGAATACTTATGAATTTGATTATGCTTAGTACAATTAACAGGTTTAGGCTGCTACTTTAGAAAGCATATTATGAACACTTAATTCAAATTACAGTGGTGCAACAATTATGATATTATCTATATGTTTGAACATTTTTGTATTGATAATGCAGAGAGTTTACATATTTATAACTAACCTAGATGAATGCATTGCCACTTTATCAATACAAATTTTTACTGCATAGCCATAAGGTTGTGGAGCACCTATTAATGCTGGATTTTATTATGGGTATTTAAAATATAAAGATACATTTAAAATATAAAGATACATTTAAAATTAAATATAAAGGTCTACATCTATGAGGATAGAAGGCAAAACTCAGTTGTGGCACTTTAGATAAACACATCTTTCTGGCATTATTTGGAAATTACCCACAATTTTGAGGGATTAATTTCTTTTGGCTTTATAGATAGTGAATCGGTTATAAGTGCTCAGTGCACCAAACATTAGTAACAATAATAATGATAATATTTACCTTTTACAGTCTAAAATGTATTAGGCACTACTATAAACTTTGTAAATAAAATCTACAAAGTGAACATTGTTGCTATGCCCATATTACCTAGGAAGATATTTGTCACTAAGTGAGAACAAATGCACAGCCTTGTTTCTTTTCTTTGCATACCAAGCTTGTTTCAAATTGGACTGTTATGCTTTTCCCTTTGCTTCATCCAGCCTTTGCATGAATGATTCAGTATCATTCAGAACTCAACTGGGGAATCTCTGATGCCAGAAGTCCTCCCCAACCATCTAAACAAGTCATCCCACTTTAAATCTCATTCTACCCACTCTTTATAGACTTAACTGACATTATCTTATTCCTTTACATGTATATTTTCTTTCTCCCACCCAGAGAACCTAACCTTTGTGAAGTCAGGCCATAAGACTTGTCACCACTGTGTCTGCAGCTAAGTAGCTGCACTTTGCAAGCTTGTTGATTGAATTGATAGACACATTCTATAAAGGTAGTGCATGGTAGAGTTAGAATTTGAACCCAAGTCTGTTTGACTTCAAGATTGATGCATTTTTCACTCTTACTACTTTGTTTTCCAAATGGGTTAGTGGTCAATATCAAAATAATTATCAAACACCCAGTTCCATGGTATTTGATTGAAGATAAATCTAAGTTTGGCATATACTTAAATTTTACTAAAAATAAAAGAGCTGATTGCTTCTAAGTTTCCATAATATTATGCTTCTCTTTGCTAGTGAAGAAGTGACATTAGTTAACTGCCAATTGCTGTGATGATGCTAAGTATTTGTTACATCTTGTAAACTCAAAAACTGTACACTACAGAAAGTGATTGCTAGATTAATTCTAATTGATAGGATATATATATATATAAAAGAAGAGAAAAACTATTATTTTTAAAAAATCTTTCACAATCTTCACAAATTTAGTTTTCCTCCCAATAATTAGTTAGATGAAATGAATGATGTTTCATTGAATTCCTAAATACTTTTTCTTACCAAGAGATGTATAAATATGTTTTGGGGGAATGTAAAGCATCAGGGTTTTAAGAAACTAGACCATGGTTGAAACATGTGAGGAAAACAAAGGATTGAAGAACAGCTGACTGTGTAACTAAGAAAGCAATCATTGCCCAAGCTGCTTTATTGGTATAATTGGCAATGATTTATAAAAACGATGCAGAAGTCCAACTGGACATATGGATATTTTTAATACCATTATAGCACTGAGTAGCTGCACATTGGAATCTCAGTTAAGATATCGTTGGGGAAGATGTTTTAGATATAGCTACTTAAATGACCTGATAGCCACCAACAAAATATTTCCCATGAATTTATTTTGTCTAAGATCATGCAATGTTTTAATAGAATCTTGAACCAAAATTGTGCCCTAGGCATATAAATCAGAAAATATCTCCCAAGTTTTTGCATATCTGGTATTTGGCATATACCTTGTGTGATATTGCTTTATTAATCAATTTTGTCACATGAAAAACAGTTATACACAAAAAATAATTGTCTGTTGAGTGCTGAGGATGTGGGAAGGGGTTAGAGGCAGTGAGTGTGCAATTGGTGAGCTGATAGATTTGGTTCATTTAAAAGAAGTAATGTAAGGTTTATCTACTGTGCTGCATCTTGTAACTTACTTGTTAAATTTATTCAGGAAAGATGGCTTTAGTGATTTTTCTGGAAACTAACTAGTGGGTTGTGAGAGATAATTAACAAAACTTCCTGTTTCTTCTCTTGGAACAGATGGATATTTTTGAAATGCAGCAGAACACTGAGCTCAGTTTGAGGGCATGCATAGTTGAGTTGCTTCTATTTGTATAATGAGGTGCTACTTGCTTGTATTCCAGAGGTCTACAGCCTTTTATCTTCAAGAGTCACACAACTGGTTTCCACAGAACTAGGCAGCTAAATGCAGCAGCCAACATTGGCTTCAGAACCAGACTTTTAAGGACGCTGCCCCAAACAGCTTTTATTTCCCCCTGCTGTTTCTTTTTTCTACCTGATAAAACACATCTCATTTACCTTATTGCCTTAGCTATGTAGCATTAGAAAATGGTCTAGCTCTCTGGGTAGAATTTATTGAAAGGACATATATGAAGCAAAGGTTCATTGCTGAAGTGTTGGGACTGGAATTTAGGATCAGAAAAATAATTAAAAGACAGAGAGGGAGAGTGTGAACAGACACAGACAAAATTTTTCTGTGTTGAATATTCAGATGAGAGCTGCTCTCTGTGACAAGTCAAGGTTTTTGTGAAATGTGGGTGATTATAGCAAAAAGCAGGGGTCTTTAAAAGGCCTCCTTGTTTCTGATGGTTTTCTTATACCTAAGTGTCATTGTAAGTGTAAATATTATTGTAACTTTTGGAAGTACATCACATACTTTCATATTTGTTCCACTTGAGAGGAGAATTTACCATGAAGATAATAAAGCTTGGGCCTTTATTTTTAAGTACACTTTCTAAGTTTTCCTTAGCAGAAAAGTTAGGACTCTATATGTATAATTTTATGGTATATTTTTTAAAGAGTCTCCCCAAATGAACACTACCTGGATTTGCTCCTGTTTATGAGGAGGTAGAAGGATTTTTTGGTTTCTAGGAGGTAAATAATGTCTTGAGGTTTTCTGTGGGAGAAGGGATATGGATTGGCTTAAATCGCTGCCTTTAACATACCTTGATTAATAAATGAGATGACCCAAGAAAAGGATGGAAAACGGGGCCTCCCCCGGTGGGGCAGTGGGTTGAGCACAGCGCCGTGAAGCTGTCCGCAGCCTCTGTGGCTCAGGTTTGGTTCCTGGCCCAGCTGGGGAGATTCCTGCTTGGCGTGGCAGACCTCGCTTGTCTCACCCGCTGCTCCCCTCAGCAGTGTACTTCGTCAGTCTGCCAGTCCTGCTCCCCTCTCTGTCTCTGGTGAATCCTGTCTCCCTTCCACTCTCTGGCCTGTACCCCAGCTCTTGTGTAAAAATAAATAAATCTTAATAAAAAAAAAGAGAAAGATGGAGAAATATAGAAACAATGGTGGTTTAACCTTGAGATTTGCTGCTTGTTCAATTTCGCTATTATTGAACCATAACAGAGAAAAATATGATAGGGACTTCTGAAAGCTACTTTTGTTGTAAATTTAGACTGTGAGCTCCTTGAGGGTAAGCTAAATAAGTGTTCAATTTGATATAATTTGGAAAGTATGCCGAGTAGTAGTCTCCAACATTAATAATTAAAGACAGCCATAGTGGTTCTATAGATAGCCAGAGTCCTTAATTAATAAAAATAGAAGCAACGTTTAAATTGCTTCAAGTTAAGTGCTATATTTCCTGTTATGTTCAGTATAGTAAAGGATAGGAATACACATTTTGGGTAAAAAGCATGTATAATCAGGTCTCTTCCTTGCTCAAAAATCTTGAATAACATTATTTATTGTCCAAATCCTTACTATGGCATTAGAATATAAAATAACTTTAAAGTTTTATTTTCTGTCACCCCACATTCCTTCTGTATATGTTCCCTTCTTATCAGAATACACAGGAGTCCCAAAATTTAAAAAAAAATTAAAAGATTTATTTATTTATACAAGAACCGGGGTACAGGCTGGATGCGTGGGAGGGTGAGAGGATTCACCAGAGACAGAATGGGGAACAGAACAGGCAGATAGACTGAAGTACACTGCTGAGGGGAGCAGTGGGTGATATAGGAGAGGTCTGCTGCACCATATGGGATTCTCGCCAGCCGCCCGGAATTGAACCCACACTGCAGAGGCTGCAGACAGATTCACTGTGTGGTGCTCAACCGCCTGTGCCACCAGGGAGGCCCTGAGTCCCAAATATTTTGACCAATTTTCACATTAATTCCTGATGTTGAATGCCTGTACTTTCTACCTGCTAAATATTGGACATCTTGCATGCAGTAAATCGGTAATGAAAGTTTGTCACATTATTACTTGATCCTGAAAAAAAGAAGTCAGAACTTCCTCAGAAAGTGTATGAGGGATCTGCTCCTATGCTGAGCATAGTCCTTTATGTTTTCTTCAGGAGAATGTTCATTTTCGTTAATACAGTATACTGCAAATGCATTTAAATCTAGTTTTCGCCTTCTCCAGTTTCATCTCTTGTCAGCTTTGTGCCACCTTCATACATTTCAAACACCTAGACTGTTCCTTAGACCTCATCTACTTCAATTTCCTTCTCCTGGCTAATTGAGCTAATTTGAGCTGATTCTTTGTATCTCAGTCAAGGAGTCACCTCCTGAGGATGCTGTCTCCCAACCTGAACTCTCTACTCTGCTGGCACTCACTGTACCTTTTATGTGCTTGCTGCCCTATGTCTATGCTATAATAACACTCCACATTTTTTGAAATCTACTGTTTACTTATTTGTATCCCTTTATTAAATCTTATAGCTCCTCAAGGACATGACCTCTTGCTTACTGTGGTATCTTCGGACAAAATATAGTGCTCACAACAAATATTTATTGAATAAGTATATTTTAGTCATTTGTGCACTAGTTATGAGTTATAAATATATAGAAATAAGTTTTGTTTCCACATCCTTGAGTTCATTAAAGCACACTAATGTGAAGAAATGTTTCTATAGCACTTATACTGCCAAGAGGATAAGTTAGATGTCAAGGAAATTCTCGAAGTGTGGGCACATATCCCTTCTTTCTCTCCTGAGGAAGAAAAAAACAATCTCCTGCTGTTAGAACTCATAGTAATACGTTAATATCACAGTGGGTAACGTGTCTTAAAAGAATCAGAAATTGGTCCAAGGACATAGGGAAAATCTCTATTGAAAATCCTTTAAGTTTTTACACAGAGAAGCTTTTAAGATATCACCTATATGAAAAAAACAATGTTTTTAAAGCTATAGAATTTCAAGAGCTACATTGTGCATGAAAATGAAAAATAACATAAAAAGAAGAATAGCATTCTGTTCATTTTTTTAGGAGAAGAAATCCTGGGTGTACTTTGCCATTTGTATCCTATCTTATAGTGATAAAATACTTAAATACCCATGTTTTGGTGTTACTTAAGTTGTAATTGTCTTATATTTAAAAAGTGTTGCTGAGAAACCAGTACAGCAGTTCTATTAAACTATGTCATCCAAGGTAATCTCCAAGTGTCCTGCCAAGATGGCAGACTGAATACAAAGGTCTGAAAAGGAAAGAAAATGTAGGGAACACAAAGGAGTAAACCAAAAGTAAAGGGAGTGATGCCATCTGTGAATGAGGTATTACAACAAATTTCTGGAAGATGGACAGAGGACACAAGTCTGTTGATGGACTTTTTTTTTTTAACTGAGAAAATATCAGAGCAGGGCACTGCAGCAGGTACTACAACAGTGGAAAGAAGTGACCTATTGGAAAAAAACTCTAAAGGAATTTCACTTAGCAGATACAGCAAATCCATCAGTTATTTAGTCTGAACTACTAGGTATATCAGAAAGCCAAAGCAGAAGAAAAGAAAACTACCCAGCACTGAATAGAAAGAAACAAGTCTTTATGGTTGAAAAATTCCACAATGTTGAGATGCATGAGTCCAGAAAGGCCTGCACAGCTAAACAGAATCACGAACCTCAACTATTGAGAATAAGGCAGTGTATTTTCTTCAGGGAGAAAATACAGGTTGAAAACTGGGAGAAGAATTAGGAAGGTGTTTAGCAATTCCAGTATTTGAGATCTCAAAGACAAAAGAAAGCCCATAAAGTTCTGAGAAAAAAAACATAACCAAAGTATGAGGAGAAAAACAAGATTTTGCAAACATAAAAGGACTTGGAATATTTACTTACAGACATTCTTACTTCAAAAATTATGGTATACTTTTGGAAAAATGAAATCCATGAAAGATAAAAATGGTGCATGAAAGAAACTGTGGAACTAAGCAAAGGAAAAGGCAATACAGCATGCCAATTGTGCCAGAACCTTCTGGATCCCCTTTGAAGCATGATTTATGTAGAAGAATGGAATAGATTCCAAAGATTAGGCAGAATGGGTTAAAAACTGATGTCATGATTGACTGGGCAAAGTAGGCATAATTCTAAGAAAACAGAAAAGAGAATTAGGAAAAGAGAAATGTAAACAGGAAAGTCACAATCCAAATAGGAAGTAAACTAAAATGTAGGGTGATTTGGAACAATAACTGTAGAGATAAAAGAAATCTTTTGACTTGGATACTTTAAGTATTTACATTTGAGTTGCCAGGGGCTGTAATATTGAATCCTGTATTACTTTGGGTTTGGCTGCAAGTAATAGATATCTCCAAATAATAAAGGCTTAAGGAAGATACATTTATCTTCTCTTACATGAAAGAGGGCTAATCTGGTGACTTCAAGATTGTTGAGGGACTCAGAATATTTCCATATTGTTGCTGTGCCAACTTATACTATGGCTATCATCTAATGATAATTGCCAGGAAAATGAAAATCATAAGCTATTAATAGTGGATGCTTCTGAAATTGGGACTAGGAAAGAGAGAATTGAAGGAGGAATTGTTTTTATTATAAATTTCTCAGTACATTTTAAGCATTTACCATGTGGAAATATTATTTTGATTAAAAATAATGCAAAAGAAAAGAGAAATAATATAGGGACATTTCATGTTCTTTTAGTTCAAAGCTCTCCTTCTTGGAGAGTCATGCTGATCACCTTTCTAAAATGGCACACTCTTCTCATTTTCAAGAAGCTCTCTAGTCATCTTGTTTTTGCTTTTCTTTATTAGCAGTTATCAGTATCTAAAATCTTGGAATTTATTTGCTTATGTGTAAATCAACACCTCTTCTTACTAAACTGTAGTTCTATAAGTAAAGGGAATTTCTTAAAAATTGTTCATGTCCATGTTTCTAAAACCTACAGTAGTGCTTAGAAAATAGCAGGCATTTAATAAATAGTTGGATAAATAAACTTCTAAATTAACTTCTAAGTTAGAAGTTTTTAGAATAAAAGGGAGATAAGTAAGAAGCTTGGAATGGAACTCTATCATTAAGAAACCCAGCTTACATTGGTATCAGGAAAATATTTTAAGAAATGCCTTAAATTCACATTTCCAAAGGTGTAATAGTTTATTGAGATAAACTATTTTGCAAAATTGCTTCCATGATTGAAATAAATAGGGGAAATAATACATTCTAATTCACCCCAGAAGTCTTATTTTTTAAAATTAATTTTTTTATTTTTTTACATCATTGTTCATTTTTAAACAATATTTGCTTCCCCCGACTCCCTCAGGTGTAGTCCCCATAGAGTTTCCTTCACCAATGCACCCGTGCACCATCACCTCAGTCCCCTGTGCTCCTCCCTCCCGCCCTCTGATCCCTCTCCCTCCTCCTCCCCTCCCAGAAAACTTATAATGTATATTGGTATATGAAAATTTCTGATGAGAAATACATAAATTTGTTGAATTCAGCATTGACATTAGACTCTAATGTCATAATAATTTTATTAATATCTTGAGGATTTAGACCTCCGTGGAGCACACTTTCAGAATGCTGCTAAATGTGTTACTTAAAGATAATATAGGGCAAACTATATATGTTTTGAGGAATTCAAAGAAATAGGAATTTTACAGATTCAAATATGGTAAGACAGTGATCATGGGGTTCTTGTCACCAACTGTGAAAATATAAGAAGTGTGAATTTGTTCGCATACAGTATTTCTCTCTCTGGACAAACTGTTGTGATCAGAGAGTGGAGTGTTGGATGGAATTGGATGACTGGGTGTACAAACAGCTTGTCTTCCTCACATATCCAGAGGGCCATGCTAAGTAGCTAGTAGCTGCTAACTGCACTTGGAAAAGAAGTTCAAGGTAGTGTATTTACTTATCAAACTCAATGGAATTTTTATTCTTTCTTTGTTACTTGGTTTCATTCTATTTGGAGCATCAAAAGTAGAATTGAGGTTTTATAAAAAGACTTGAGATATCCTAAAACTTAACCAGGAATCTTTAGCCATTTTGGTAAACTTTGTACTCTTTCAAAATATAAAGGTTTCATCTAATCCTATGTTTATTTCCAAAGATTAGCAAATGAAGTCAATGCTTTTTGAAATTCTACATCTCTTTGATATATATTTTCTTAGCATATGATGGCTTTTCTAAAATTATTATAGTAATTGAAATAGATGGTTACCACCTAAAGTTTGCTACAACTTATACACAGCTCATTTTGACCATACTTTTTGGGGAAATCTATTTTATGGATCATAATTATAATAAGTATTTAATAAGAAATACTTATTAAGCACCACTAAAGAATTCTTTTTATTACTTCTAACTTCTGGGGTAAGTCAGGATTAATTTTTCCACTTTATGGTTTAGACAACAAAACTTCAACCATGCTACTTAAATTTGCTTTATTCAAAACTTCACAAAGTCTTTATTCAGCAATATCAAACCTATTCTTGAATGCTTTCATATTTCAATTTTGTTGACTAATTACACAGCAGCTAGAAAACAGGCTAAATAAATAAGAGTTTTATTTTTTTCCAATAGGTGACTCTCATGTATAGAACTCAACTCTGAAGTGTTGATTCACTTAAGAGTAGTGGTACCACTTTCCTGGGATTTTTACATCAAACATTATGTATAAGGAAATGCAGTTAGAACCTTCAGTGAAGACATTTTTAGACTAATCTTGTATCAAGTCCCTGACTTTTTCGGTTTTGCAAGGAAATTTCTTAATCCGAATGCTTATACATTGTTTCACTTGAAATTCCAATGTTTTGAGGGCTCATATGTGTTGTTAACACTCAACAGTTTAATGGTTTAATCTAACAGAGGGAGAGTCCAAGAACCATTTTAGTCAAATTGGTCAAACTTGAGCACGTTAGTCTCATGTTGGTCAGCTATATTGAGTGTCCATTCCTACATGCTAAATTAATGTGCTTAATAAATGGTAGGACTCATTCAGGTATGACATGGCTGCTAATTTTCCACATTTAATAAAACAGAAGAACACAATATATTCAGTAGTGGATAGAGTGGAAATGGAAATCTCAGAGGGTAACCAACTATCAGATTCTTGAATTGACAAATATAATCATTTTAGACTGTTGTACTAAAACTCCTTAAGTCAAATGAGTTAAAGAAAAAGCTTCAAGGGCCTCCCCGGTGGCGCAGCAGTTGAGCGCTGGGTTGCGAACCTGCCCGCGGCCTCTGCGGCACCGGTTCGATCCCCGGCTGCTCCCCGGCCACTGGAGGAGGGTCCCACATGGCGCGCAGACCTCTCCTGCCGCCCGCTGCTCCCCTCAGCAGTGTACGTCGGTCCTTCTGCCTACTCTGCTCCCCGCTCTGGCTCTGGTGAATTCTCTCACCCTCCCGCGCTTCTGACTGTACCCAGTGCTTGTATAAACAAAACAAACAAACCAGCAAACAAATAAATAAAGCATGCCTCTATTAAAAATAAATAAATAAATAAATAAAAAGAAAAAGCTTCAAAGAAAAATTTTCCAAATTTTGTCTTGTTTTCCTCTGAGTTTAAAAACTTTATAAAGATCTTATTTGATCTATGAGTAACATTCTTTCTGAATGTCTGTAGAGTGTGGGAGAAATACTGCTCTGTGAATTCTTCCAAATTTACCTGGGTGCCTATGTCTGCACATGGGCTTGATACCAGGTTGTGTGAAATATGTATGTCCTGTCATGTTATTTTAGCTAAACTCAGCACCACTTGCTGGTAAGTGAGTGACTCACTGAGAAAGTGGTTCTTCAAGTTCCAGGTGAGCTGTCACAGCTGATACCACAATGAGCAGCAAAGAGCCATCCTCACTGAAGTCGTGGCCAAATTACAGATTCCCAAGCAAAATAAATGACTACTATTGTTTTAAATCACTATGTTTTACAGTAATTTGTTACACAGCAATGGCTCTCGCAAACAGTTAACTTTAGTTAGATCTTAATTGAAGCTCCGATATTATAAAAGGCACAAAGTGCATCCTCCTCAATATAGTCACCGTTTTCTTTAACTGTCTAAGTCATCCCAGGCCCCTCTGCCTTTCCTTATATCACCTACTTATTTTTCATTGTTTTGATTACTCTTCCCTAAATCCCCTCTCAGGTTTTAAGACCCCAAGCTAGACACATTATGTTAATAAAGGCTTGATTAAGCTGGGAGTAATTAGAGGATTAAGTGTAATTCCTACATTCTATTATCTTATTTATAGAACTTGATGGCAGGCTCTAAATTTTAACAGCAAGTGCTGAATTTAGGGACTTAAACTGACATTGAGCTTCTTCCAAATTCAACAGACTTTAGCATTTTTTATGTAAATTAAATGTTGTCAGCAACCAGAAGTTTGTAGAGAAGGCTACAACAAACACCCACCCGGTTTCTCTTATCAAATCTTAACTTTTCACCATTTTTGCTATAGATTTAAAACACTGTAGGTATAGTTAACTAACCCTCTCTAATACTTTAACTCCCCCAGAAAAAAATTGATTGTTCATTAATCCATAAATGTTTTGTACTATTACAACAAACACAAACATATACACACATATTAACAAATTGTATATGATATTGCTTTGTTGTAAACTTTATTGAAGTGGAATTCCTACATCTCTTCTGCAGCTAATTTTTGGAATATATCTATTTTAACCCCATATGTTACTTTATTATATGACTATAACCTTAATAAATTGAATCTATCGCTGATATTATAGATATTTAGGTAATATCCACATTTTGCTGGTACACATCAAGATGCAACACACATTCTTGTACATGTCCTGTGCACTCATGAGGAAGTTTCCCCGGGGGCAGTCCTAGAAGATGAATTGTAGAGTGTAAGGCTACACACAACTTTGACTTTAGTACATATTGCCAAATTACTCTTTTTAGATGTGTTTCTGCCAATTTAATTTCCATTAGCAGTGTTGAAATTTCTAGTTTCTTCACATACTTATCAAAGTGGGGATTACCTAGAATTTCCAGTTTTTGTGAAAAATTACTATAAAATATAATTTGAGTTTTTACAATTCCCTGAAATTAATGTTTTTATATCTCTTTCATACTTTTATATCCTTTGCCTATTTCTCAAATCAATTTTTGTCTTTTTTTATTAATTTGTAGGATTTCTATATAAACCTTGTATATTACCTTTTTGTTAGTTAAGTGTGTTGCAAGTACTTTCTCCCAGCCCTGTCGATATTGGATTGTAACTTTGTATGGTGACTTTTTTTTTTAAACAGAAATTTAAGAACTGTAACAGCAATCTGTATTAATCTGTTCTTTTATAGTTTGTGCTTTTTTTTCTGTTCTACTAAATGCATCTATTCCTACTTGGAAGTCATTAAGGTATCTATTTTTATAAAAGTGTTATACATTAACTTTTTACATTTGGGTTTTTCATTTTTTTCCCAGTTATTTTTGATATGATGTAAAGTAGTGATTTATCTTTCTTCTACCTGTATAACTTACTGCTCTTGACCATGATTTCTGAATATGATTAGTCTTTGTCCCGATTGGTATATAACAACACCTTAGGCATAAAAAATATTTCTATATAAGTATATAATAATTTTGGTCTCTTTCCTGTTTCCTTGTTCTCTACATTTAGTCTTTTGTCAACATTACCCTATCTTAATTACTATAACTTTATTCTAACTTAGTGATTCTTGGTGCTTACTTTTCCCTGTGAATTTTAGGATCAGCACGTCTAGCTCTTCAAAAATAATCTTTGGGACTTTAAAACCATTTCTCTAAAGTTGAAACTAGCCATATATTCCTTCTGCCCATAGATTAGCTCTTAATCAAGTCTTAATTGCTTTCTGTCTCCCGGACTGGCTGGTTAAATCAGATAACATATGACCCCTTTGCTACAATACCAAGACTAATCTGTTCCTCCTGAGTGATTCTGCTTTTCCAGATAAAGAAAACTTGGGTCCAGTCCTTTGTCTACAAGGGATCCACACATGAGAAGGATCTGATACCAATTCAGATATGGACAAGAGTCTACCATCACCACCACCCTTCAGGTAACTCTATATCCTCCCCTCCCCCATTTGCTTTGCCCAAGGACCTCCTGCCAACTCTGTCTTCTTGTGCCCTTAACCCACTTCCCAGCTAATAGAATTCAACCCTTGTTTTCCCAAATCCCTTTTTCCAAATTGTGACATAAGCCCATACCTTCTGCACAGGTAAATTTACATTTTGGGACTCCTACCATAAGCTGAACTGGCTTTGCATTGAAGTTCTTTCCTTCTCAGACCCTGGTGGCATCCTATAGCATTTATGTGCATCTGGTAGATGAGTCCTTTATTTTGGGGTAACACATTGATGGAATTAATTTGTGATAAAACTAATCTCTTGATAATTTTAAGCTTCCCATACATGACCATAGCCCATGTTCATGAACTTAGTTAGGTCTTTTTGTTGTTCTTTTATAAAGCTTTATAATTTTTTTCATCAATATAGTTTATCTTCACTATTTGTGAATTTTGTGTTTGGTAAATTGTCTCCTCTCTAAAATTTATTTATGATCCCCACGTCAAAACTCATTGTGCTTTCACGGTCATTGGTGAAAGTGTGGGAGTGGGGGGGTTGTGAAAAGTCTGAGTCATCCAACAGACAAACTTTTTTCTTGCTGAGTTCCAATAAGGTGAATTCTGTGTCTTCATGTTTTAATCTTCATATTGTAAATGTAAGTGTCCATTTTGCAGATTTTAGTGCCACAGTTTGCCTTTTTATTGATGATTTTACTATAAAATAGTCTCTTTGCATAGCACTGAAGTGCTGACTTGTGTTCTTTGTGATACATTTAAATTTTCTTCAGGCATGAGTTATAGCGCTGTTGGCAGTGAATTCAATGCTAATGAATCAACCATATATATTAAATAAGGTATGTGTAAAGAGAAACACACATGAAAATAAGGTTATATTTTCATCAGTTTTGAAAGCATTGTATTAAGATACTTTTTGGAGGCTAACCCTGTATTTCCCCTAAAAACAGTGGTTTAGTATTTGCAACTCAAGTTCTTTATAGAACACACTTATCACAAATAATGAATATTGACAGTATACTGAACATTTTTTACCATATTTATTTCAAGGTATCTTATAGTTCAGGCGATGATGTGTGAATAGTGACTAAAAACAGTGAATAGTGTCTTTTACATTACACTTTTCTAACTTGTGTTTATTGATGTAGGGTATATTGATTTTAGTATGCTAATCTTATTTCCCAGCTCTATCATTTTACTAGCTGTGTGAAACTTGGCAAATTTGTTAATTTGCTAGGGCTGCCCTAACAAAGTCTCATGAGTTGGGGGCTTAAAATAACATTTATTGTTTCACAGTTCTGGAGGATAAAGTCTGAAATCAAGGTGCTGCCATGATCCCTCTGAAAACTGAAGCGGAAGCCTTCCTTTCCTCTTTCTAGCTCCTGGTGGCTTGGAATTACACAACTCCTATCTCTGATTTCATCATCACATGGCATTCCCCCTTGTGCGTATGTGTGCAAATTTTCATTATCTTGTAAGGCATAGGTCCCACTCTAAAGGCTTCATCTGACGTTGATAACATATTCAAAGACCTGATTTTCAGTAAGGACAGTCATAAGTATCAGGAGTTAGGACTCAATGTATCTTTAGCAGAATATAATTCAACTTATAATAACAAGTTATGTTACATTTTTTGTGCATCAGTTTTCTTTGGAGATATTAATGGTATCATTTCAATAAGCTGTTCTGATTATTAGGTTAGTTAACGTCTTATGGAAAGTACCTGGAATTGTGTATGGCTCACAGTCAGCATTCAATATGTCAACTTATCAAATTCCTTTCATCTAGCCACTTTGCTGAACTCTGTAATTGGTTTCACTAATTTGCAAATTATGTAGAATATACTCTATAGATAATCATATTGTATGGAAAAGGCAATTTTGCCTCTTGTTTTCTGATTTTTATAGTTTATTTTACTTTCCTGCCTTATTATTGTAAGACCTCCAGGATAATATTGAATGCAAGTAAAGGTAGTAGGATAGTGGGCATTTTGTTTGTGACTTAAACTCAAATTATTTTATAATTTTATCTTTACATATGATGATTGATGCAGGTTTATGAAAAAATTACTCATTAAGAAGTTTAATTTTTAAAAAATGATTTAAAATAATTTTTAAATTAAATTTTGAATGATGACAAAACATTATTTAAATGTAATAAAAGAAATGAGATTTAGAAAATAAAAAAAATTTAAGTATTAAATACTTTTTTCTGCATCTCTTAAGATAATTGAGCTTTTTATCTCCAATATCAAGTCCCCAGCCCTAAGAATCATCAGTAAGTGAAAGTTTGGTTTACAAAGTGAGTGGAAACTAAATTGGAAATGAACTAGTCTGGGAACAAAGGTAAAAACAAATTACACTGAAATGATTTCTTGTCTTCATTGTTTTGCAAATGTAAAATATGTAAATGCTGATGACTAGATTAAAGTTGATAATAATAATACCACCATTAATAATAGTGAACATTAAGACACATTCTCCACCAAATCCTTCCAATACAATAGAAGTAAAAGAAGGTACATTTCCTTTTACAAAATACAATTATTTCATGAACTTGAAAGAAACACCAGCCTAGAAAAAAATCTGAAATATGAAGGGAAATTGTCCACAACACTTTGACTCAGGAGGTAGGATAATTCCAACTTCATGTTTCATTAAAATCTCATCCTGAAGAGCTTGTTGAAAGTCAATCTGTAAGATCATATAGATTCTCCTAAGGGGCTGACTTGTCCCCAGTTGCTCAGGTTGTGTTTGAATCTTTGGGAGACTGGTCATCTCTTCCCCTTCTTTCTTATAATCAAATAACTTTTATTGTTACTTGAAAGCTCATAGCACTGGGATGGCTCATCTTTGGGAGATATGGACAAAGTAAAGGTAAAAACCTGGCTCAGACCCATATAAAACATTCTGAAACCTGTTTGTGATGAATGTTTGGACAGGCTTTGGAGCTGATGTATCTCTTTAGATGACAACTGGATCCTGGCCTGGACCTTTGTAGTCATCTTCTGTTTATACTGTCTATGAGTAATCTCTTGTTTACACCCTAGGGGTTGCCTCTTAACTTCAAATCTTCAGAATGAAAAAAAAAAAAGTCAAAGGGGAAGGAAGGAACTCATGGTAACTGGGTTCATTTCAGGGTTTTTCTGAAGTGAAGAAAAACTTCAGTGCTGTTTACTTCTGAGCTATTAGTCTTTGAGTTATTCATGATTAAAGACTGTTATGTGTCCAACTCAAAAGCACCTTGACATATTTCTGGTCAGGTTTGGGACCTGCTTCAGTAAATTCCAATAGACAAAGGGAATATTTCAACCCGCTATATTACTTGTATTTCAAGATCTCAAATGACCTACAAAATAACAAATGGTCAAGCTGTCTTCCTTCCCTCTCTTCCTCTGGCTATTCTTCCTTCTTTCTTTTCTCATCCTCTGTCCTTCCCACTAACACACATTATTAAGTATCCATTATATATCTGTCAATGCCAGCTGATGAGCACAATGTGCTTAACACAGTTCTGTATATAAATACTCAATCAGTGGTTAGTATTCATGAGATCAATACAAGCTTTGGTACCATTGGTTATCTCATGCAGAGAGCACAATACTAAAGGGGGGCTTAGTCTTGATGCCTGTTTCTCAGAAACTGGTGTTTGTGATCAACAATCCTGTGGTTGGAAAACTGACAACAGTGATGATGATGACAATGAATATGTGCTAAACCCATTTTCTAGTGACATCTCTATAGGGATAGTGAAACAAAATTGGTGTGAAGTCTTGATCCCAATGTTGAGCTAATGAGGAAGTGTGGAAACAGGCAATTTGAAGACTTTGTAAAAGGTTAATGGGTTACTATTTAAATAACCTGTATAATTTTTTTCCCTCCGTTTTGAGAACTGCTTTTTTGAAGTTCACACACAAATTCCTTTTTATAATGGGTAGGCTGCCTTTCTCAGCTGCATACTGTCAGTCCTAAACAATCCTGGAGTGAAAAATTTTAAGTGCTGTCACCCAAAATTGCTAAACAGAACTTACTCTTTAATTTGTCTGTCACTCTTTCTGTCAGCCCCCTTGCACTTTATAGTGAGGTATTGGTTCAACTGTCATACCTTGTGTTCTTTTACAATACAAAGGGAAAGCCCCATTTTGCTCTTGAGATGGTCAGAGAGGTCACCTCCAGCTGCCCAGAGATATTTTGACCTAAGGATTTTGGGGTGAATCATGCTGATGAAATGCAAGTAACAAATCCTTACTCTTTTAGATGAATGATCCCTTACCTAAAAACTGTCTGAAAGTTGCAAGGACTGAAAAATCAGGAAGCAAAGGGTGGAGACAGATTTAAAGTCTGGTCATCCCAACCCTTTATTATGACTTCACTCTAAACAATTGATTTCCTGAAATCCCTGCTCCACCATGCTTCCTCGAGGCAGGTAAGCAGCTGCATTTGGATTTCTTAACAGCTGAAGGAAAGAACTCACACAAATCCCTTGGTAGGAGGACCATCAAATGGCTAATTATTCTACTTGACTTTCATCCACTAGGTATATTTGACTGGGGAAAAACATCTGGAGGAGAATAATTTATGCTGTTCACTGGCTTTTTTTTTTTCTCTCTCTCTGAGCATGGAATTTCTGGGGGAGTTAGTTGATTTAACTCTGGGGATTTTGTCTGGACTCCACATTTCAGGTTGAAAGCTCAGTTAAGTGCCTCTAAAGGATGCTTCAGATACCAGAGGAGGAGAGGATGTGATGCAAAAGTTCTGTCCAATATAGTCAAGAGTGAATAACAGTGTCCCTAGAAGAGTGGGAGAGTAAATTTTGGTTTGATCTCTCCAAGATGTCCCCAATTCTTTCTCATTATGGCCGGAAGTCCTTGGATGGGGTTTGGGTATAGCTGGGATACCTGTGTGTCAATGTTATATTATAATTTTTTTTGGCTCCCAAATGTGGTTCTTAGACCTGGGAGGAGTGGTTCTATGGCCCCACTCTCACTTGATGTGCTATCATAACTGCACGCCCATGTCAGCCCCTCAACCCCTGTCAAAGTGGAGGCACACTGTCTTGTCATTCATGTCAGCCCCAATAGAAGGCCTTGTGTGCTTTGTTTCTTACACAGACTTTAATAACAAAGCTTTGTCCTTTATCACAGGCTTCTTGTTTCTGTGACTTTGGCTTTAGATCTGGGGAAAGGCCCTGGTCTAGGTGGAGGGCCCCCTGCTGTTTTACACTGTACTATTCTGAAACTCCCCTCTCCTCTTTTCTTGCCCTTGGTCTGGAACTCAACCTGACCCCTGTGTCTCCTTGACACAGTCCTGTTCTCCACCGAGCATCTAGTCTTCATCTTGCGGGACCAGTGGGAGGTGAGAGTGATCCAATCCCACCACCCATCAGTGTGCAGGAACATACATCTCCTATATTCTGCACATCTGCAGTAATAATGGCTACTCTCTGATTTTAGCTTTTAAGCGAGTGATTTGATTTTTAAAGAAAAACTATATAAGAAAATAATACTAGGACAGGCTGAAGGACATAAAACATTTCAAATACTCCATCTACTGACGATTTCATTTTTTCTTAGCATATGAATTAAGTTCAGAAAATGTGAACAGAATGATTTCTTCTGGGTCTACAATGAAAGGATCAACAGTTAGAGAGAGCATACTTGTCTCCGTGAAAGTTGTTTTCTGGGCAGCTCTGAGGAGTTGGCACTGTTAATTTTTGTTTGCCTTTTCATGTGGAAATGGTCTATAACAGCCGCTGACTACTGCAGCTCGGCTTGCACCTATTACACAGCGCTGGGGCCCATTCATCCCCAACTCATTCCCATGTGGGGAGCTCATAATTTTCTGACTGGCTTCATCTCCTTTCTCCTCCTTGAGTTTTAGTTAAAGTTCATTTGGGAAACTTGTGCCCAGAGTTTAAAAAACTTTATTGATGAAAGACTCTCCTCTAATGTATAATTAATGAGTTAGAACGCTGTATCCAAGATGCTTTCTAAGTGCCAACAAATGTTTTAATTTATATACTGAAGTCTTCATTTTGTTTTTAAACCTTTTGGGCTTGCTTAGTACATTTATCAAGTATGATTCTAAAAGTTCTTATATGGGCAATGTGCAGTGTGGGCTTAATAGATAACATTAATAAACTCACACTTAATAACAACACTAAAAGCTACTTCCATCTGGATTTACTGGCAGTAAAAAGAGACATTACAGAACTTTGGGAATTTGATCAAGGCGCCGAATACTGGTCTTGGATTACAAAATTGTGGAATCTAACTACTTGGGAAAACAAAGCCATCAAGGACAGGCTTTTGGTAAAAGCTTTGTACTGTGGATTAATAATTAATGTGTTAAATGTACTTTGAAATAAACTATATCATAATGGATTACTTTTGATGGCTAAATTGGCAATGATATCACAGCATGGCTTCATTGATTCAAACTTTCAATTTTACTTGCCAGATTTATTGGGTACTACAATAAACTTATTACAGGTCTATTTTAACTTGTTTAGAAAATTTAATTAATTTAAACATATTGATGGAGATCACAAAAATTAAATAAAAATTGGCAAAGGTACAAAAAAATTTAACAAGACATGGTCTTTAAAAGAGAAAATGCTGTGTCTGTGAATTTCATTTTTTTTAAGTTTTTTTCCCACCACCATCCCTTATACCCTTTGATTCATTTCTCACCCCTCATAACCTCAGAAACCTCCTGTCATTTAACATTATTTTTTAAGTATTATGCTTTGTTGACCTGTCTGCTGTGTGAATATCCAATATTTGTCTCTGGCATTCTGACTTGATTTACTATGCACAATTCCCTCAAAGTCCTTCCACTTTGATGAAATGGCAATATTTTATCTTTCCTTATGTTTGATAGTATTTCATCGTGTGGATAAAACACATCTTGATCCAATCCTCTGTCAGTGGGCACTTATGTTTCCATGTTGTAACTATTGTTAATGATGCTGTAATAAACATTGTAGTGTCTATAATTTTTTGAGTTGGTGGTTTCATGTTATTTGAATAGATGCCCAAGTGTGGGATTGCTGAGTCTTCCAGTATTTCCATTTTTAGTTTTTTATGGTAAATCCAGATTGCTTTCCAAAATGACTTCATCAGTTTACATTCTCACCAACACTGTAATAAGGTTCTTTCCCCTCTGCATCCATCCACTCCAGCACTTGTTGGGAGTCCTTTTAATATGTGCCATTCTCATGGATGTGAGATGTTATCTCATTGTGGTTTTGACTTGTACCTCCCTTATTAAAAGCAATGACATACATTTTTCCATGTGTCTGTTGGTCTTCTGGATATTCTTTTTTGGTGAATTGTCTGTTCAGATCTGCTACTCATTTATTAATTGGGTTTTAAAAAAATGTGTCTTGGATATTAATCCCTTGTTGTTTGTGTAATGTATACATATCTTTTCCCATTCTATGGGATTTTTTTTTAAATCTACTTATATTTTCTTTTGCTGTGTAAAATATTTTAAATTTGAAATCATCCCAGTAGTCTATTTTTGCTTTTATTTCCCTTGCCATAGGGATTGAGTCTCCAAATATCTGTATCATTGATACTATCAAACATAGAACCAGTGTTTTCTTTTATATATTTTATTGTTTCAGGTCTTCCAGCTAAGTCTTTAATCTATTTTGAATTTGATTTTTTGCATGGAGTTACAGAGCAATCTAATTTCGTTCTCTTATACGTGACTACCTAGTTTTCCCAGCACTATTTGCTTGAAAGATATTCCTTTAATATATGATCATAAATAAAGTATTGATATATATGTCAATTTATTTCTGGGCTCTCAATTCTATTCCATTGATACATGTGTCTATTTTTATGTCAATACCATAGTGCTTTACTTACTGTTGCCTTATAGTATAGCTTCAAGTCAGATAATGCAATGCCTCCATTTCTTTCCTTTTCACCCAGATTTGCTTTTGCTACTATGTGAGGCTCTTTATAGTTTCATATAAATATTTCTTTTGGTTCTATTTCTTTGAAGAATATTGTTGTAACTTGGTTGGGAATTACATTAGATTTATATGTTGCTTTTGGTATCAATAGAATAGTCATTTTGACTATATTGATTCTCCCCATCCATGAACATGGAATGTCATTTATTGCCTGTCTGACTTTAATGAAGTAACAATCTGTGAACATCAATTTCTTCATAGAAAAAATAATACTTACAAGGTTTCAGTAAGGATCAAATGTGATTATAGCTAGCACACAGTATTGTTTCAATAACTGTCAACCATAATTGTTATTATTTGTGGTTTACTCATAACTTGTTAGTTTCTAGATTTTCTCTCTTCTGGTAGTTCTAAAAGAAAAGGGTAAGACTCAGGTTTAAAACAAACTTGTTTTGTACCAGAAACAAAAATTAAATAAGTGCTTAAATATTTTCTAAATATGTGTTTTTCATTTTGCAAAAGATTTAATCATAAAACAATTTGGCCTCAGATTTTGCTATAATGTATACCATGGCATACTCTCTGGCTCTTTCATCTCTTTAAAAGCCTTATTACCTTTTCAGCTTAATAAATCTCTTATTGTTTTATAAAATTTCTATTTCAAAACAGTATTTTCTTCCCCACTAATGTTACTTTATAATAATAGAACTAGTCCTCAAAATGCAAAAAGCAAACAAATAAAAACTCCAAACTCGTGATTAATCTAGCAGTTCATGGAAAATTATTACTTTTGGTGGAATTCAGTGGTTATTTTTTTTAACCATGTGATCCAGTTATTCCACTACTAAGTAGTGAACACAGACATTCTTTAATAGCTAAATGGATAAATATACTAAGACCCACCCATATATAATGGACTACTTCTCAACAATATAAAGAATAACTATTAGTTTATACAGCCATGTGAGTAAATATTAAATGCATTTGTATGCTGAATTTACTGAAAATGGGCAATTCAAAGTAAAATATACTTGAGCACTTAGTGCAGCCCACAAGTACTGTTCTCTTTAAAATAGCTTATTACCATAAGAAACTCATGAGAAATATAATTTTGGCAACTTATATCAATAGGACCAATCAAGTTACTCTTTCATTTTTAACACTTAACATTTATTTAACCTTTGGAGGGAAAACTATCATTTCAAAATTTTTAGATTTCTGTCCTGGCAACTATGATATGTCACTTTTTTGTTTTTGTCTTTAAAAAAAAATTTAGTTTCCACCAAACTATTTGTGCCCAGATCCCATCTGCCTCCCCCATTCTACCCCATCCCCTCAACCCTTTCCCTTATTCCCTCTGGTGACCATTATCTTCTTTTTTGCCATGTTCACATTTTTATTTCTTTTATTGTTTGCATGTAATTTTTTTGGGTATTTATATTCTGCAGGTGGGTGAAACCATCTGAAATCTGTCTTTCACTTTTTGACTAATTTCACTGAACATAATCACCTCAAGGTGCCAAATGTCAGCACTTCAAATTTCTTCACAGCTGTGTAATATTCCATTGAATATTACATAGTTTTTCCATTTCATTCCATTCCATTGAGTATTCCATAGCTTCATAGTTTTTCTATTCATTCATCTGTTGATGGGTATTTGTGTTGGTTCTGTGGTTTAGCAGTTATAAACAGTGCTGCTATGTATGTAGTGTAGATAGATCTTTTCATGTTAAAATTTTCATATTAGTTGGCCAAATGGGATTTCTATTTTTATTTTCTTGAGACAGCTCCATACCACTATGCACAGGGTCTGTACCTGTTTCCATTCCCACCAATGGTGGATGAAAGCTCCTTTTTCAATGCAAACTTGCCAACATTTGTTATAAAATTTATTGGTGTATAAGTTGTTCATAGTAAGCTCTTACAATCTTTGTATTTCTATGCAAACTGTGGTAATTGTTTCTATTTCATTTCTTTCAGGATTTTTTTGAAAAAGCTTATTCCTCTGCCTGCCATCACAGAAAAATTTAAAGCATGAAAAATTTTGTTAGAACTTTATTCCTCAGAACTTTGTCAGAGATATCATAGGGATATCACTCCTTAATTTTATTATCTTCTTTTCCTCTCTTCCTTCTGTCTTCCCCTAAAAACTCCCATTTTCATTATTTGAGTTGATTATTATAATTATTTCTTAGTCAAATATTTTCCATTCTAAAGTCAGTGTAAACTATGGGTGCTTTGGTGGTGGGTGTAGTATGGTAACAAGACCTGAAGGGGAGATCCTATACTTCTAAAATACAAGCAACTTTGTAAACTAATATTACCTCAATTACAAATAAAGAAAGCCATATAATAAATGAAAAAATTAAGCCAATGTGTAGCATTTATATTAATGAAATTGTATTTTTTTAAAAATGTTTGTTTATTTATGCATACAAGACCTGGGGTATAGGCCAGAGATCAGGGTGTGGTGGTGGTGGTGAGAGGATTCACCAGAGACGGAGTGGGGAACAGAACAAGCGCATTGACTGAAATACACTGCTGAGGGAAGCAGCGGGTGAGACAGGAGAGGTCTGCTGTGCCATGTGGGTAGTTCCCTGGCAGGCCGGGGATGGAACTTGTGCTCTAGAGGCCGCGGAGAGCTTCACAGTGCTGTGCTTAATCCCTTGCGCTACCAGGGATGCCCAATGAAATTGTATTTTTATTCTTCTTTCTATAAAGCCAATTAAAAATAACAGAAATTGCCCAGATCTGTTTTTATTTATAACTCTGTTTATTGCTTTCTCTCTCCCTTTCTTTACTAGCCTAGTTAAAGGTTTATCAATTTTATTTATCTTCTTGAAGAGCCAATTCTTAATATCACTGATCTTTTGTATGGTCTTTTTGATTTCTATTTCATTTATTTCCAATCTTATTTTTATTATTTCCTTCTGATACTAACTCTAGGTCTTGTTTGTTTCTCTTTTTAAATTACTTTAGGTGCAATATTAAGTATTTTTTTTAAAGGTATCTCTAATTTTATGACATTATGGGCAGAAAAAACATTTGATATGATTTCAATTTTTCCTTATTGTTTTATTGGTGATTGACTTGTATCCCACATATGGCTGATTCTTGAAAATTATCATGTACACTTTAAAAAATGTATATGCAGTGATTTTTGGAGGGAATGCTCTGCAGGTGTCTGTTAAACCAGTTTGCTCTAGCTCCTCATGTGAGCTTATTTATTTATTCTCTGTCTTATTGATCTGTCCATGCTTGTAAGAACAACGTTAGAATCCACTACTATTATTATATTGCTGTCTATATTTTTCTTTAGTTACGGAATAATTGTCTTATGTATCAATCCAATTTACATACTGACAAGACGCAGCTCTCCTGGCCACCTGTGACTATTCATGTGCCTCTATTTTCCTTCATTTCTGAATAAAACTGGCCATTTCAAATGTAAAAGAAAAAAGTTGTCTTATGTATCTTGGTGCTCCATCATTTGGTACATGTTATTTACTACTTCTTCTTTTATATACATATATATCATATATATTTTTTCTTTTATATATTTCTTATTTCTTCTTGGATTAGGCCATTAATCATAATTTAATGCCTGTCTATCTCTTAAAATAATTTTAAATTAGAAATCTATTTTATCTGATACAAGTATAGCTATTCCTGACATTTTTGATTTCCATTTACTTGTATTATCTTCCAGTCTTTAATTCCAAGTCTATGCTTGTCTTTGTTGGTAAGATTGATTTCCCAGAAAGAACAAGAGGTTGGATTTTGTTTTGAAATTTGCTCAGTTACTTTATACCTTTCAACTATAGCCATTTCAGCAAGCCAATTACATTTACGGTGACTTGAGATATGAGTGCTTATTGTCATTTTTACATTTAAAAAATTATACTCTATCTTTTTATTTTTAACATCTTCCTTTATCTTTCATTTAGGTTCCATTCCCATTGTATTATGTGTTACTTCTATTGATTTTTGTTTGAAGTTTCTTCTAAAGTTAATGGACTGTTCTTGTGACCCTTTGGTAGGTCTGATCACAAAACTTTTCTGATGGATCACATTTCTACTCTCCTCCATGTTGCATAATTTAGTTGCCTGGTATCTCTCTATTTTTTTTTTGTTGTTGTTCTTTTTTTTTTTTAAAGATTTATTTATACAAGCACTGGGTACAGTCAGAAGTGCGGGAGGGTGAGAGAATTCACCAGAGCCAGAGCAGAGAGCAGAGCAGGCAGACTGACAAAGTACTCTGCTGAGGGGAGCAGCAGACAGCAGGAGAGGTCTGCGTGCCATGTGGGATCCTCACCCGGTGGCCGGGGATCGGACTGGCGCTGCAGAGGCTGCTGGCAGCTTCGCAACCCAGTGCTCAACCGCTGCGCCACCAGGGAGGCTCTGTTTTTTTTTATTGTCTTATAGTTACTTCTTTAGTACTTCTTTCACATCTGCCTTGGTGTTGATAAATTCTTTTGTTTTTTAATTTGTGTGTGTATGTGTGTGTAGGATCCGCCCCTTCAGGTGTTATTGTCATAGTACACTCACCCATAGTACCCCAAACACCCATAGTCCACCACCATAATTCTTTGTGGTCCCCTCCTATTTGTTCTCACACCTTCCCTCATGCCACCTCCTTTGTTGTTTTATAGTCAGTTATATCCTGTTTTAAATGTGTTGCCTACACTTGGTCATAAACAGGTCCACCTATATTTTTTTCTAAAACTTTAATTTGCTTTTCACATGTAAGTCTTCAAGTCATTTAGAATTACATTCTTTTAGTTTTTGCTTTTCAGTTAAGCTCCTTACCCTTCCTTCTGTACTGAATGACTAAAGTAATCTAAGCTAGAAATCTTTGTCTTTGGGTAATTTAAATATCTCCAACCATTCCATTCCAGCCTGCAAGGTTTCTATTGAAAAGTCCATGTTGAGTCTCATGGGTGTTTCCTTATAGGTTACTGTCTGTCCGGTGATAATTTTACTTTTCTGTCATTGTCATTGGCTTTCAATTGTTTTACTATAATATTTCTTGGTATCAGTCTAGCATTATTTTGTTTGGAACTCTTTGGGTCTCTAGGATCAGAATATATGGTTTGTTTTACAGATTGAAAGGATTCCCAGCAATTTTTTTTTTTAAATATACTTTCGTGTATTTCTCTTTCTCTTTCCCTCCTGGAACCCCCGTGATGCAAATGCTCTTTCTTCTTAGGTTATCCTACAGAACTCTTATATCATTTTAATTTTTTAAATCATTTTTTCCTCTTTGTTGTTCCATTTGTGTATTCTCCATCAAGGTGCATTCAAACTCACAAATTCTCTCCATTGCTTATGTTTATCTACTGCTGAGGTTGTATCTTGTATTTTTAATCAGTTAAGGTAATTAGATCTGTTTGTTCTAATGTAGCATATTTTCTTGATCTTTGTTGTACTCATATTTTACATCTTCCATTGTTTCAATTAATTCAGCAAACATGATTAGAACTGTTAACTTAAATTCTACAGGCATATTTTATTGTTCTGCTGGGTTGAGACTTCTTTTAGGGTTTTTGTTTGCTTGTTTTAGTGTTTGTGGTCTGTTCTTTTTTTTTTTTTCATTTTTAAGGGTTGTAATAGGATGTTTCCCTTTTTTAAGGCATAAACTACTTTTTTGTATGTATTTTTGTTTTTTTAATTTTGTATATTTTTTACAACATTTTTCATTTTTGTACAATGTATGCATTTTCATCTTGGTTACAGTCCCCGTACAATTCCCACCACCCTTGTTTTGATCCTACTCCCTCCCCCACCCCCATAGTGTCTCTGGTTTATAGTTGCTTATTGATTTTGATTTTTACTTTATTATAATTAGTCTTTTTCCTGATCCCTTATTTAGGTTTTCTAAATTCCTGTGAGACCACCTGGTATTTTTCTTTTTCTTTCTGGCTTATTTTGCTGAGCATGATCCCTTCAGCTCCATCCTTGTTGCTGTAAATGGCATGAGTTTATCTTTTTTGATTGCTGAGTAATATTCCATTGTGTACATGTACCACATCTTCTTCTTCTTCTTTTTTTTTAAAGATTTATTTTTATTTATTTATACAAGCACTGGGTACAGTTAGAAGCGCGGGAGGGTGAGAGAATTCACCAGAGCCAGAGCAGGGAGCAGAGCACGCAGAAGGACCGAAGTACACTGCTGAGGGAAGCAGCGGGTGGCAGGAGAGGTCTGTGCGCCACATGGGAGTCTCCTCTGGTGGCCGGGGAGCAGCCGGGGATGGAACCAGTGCTGCAGAGGCTGCAGGCATCTTCGCAAACCAACGCTCAACCGCTGCGCCACCAGGGAGGCCCGTACCACATCTTCTTGATCCAGTCATCTATTTTGGGGCATTTGTAAAGCTTAGCCTTTGTAAATAGTGCTGCTATAAATGTAGGGGTGCAGGTGCCCCTTTGAATTAATGTTTCTGTGTCCTTTGGGTAAATACCTAGGAGTGGAATTGCTGGATCATGTGGAAGCGCCATCTTTAGCAGATTGAGGAACCTCCACAAAGCTCTCCTTAGTGGTTGGACCATTTTGCACTCCCCCCAGCAGTGCAGGCGAGTTCCTTTTTCTCCACATCCTTGCCAACATTTGTTGTTGCTAGTTATTTTAATATGTGCCATTCTCACTAATGTAAGATGGTATCTCATTGTAGTTTTGATTTGCGTTTCCCTGATTATCAGTGATGTTGAACATTTTTTTTCATATAAAGCATAAACTATTTTTAAGGTAAATAAGCAACATTCAGTAGGATTAAACATTTCAAATGAACCAATAATTATTTTTATTCAAGAGAATATTGAATTTAGTGCTATATGATTATTATATGTACATAATAGAGATAAAATATTCAGCAAGTTAAGTAGTATAAAATGGTCAAATATTTTAGAAAGAATTAAAAATATAGTGTTCATCAACTTGAAATAAAAATGAGAAGTAGAAATACGAAATAATTAAACACCTAGAAGACTGAAAAATATCTGTTTTGTGAGGTTTTTATGTCTAGAACTCTCAGTATTTTCTCTAGAAATTAAATATAAATCCCACCAGAATCCTTCAGAACACAGGGAGATTGGCAAACAAAATAGACTATGTCTTATAAAAGTGAAATTTATCTCCCCAATCTTTTCCTTAACCTCAGAGAAATTGCATTTATTTCTATTTTCATAAGACACTCGATTTTCAGAAAAGGGATATTCAAGGATGATGTTGGCATTAAAATACAGGGTTACTGTAAAAATATGATTCATCACTTTTTTTTAAGAGTCTCTTAATCCCTAGTCCCAAGTAACAATAACCTCACACACATATATGGCTTTACATATTGCAAAGGATTTTTGTTTTTCAATATTATAATGACTTTTATAATAAAAAATCTCATATAAAGTAATATATATTTTTTATGAGTATATGCTCATAGTTTAATGAAAAAATATCACACCAATGATAACCATGGTGACTTCTATGGAAGGAATAAAGATTTGGGGTATTTGTCAAAGGGGACATTATCCTACAAAGCACTTTCATGTACTCTTTAATTTTTCTTAAAAAATTCTCATAAACACTTGTGAACTGTTATGTGTACAGGAAACTCCTCTACATTTGCCTCACAGATAGTGGAGAACCGACTCTAGTTCAGCTTCTTGGAATATGTAAGTGAACAAAATCCCTGACCTCATAATGTTGACATTCTTAGGGGAAGTACAAACAGTATATAATAGATGTGAAAATAAGTCATTATATAGGAAGTTAGAAGGTGATAATTGTTACAGAAAAATAAAAATAAAAACTCTGATGGAGGGGACATATTATCCATGGTGATATATGGTGAAGCACATTCCATGATGAATCAGGACAAAGATTCTAAGGCTGGAGCATGGCTGACTACTCAAAGAAACTCAAGGTGGCTGCTGTGTTTGGAAAAAAAGTGAAGAAATGATAAGTCAGATCAATAATGCATGCAATTATAAGGCCTGTGGTTCTTCCTCAAAGAAAAATGAAAAGCCATTATAGGATTTTGAGCAGAGAAGTGACACTCAGCTGTTGTGTTGAGGTAGAATATAAAGGGGAAATATATGAGGGAGTCCAGTAAGGAGACTCAGGCAGTAATCCACAGGAAGAGTGAGGCAGCATGGACCTGGTTAGGGCCACTGAAATAGTGAGAGATTGAAAAAGCTTAAACATAATTTGAAGGAAGAGTCAACAGTGTTTCCTTAGAGACTGGATTAAGGTAGTGAAAGACAGGAAGAACTCCAAGTTTTTTTGAGTACTTAGAATACTCTTGCCATCAATCAAAATGGTGGAAGACTGCAGACAGAACAGATTTTAGGGAGAAGATTAGGAGTCCAGAGGTGGATGTATGAATCTCTCTCTCTCTCTCTCTCTCTCTCTCTCTCTCTCTCTCTCTCTCTCTCTGCCCAGGTCAACTGTCAGGTAGGAATTAGATGTATGAGTCTGGAGTTGGGGAGAGAAATCTAGACTGGACATATGCACTTGGGAATTGTTAGCATGTTGATAATATTTAAGATGCTGATGTATCCCTACAACCTACAGTGTTGTAAATGTATGTTATTTCAACTTTAAAAAAAAAAAAAAACCTTTGAGGTGGATGAAACTGACAAGACAGTGAGAATGGAGATTTGAGAGGACCAAAGACCCAGCCTTCCTTCATGCCACTGGCATTGGACGTGTTCTTAGAGAATTAGTGTGATTGAAATTGTGAGAAAGTGCTGTGAAGGAAAACCATGGGACTCTGAGGTATAGTACAGTTTAGGCTAGCCTTTTGCAGAAAGTGGTAGTTTCAAGGACACCTGAATGATAAGTAGGAAGTAGTTAGCCTGAAAAAGGGAGGATAGGTCAGGTGAAGAGTCAATTTAGAGCAGCTGCATGAGGAAATGAGCTTCAGCAAGATGGGATCTGGTGCACTTGCTGAATAGAGCATGGCAAGTGTGGTAAGAACTTTGTGAGCCAGGGTAATGTGAAATGAAGAGGATGGAGATGAAGGTAGGTGCCAATTAAGCATGAGGCTACAGGCCATATGAAGATTTTGAACATATGAGCAATGGGAAGCCATTCAAGATATTTAAAAAGAAAAATACTATAAAGTAATGAATTAAATTCCTTGAGCTAGAAAAAAGTTGATAATGAAGTGTTTCAAGGACAGTGTAATGGAAATTTCTGCTTAAAATATATATTAAAAATATGGGATAAAAGCAGGATGAATGGCAAAGTTGCAAAATAAGCTTTTGTGGTACAGTGATTAAAACAAAACAAGTTAGGATTGTGAGTAATATTTAATATTAAAGTCATTTTATTAAAAAAGAAAAAAGGCAGGAGAGGAAAAATAGAAACCAGGTATGTTGTGCCTGATGGTGTAGCCTTCCAGATTGAGAACTGTGGAAGCCTTTTAAATTGGAAAGAATGGAACCTGACATAAAATGAGTGATATGATAAAAACTGGGTGGCTGGGCCTGTTTGTCCTTTGTGGTAACGTTAGCACAGGTCATGGTTAACGAGGGTAACAAGCTGTTTTCTATCTATCCCAAACTTTCAAAAAGAGGTTTTTTTAAAAAATCTCTATTATGGATTTAGGAGAGGGTGCAGAATTTTTTGACATTTTAATACATTACAATGAATTTTGTGGACTTAACTTTTATGGAAGTTGGACAGACCAAAGGCTGACAATGTTTAAAACAGGTAACTATGGTGATTCTTAATGAGTTTTGCTGGTTGGGCTAGTTAGTGGTAATTGTCCCAAACTAGGAAGCCAGTCCAGAAGATTGGGAGTGATGAGACAGTAGTTAGGAGTGATGAGAGTTTGGGAGTGCTTGAAGACATAGGTGGAAGTTTGTAGTATTTTGCAGGAAGAGTTATTTTGGGCCAGATGGGGTAGCTGCAAAACAATAGTGTATCTTTCAGGGAATTCCATGGGCTTGCTTCACACGATATGCATCTAAATCTACAGAGGCAGATTCTCATTTGTTTGGGGAAAAACATGATTCTTCTAGCCCCATGTTTTCATGAATATAATGGATAGCTAATTCTGAATCAAAGGAAATATCTTAAAAAACATTTTAAGAAATCTTAGGTTACTTTGACAACCGAAGAGTAAGTAATCTTACAGAAGTGCCTTAAAGAAAAACCATGTTACTTCATTCATTCCTGAATTCAGAAAGTGGCAATTGAGCTCCATTGTACTGCAAGCAGTGCTAAATGCTTAATTGGTCCCTAGCTTTATGGAATTTTCTCTAGTGGGGAAAACAATAAAGAAGGAAATGAACACATTTTATTTGTCCTATGAAAGTAACTAACACATGAGGTGGGAAGGTAGAAGTAATGGGTTAAGCTGGGACAGGGGAGCCATCTCAGGTCAAGGGTTTAAGGTTTTCTCTGGGGAGGTCACACTTGAGCTGAGACCTGAGAATGAGAAACTTGGAGTCTGAGGCATTAGATCATCCTCGGTCACATGCCCTGTGCCAGGTCAACTGGCTTCAATTTATTCTGTTCTCTTTAAAAATCCCCTTAAGTGGTAAAGCTTTTATGTCAGTTTATGACAACTTTTAGAAAGCCTACCAATCCTGGCACTAAAGTTATAGTTTCGATTTACTTACAAGCATAATCCTTTATCAACATCTATTTGCAACTATTTTCATGCAATGTAAGCTTGGAATCTATGCCACTATAATTCCTAGTACAGGCTTAATAGGAAAAGAATCATTTGCTAAATAAAATGTTCACAAACAATTTGCATGTTCAACTGTAGGGGGAGTGAATATTCATAATAGGAAAATTTCCACTGCATAAAGTGAATCTAGTACTTACTAGGGATTTGGAAACTTGGAAATATCATCAAAATATAAATATTGGTATATTACCAAGATTGCATATTATTCTGTATTATTAAATCATAAAAAATCTCAACTTTTACCATAATCAGGTTTTGAATGCTCAACATTCTCATGCCATTTAACTAGAGCATATTTTTCTAGATACAAATGGACATATTAATTTCCATAAAAGTGTTATATTTTTACAGTATGTTTAATTCAGATCCAGTTTCTATTTCCACTAAAATAATTGCTCATAATACACAGACTCGATTTTATATGACTAATTAGAACAGTGTATGGGAAAAAAATAGGTTTGCAGGTAATATTGAAATTAAATATGTTAATCTGTACCTCTGTGTGCACATTTTATATGAGCTTTAATTTGCCAAATAAATTATAGTTCTGTGTTTATAAGGTGCCCTTGAAAGAGTGTCCTATTTTTGAGCACTAATACCATGGGGAAACAAATATACAAAGCTTTTAGCTATAGGCTACACTTGCATAAATTAAGGCAAAAGCAGTTGGTTGGTAAGTAGAGCTGTGATATTCCTTAGCTTTTTAAATACTCTGAATTGTTAACATGATTTTTTTAGTATGGTTACTAATATTAAGATAATAAATAATATTTAGTTTCAATATCGCACCCTTCAGCCAGGGCATAAATTCATTTTGAACGCGGTGTTGAATTAATGTATAATAAACATACTGCAGTTTGCTATCAGGAATTCTCGATGAAATGCAGAAAGTCAGTTCTTTGCTTATGCATTAGCACTGCCAGTCTTGCTCTGTTTAATTTTAGCTATTTATAAAATTGCTCTACTGACAGTCCTCTTTATTTTAATGTGATTGTTTTAAGGTTAACCAGAAATGGTATGGTGTGTTTCGTCAAGTAGGTCATAAGTGCTGATGTAGAAATACGGGTCCTTAACAAAAATTCCTTTCACCATTAGCCACCTGCAATCAGGACACCCAGCTGCCTAATTGGGTGAATTGTGGTGTTCCCTGTGGGGTTGGGGGGCTGCAAAATCACTGAGTGTACCAGGAGCTGTTGAGTGTCTCAGAAGGGAGTTGGATCACAGAGGACTTGTAAAAACAATGTTGTTGATGGAAGTAGAATTTGATAGCAGTTACAGCAATTGCCACCTACTTCTGAGACAAATGACAACTGTATTAAAATGTTATTTATTATTATCTAATTGGTTGGTTCCTTTTTTCATGATATTTATTTAAATAACAACTGTCAGGACTATTGGTTTAAATAGTGGCTGTGGATCTTGAATCCTGATGGAGTACAGTGAATTTCCCAGAAGGGCCCAGGTTTATAACTAAAGGGAGTAGCAATGGAAATTTCAAAGAGAAAAAAAGCTAGTATTACTCTGTGTTAGTCAGGTCAGGCTGCCATAACAAAATACCACAGACTGGGAGGCTTTAACAAGAATTTATTTTCTCTCATTTCTGGATATTGGAAGTCCAAGATTAGTGTGCCAGTGTGGTCAGCATTATTTCAGGTTAGCAGGTGGCTGCCATCTTGCTGTGTCCTCACTGGCATTGAGAGTGAGCAACTGTTGGGTGTTCTTATTAGGACACTAATAAGGGATCTATCCTTATGACCTCACTTAACCATAATTACTTCTATAAGGTCCCCATCTTCAAATGCAGTCACATTGGGGTTAGGGATTAAACATGAATTTCAGGGTACACAATTCAATATATAGCACACTCTAAATTATTTAATACCATTTTTATTTTTTAATTTTTATTTTTAAATAATTATTTATTTATACAAGCACTGGGTACAGTCAGAAGTGTGGGAGGATAAGAGAATTCACCAGAGCCAGAGCAGGGAACAGAACAGGCAGAATGATGAAATACACCACTGAGGGGAGCAGCAGGCATGGCAGGAGAGGTCTGTGTGCCATGTGGGACCCTCGCTGGAGACCTGGGATTGAACCGGGCGCTGTAGAGGCTGTGGGCAACTTCTCAGCCCAGCGCTCAACCGCTGTGCCACCAGGGGAGGTCCTTAACACCATTTTTAATAGGTTCATGATGTGATTTGTGTGTGTTTGTGCGTGCACCCACTAAAGAACCCTTTGGCAATTTGCTAAATCCTATGGACTCCTTCTTAGAATAAAATTTTTAAATGCATAAAGCAAGTAACATAGGATAACAAAAGAAACTGATTTGGATGTGAGGGTCACTTGGCTATAGCATTTATTTTCCCTTTGATCACAGGAGTTGTTTTGGCTGATCTGACTGGTTAGTTGGGTGTTTCCTTTCTCCCTCACCTCTCCATGTGTCTCTCTCAAAACTGTAAACTTAGCTCTGTAAAAGAGGATGATATTCCTGGAATAGGGACCTATTGTGCTTCAGTCAAGAGTTTACCAGTTCTATGCTCCCCTGCTACAATCTTTAGTTATCTGAAGCCAATTATACAAATTATAAGAAACCAATTATAAGAAAATGCAGTTGGCAAAATACTAAAACATTGTGGTTTAGAAATATATGGGTTTTTCAATTATAAACACATTAAATAACATGCTTTAGTAGTTTGGTAACTACCATAATTTTTGATGTAGTAATGGGAAAATTATTTTGAAATATATGCAGTAACTGTAATATAATTTGAAAATGTTTGTGATTTTCATTGGTGACAAAATCACTGGCACTGCTAATACTATTGTGATTGGTTCTTGACATTAATGAAGGAAATGAAACATTTTAATTAGAAGTCATGGAATTAAAAGTAAAATTCTTGTTCTTATCCAAATTCAAGGTTGTTGCCAATTCTATGCGTGGACCACGAGAACTCCTGTCTTTTTAAAGATTAAATTTTAAACCTGGTTTGCTAATGATTATAAAGATAAGCCAGCTACTATTATACTTAATAACAAAAGATGATCATAATTTTTGTCATAGTGAAATTTGGTTTTAGAGGATATTTTAAAAGTTGTGGGTTTCAGCTGGAGCTGAATGAACTACTAATACATATGAGGTAGGGTTAAAATGATAAAATTATTTTAGCTAAGTAACTCCACTTATAAAAGGATTATTACAATATGAGAATCCATTTTTAAATTCACTTGCCAAATACAGACAGACTTCCCTTTTGCAACTGCCTGATTTAGGAAAGCAATATATTTTGTGGGACTACTAACATTCCCATCAAAGAGAAAATAAATCTGGGTTCACTCTATGTGAAATAGTGTATCTATGATTTTATCTCACAGCAGTTCCTGAGCTTGGTATTTTCAGAAAAGGGAAAGTATGTAACCAAAAAAGAAAATTATTCCCTTTATGGGAGACAAAAGGCTGCTTCCTAAGTAAGTAAGCCTGAGAGGAGGCAGTGTCTTGAGGAAGCATCACTGGGGTACTGAGAGGAGTTACCTGAGTAAAGGTTCTGAGATGTCTTTGTGGAGATAAGCTCTGGACAAAGAATTTGGGGGTAAAAATATTAAATAGCCAGTCTATCTTAAGGAGCAGGAAGTTTCTTGATTTCCTGACCTGAATTAGTTAAGAAATGTTCTAATTCCTACACCCCACAGGCTGCCATTTCATTCAGTACAACTACCAAGATGGGCTATGTAATAAGAAAAGCTGCCAGACCTGTTCAGGTCAAGTTTGAGGACATGGAATCTGTTCAGTGAAATGGGTACTTGGTATTTGTGACTTCCTGTTCTGTGTCTCTGTCCCCAATATCTAGGAAAAAGATTTGAATTCTTTATTTGTATCTCTTTTTCAATTATTTTTTAAAGATTTTATTTTTATTTATTTTTGCATAGAAGAGCTGGGGTGTAGGCCAGAGGTGCAGGTGTGTGTGTGTGAGTGTGTGTGTGTGAGAGAGAGCAAGAGAAGATTCACCAGAAACAGACGGGGGAGCAGAGCAGGAAGACTGACTGAAATGCACTGTTGAGGGGAGCAGTGGGTCAGCAACCTGGCCAGGGATGGAACTCAGACCCGTAGCGGTAGTAGTGAGAGCACTGAGACTTAACCCTTATGCCACAGGGAGCCCCTCTTTTTAGATAATTCATCATCAAATAGAAGAAACCAGAGTTGTAATCACAATAATTTGTATGGCACCAAAGAGTTGTTTAGGAAATATGTCTTTATTGTATTTGTTGATCAGGGGACAAAAAACAGATTCCAGAGATTTAGTGACTTGCTGGAGACCACAGAACAGGAATGTTACTGTGTTAACACCAACACCTAGTCGTGTCTCAATCACCATGTTTTTACTATGCTCTGTGGCCTTATTTAAAACCACAGAAAGAAATGAATAGCATCTCATAAGAAATTACATGTCAATAAATATTCAATAAGCCAATTTATTGACTATTTAGTCAATAAATATAAACACTGGCTACAACACGACAGGTGATGTGCTAGACACTGACATTACAGTTGTGAACAAAACAGGCATAGTCTCCACATCAAGTTTAAAATCCAGTGAGGCAGCTGTGAAATAGGTAATGATAGAAAGGTATGATAGTGAAAAAGTGCTGTGGGACTATGTAAGAGAGTTGGGTCTTCTTAAATGTAGGAAAATATCTCAGAAAATTGAATAGTAGACTTTGTAGTTGCCTTCACATCACAATGCACATGGCTTTGACACTTAGGATATGGGCTTTTGAGTCTTTATGCAGTGAAAATGAAGTCTTGCCCCCCCTCCCATGTACTTGCTGAGTGATCTTGCCAAGGTTCTTAACCTCCCTGTCCCTCAGTTGCTTCATCTATACAGTGTGGTAACAGTAGTATCTTCTTCAAAGAGTTATTGTGAAGATGTGCTGAGATTAAAAAAAAAATAAAGTGGTGTCTGACACATAATAACTATTTAGTGGGTGTTATTATGATTGTTGTGGCTTATTTTTTCCTTAGAGTATGACAAGTATTTCCTTGAACTTGCTCCTAGAGTTTGCCCACGGTTAATGTCCACAATTAATACGTACTAATCCTGATGCTGCCTGTCACCCTGTCCAGACCCTGATGTTTTGGCTTCAAAGTGAAGTGTCTTTGCAAGTCTTGTATCATTGTGCTCTGATCCATTTCATAAAGCTCTGCCTATATCCCTGTTAAAACTCAGGTTTTCACCTTTAGTCTTAAAGGAAGCAGAGATGGGCCTCATGTCTTTGTTGAAATTCTGCAATATGTAATTTGAAGTTAGATTGACCTTCAAGCTGACAAAGTAAAATAAACAGTTTTATAAATGAAAATGGCTAATCTGAAATAGATCACAGCTAAGAACTTCATTTTTTATTCATTCTCTTCATACAAGGTTGATATCATACAAGTGAACATCCAATATTGTACTTCATTGTGGGACTCACCGAAGATGCAGTTAGAGGAAATTAAGGATACAATGGACTGGCAGAAATCAGAGAATATGTCTGTCGTCCTTTATTTCAGTGTGTTATTATATTTAAATGCAGTATGCCTAATTAAAAAAATAGTTACTAGAATTTACTGTTGGATTCTTTTTCTTTTGAATTATTCTGGTTTTCCAGAAATCAACTTAAACTCTCATTAGTATATTTAAAATGAATATATATATGTGAATTTTTAACTTTTTTATATAGAATAGAACATCACATGCCTCATGGAAACTGCATGGAGGTGCATAAGACTAGTTGCTTTCAACTCATATCTCTGACTCTGTACCAGCTTTTTTCAGGAAAGAACATCTATTAATTAAAGAGCCTAAATTTATCAGAAACAATGGAGTGAAAGGTGAAAAATAAAATTTTACAATAGCACTGGAAATAAATCAGAGGATTTAAACATTTCCTCCTACTTGCTTGACAACTAAGTGTAGTGCCTTTGCTCAAAGGAAAAGCTTTAAGACAGGTTTTAGGGCCAGTTCTCATGAGTTGCTGAGACTTATGGGTGCCTACCCATATTCTGGTTCTGGTTCTGCAGCTCAAATTCAGGCTGCATTAGTTGAGAAGGGTAAGACTGATGAATAAGCACTGTGCCCACACCTGACTACTGACTAGGCTGTGCTAAACTGTGTAGTCACACTACATGTGCTATAATACTGAGATTGGTGATCTATAAGAGGTAATTCCCTGCATATTTCCAGGGCACCCACTGTCTCTGTGCAGACTCTTACACACACACACACACACACACACACACCCCCTTTGTAGGAAGGCAGTTGAACCCTCCAAATGTCTGACAAGACATTCTTTCATTCATATGTCATCATCTTGGTTCTTGATTTTTGGGTCCAGAAGTATACATCTCCAACTGCCCTGGAAAACATTGTTTATTCCTTTGTACTAATTCTCTTTCTTTATATCTTAGAAAACTGATTCTTCTTGATTTACCCAAGTGGTGCCATGTGTAGTCTTTCTATCAAGTTGAACATAATATCATTTAAGTGACTTTATAGATGATACTTGATTAATAAACAGTTATTGAGTTGAATTATGTACAGTTAAAACATGTTGTAGTAAGATATGTTATGCTAAATGGTAAAATAAATGCTGTTGGTAAAATGTTATGCTAAAATGATGCACCATCTAATCTTAGCACTGTTAACAGTCTGTATAAATTAAATCATGACAATTGAAAAAATAGAGAAACATTCTGGAAATGATATCTAAGAGATGTATTCAGTTACTGACCTGAATTCATATCTAAAAGTTCTACTTTCTTATGTACCTTAATACTCTAGGAACACTGGGTTCCTAGGATGCATTGTTTTTTCCTTTCAGTTTTTGTGTTAACTTTCCAAAAGAGAGACAACCAAAATATCATCGTTGATTTAAATCTCTCTGGAGACACCCAGTACCACTGATTGTCTCTTCCCTTTGATTCTCCTCTGCAGACATTCAGTGTCCAGATGTTTTGGAATCCAGATGGCCTATGAATCCTCCATCACCCAGAAAGGAGGAAAATGTGCATGAAAGTAGAACATTGAAAAGAAAAAAAATAATTTTGCTTTGGTGATATAATGGCAACATACAGGGCTCAAGGAAAACCTTCCTTTCCTAAAGCAGCAACTTAATCAAATGCATGTTATAAGTTCTATCAGCAAGCCAAATTTTCAGCCTTGCCTCTTTTTTCCATCACCATTAAAGGCTTGCAGAGATCCACACTGTTTAAAGGGCAGACAGCATGGAAGAACTATCATGTACAATTTAAAGTAGTAGCTAAAATTGGAATGGTCACAAGAAAGCCTGTTTCTTTGCAATTAAATTGACAAGCTGTCTATGATTACCCTAGGGAACTTGGCAGCTGAGTGATAAAAAGACTGCAGAGTGTTGAAAGGTCTAACACAACTTACTAGGTGGACAAAGACCACATCTGCTTAATAAACTGATAGAGAGAGTTGTGGAATGTATTTGGTTAAATGAGTTGAGGAGGGACACTAATGATACTTGCTCTCTCTAAGACCCTCTGCTCAGAAATCATATCAGAAATTATCCACAGATAATTGGAAGCATGCATTAAAAAATAGTGTATGGTAATAACTGATGTTATCAGCATGAGCATATCATTACAAATCACCAGAAGAATTGAGTTTTTCTTCTGAAAGAAGAAAAACAGTTTAGAAAGAAAAAATAATGTAAAAACTTTTCCATCAAATCTTTATGAAATATATATATATATATAATTGGTATAAAAACTGGGTACCCAAGAGAAGATTTATAGTGATATCAACAACTAGAGTTAAAAGAACTCGGATGATTTAATGCAAGATGTTAGGCAAGACTTACATAATATTGTGATCTCTGGGGATCCCTTAAGTTGGACAAAACTAAAACTTAGGTTATAAAGGATAAAACAATAACAAGCTTTTGGATGGTATAAATTTGTGAAGATTAACACCTTTCTTGCAGCAATGTCTTATGCTAGTTAGTACATTCCTTAAATGTACATAAACATATGAAGGTTTCTATTGATCCATTTCCTGGTGTTAATAATACTTTACATTAAATAAATGAATGATGACTATATCTATAGCCTATCTGTTCTTTAACGACTGAGGACCATTTATCTGAGCACATTAGGAAATGATTTGTGACTACTTCCAAAGTAGGATTACCTTAAACAGGATTTTTGAAGCAGAAGTGCTTCACTATACTACCTTGCTATTCATTTCAAAACCAGAGATTTTCCAATTAGCTGGCCAACATTGGCTGGTCTTTGAAAATGTGTGGTGCTTCCAAAAAATTATTCAATGCTCAAAGTCATTCAAATACTCAACAACTTTAACATTAGATAAAGATTCCTCAATAATCCATTTGGATCAATGAAACAATAACACCTTGGGCAAAATCCCTTTGCCCAACTTAAGGAATCCCCAGAGATCACAATACTATGTAAGTCTTGCCTAATACCTTGCATTAAGTCATCCGTGTTCTTTCAACTCTAGTTGTTGATATCACTATAAATCTTCTCTTGGGTACCCAGTTTTTATATCTGTATAGCACATTACATTTTACAAAGTGATTTTACATCTAAAGTCACCTTTTTTTCTTCCCCCAGTCTCATAGGGTAGATGTTGTTGTCCCCTGTTTCAAAGGTGAAAGAAGGGAAGCCCTGAAAGGTTAAGTGAATGGTTTGTCTAAGGTCACATAGTAATTGACAGAGCTGAGACTTTTGTACCAAAATCTAAGTAAGACTGAGAGCAGGGTCTAATGTGGAGCATAGCATGAGATTTTTGAAAAAGTCCTTCATTTGCAAAACCTAAGTCAACACATTTATGTAAACTGAACATTCAAACTTCCCTTTTGGGATAACAGGATGAGATGATACATGACTGCTGATGCCTTCAGCCAGACTCCTAGGAATCTAATTATTGAGGAAAAAAAAATACTTGTACTCTTTCCTCCCATCATGTTGAAGGTTATACACTTATGTACTCATTACTTGCTTTTTCTAAGAAAATGTGCATGTTGTAAGAGGGCTGCTGTAACATTACTTTTTCAAAATGTCCCCATTGCTACCAGCTAGCATAATGCTTGTACAAAAGTAGGGTGGAATAAATGCTTTTTGATGCTAATTATGATTTCTGACAGAGAGCAACCAATCTTGCTCCAAAACAATAGTTTTCATCCAACTCTTGATTATCCATGGAAATGGAGACTAGGAATAGCATGGATAATTGAAACCCACAGACAAACACAAACCTCATTTTAAAATAGCTTCAATTTCTTCCTTAACAAACCTTTAACTATAGCTAATAACATAATTAGGTTGATTGGTTTGAGGTTTATCTTTTTTCCTGCTTCCCCCACCTACTCTGCTCCAGCTGAGGTACTGTGGAGTGGAAAAAGAGTTCACAAAATAAAGGTAGCAGATTTAATAAAATCAAGAGGTGATTGAAGTAAAACAAACAGTTCCTTGTTTCATTTTGACAATTGTGATACATACACATGGCTACTTAATAAATGTTTTTTAATAAGAGGAATATACAATGATAAAAATATATTGCTCATTCCATTCTTCCTCTTCCGTCATTGACCCAGCTCACAATTTCTGAGTTTGCTCAGTTACCTTCACACCTGTCTTGTGTAGTAAAGACTTATTTAATGTTATCCACACATTTATTATAAGCCAGCAAAGAAACTTCCAGCAGCAAGAACAAACCCCCTGCTCTTTAAAAATATAGCACAGAGTGAGATAAAGATCCAGAATGAAGTAGAGGATATATCTTTAGTTATAGTAATATTAGGTATCTTGGCAGTCTTGATGCATTTATAAAAATGCTACTCTTTATGCAAGGAAAGTGTACTGAGAAAAAGAGATAGGAAAATTATCCTGTATCTTTATTTTGTAACTCTGTGATATTGTATATAAATGCAAGGTAATTGTTTTCATCAGTGTGGGAGGTGGGTAACAATCTAGGATTAGAAACCAAATCCACACTGGTTCTCTATCCAATGCAATTTTTCTCTTTTTCCCTTAGCAGGGTAATGGGGGTATGTTTGGGACAGCTATGAGCCCACTGAGAATTTCTCACCTCCCCACTTCTTTTACAGGCAAGTGCATCTGATCTAGTTCTATCCAATGATAAGCAAGCAGAGCTCCACTGGGTGAGGTTCTTAGAAAGCTTATTGTTTCCCTCTAAGAAGGAGCAAACACAATTGACACACACTTTTTGTCCTATATTCTTTCTGCTTGGAATACAGACACAAAGCCTGGAGGCAAGGAAACCATCTTGTGACCACAAGGAGAAAAAAATACACAGTAAGGATTATGGAGGAAAAACAGAAAAAAATTGAGCATTGGTGAAATTGTAGGGCCACTGAACTTGCCCTCACCTGCCTCTTCCTAAGTGAAAAACAAATTCCTGTTTGGTTAAGCCGGTTGAGTAGGGTTCTATTACATAAAGGAAGCCAGTAGAGTCTGATACAAGGGGTTTGCTGTGGTGTGGTGTGGTGTGGTGTCTGAGATATTGATTTGTAGTATCTACTTTAGTAGTCACTTGTATATTCTCTTCACATCCTCTGAAGTTGTGACATACTCCAGTCATAGTTTCTTCTGACTGCTCAATCCTCTCTGGTTACAATGAATGCTTATGGCATGCGTAGAGTCCAAGAACTACCACAAATTCCTAATTGCTTGAAAATTGTTATATTTCATTTCTTAGGGCAATTTCTTAATGGCATCTCAAGTCGTCGTAAAACTCTGAATATCCAGAGTGAAACATGTTTATGTTTAGGTATACACATACACGTATTAAAAATATCTCTCATATATGAGGTTCCCTAACAAATCAAGGCCATATAGGTCAATGTGGAGCAAGTTATGCCTGGGATATTTTTTAAAGCATAAACTCTGTTGGAAGAAGCATTCTATGAGCTAATCTAGAATTAAATCTGTCATTGCCAATAACCTATTAGCACTACTTATATTTGTTGAACCTCCCTAATATTTGTTGTGAACCTTCCTAATATTTGTTGTGACACAGAAATGTGGGTGGGAAAAGACCATCACAAAGTTAATAAGGAGCGCAGGAATTAAGCTCTCATATAATTTTACCTGTATTTTCTTCTTTTTAGGAAAATGTCTTAAGAGCTTGTAGCACTTACTATATATTATATAACATTACCTGTGTACCTGTAGGTACTTCACCCCCAGATATCTACAAGCTGGGACCATATTTATGCAACTGGTTCTTTAGTGTCTGTCACAGGGTGGCTGCCCAGCATGCATTGATTGAATGGAATATGGTGAGAGAGGAAAAGAGTAGGAAAAAGGAATTTAGAATTCTGGGCTTTTTGTTCTTTTTTCCTCACAGCTTTTGAGCTACAGAGAAGGGTAGAGTTAGAGAAATTGGACAGATCCAGGGGTATAGTAGGCATTTGTTTTAGGGGAGTGTAAATAAATCCTGGAAAATTCTGACAAATCAAGAAAGATAAGTCATTTGTGCATTTTGGCTTAAGGATCATAGAGAGTACAAAATACCATTGAAAAGAATTAATGAACAGTGGCACAAAATCCGTAATTGTTTAAAATATCTATATGTCCATGAATTGTGTTTTATCATAGCTTGTGGGTATCCCATTTATCTATTAGCTTCTTTAGTTTATATACTAAATTTAAAAAAAATCTAATAAAATTTTCTATAAGAGAAGTTTATTTTATTTTTTTATAATAAAAGAAGTTTAATTGAATGGGAAAACATAATAGTTGCACATAATTGTGACTAGGGGAAACTTATTTGGACTATCGACTCACAACAAAAACATCATTATTTGCTAGAACTAAATTATTTCTGAGGAAACAATGACTATACACTGTGTACAAACTTATTTGATAGCCAGTAAACATCATAGGGCATGAATATTTTCACTTGCCAGATTACCAACAATTTCTGCCTATTGCTGTATATAAAGAGAGTTACAGTTAATTTTCTTTCAACAACCTTTAAGTTTCTAAGAATCAGACACTGGTTAATAATGTATATGGTCATCATCAGTTAACTAGAGCCTGAGCTCTCTACCCATAAGGAACTGAGTGAGGTTCCTCTCCTCATGATGACAGGTCTGGAAGGTGCTGAAGAGTCACAAAGTGTCCCAGGCTACAGAATCAATGCTGTTGACTTCATCTGTCCAAACTGGTTAGTCATTAAAATGAATGAATGAATGAACAAACAAATTAGTAAGTAAATAAATAAAAAGACAAAGTGGTTAAAGGAAAAAACCCCAAGAATTTGGCTATAAAACACACCTACTTTTCCATGGTTTCAATGTTAGCTAGGAATACTTAGAATAAAATGTATAGTATAATTAACTATCAAGACTAGCCAATTGAAATGAATTTTATTTTTATTTCATTTGGATAGCCTAGACATTTCCAAAATGTGGATGTTTTCAAGTGACTATGAGAATTATTCATTTCTTACATGAGAGCTAATGAGCTGAGAAACTGTAGAATATATTCTTATTTTGTACGCTGGCATGATTTGAAACAAGAAACAATGAAGAACTCTGTGTAGTGTCTCTTTGGAGCTCGTCTTAACTAAACAATTCCAAATCCTAAATGGGAAAGCAGTGTGTTCCAAGCACATGCGCAGATGTGGGGTCAGAGAGCCTCAGTTTTCCTTACCTACCACTGAGCTTCTGGGTGACACTGGACCACGTGCTTCTTCACCTAAGGTCCAACTCGTTTTAGGACACCCTCCATCTCCTAGCTGATGAAGCACCGTTGATGTGGTTCAGAGCCAGCAGCAGGTGGTGGCAGTCTCATCATGCTCTTGGGATGAAAGATGCCAACTGCCTACAATTCACCTTGACTGTGGCCATTCCTTTGTTTCTCTCAGCCCTTCATTAGTTCATTCTCATGGGGCAGTCTGTCATTCTTTCTTTTTCAGAAGCATCACAGAGTATCTCTGGGATACCAGATAACTTTCATACTCTCTGTCTGCCTGTCTACAAATGGTCTTAAGGACTTTTCTACTTCTCTGGATGTACACTTTGAATTCATAGTTGATACATCTTAAAAACCACTAACTTTCACACTGCCGTTCTTATTCTACCAGATTATTTTTTATACAGTTTCTGACCTTCCTATGGTCCCCCTATTATCATCTGGCTCCTGATTGTTTGAAATGCATTTCATCACTGGGTTTTATCATTCTAACATTTCCCACGTCTTGATATTCTATTATGGCATTCCCTGGGTTTCTCTGTGCATCCTGAAATGCTGTTCTTAGGTCCTTTTCCAATTTCTTTCCTTTGATCTCCTCAAGAGGATGGAAGTGAGAAGAGACCACCCATCTAGGAGTACCAGAGGTAGGGAATGGAAAGGGAGTGATGGGGGTATAGGGATAGAGTCCATGTGGGTGTGAACAGTCACTTAACTCTATTTCCATTTCTTCTCATGTACACAGAGGAGGGTCTCTTTGGTTCATAATTCCATGATTTTGTAGCAGGGTAATCCCCAGGGAAAGGGGAGTTTCCAGGTTCCCTGCCCTACCCAAGGAAGGGTGTGGAGTTGAGCAGGGATGAGAAGCAGAAGTAGCAGGAAGAGATCAAGAAGACCTGGAGGAGGAACATGGAGCAGAAAGTCCCTTGTACCAGGGACTTGGGGACATGGAAGGAGACACTTGAAAGAGACAGAGATATGGGCTGAGAGACCTGTGGTAAGGCTGACAATGGCAGCCTTTATCTTGACATTGGGTTTTGATTTTGTTCCTTTCCTTCCAGACTTGCCTGGCCCCTTCTGCTCATTTTCCATGCGCTCACACCAAGATGATACCTCTTGGTTGGACTATTTAACCTGGCTGGCACCAGAGGGGCTGCCTGCAGGCAGCAACTTTTGGCTCCACAGGGTCAACCCACCATGCTTTTTCTAACAGGTTTTGCTGCTTATAAGGCAGTGAGAAAAACACCAGTCTTGCAAGCCCTGCAGTCCACACTGAAGGGGCCTGGGTATCAATTCTAGAATTTCTCTGTACTTCTAGGGAGGAATCAGGGAAAATTAAAATGTGTTTGTTGTGCCAGAAGAGTGAACTGCAACATATGAGTCATTTGCTTAGCAAAAATGAGGGAAACAGGTTTATTGATGACATGGATGAGGAAAGATGGAATTTGGGGCTCAAGGGAGAATACTGGCTCTTCCTTCAAGCAGAAGTAAGTTCATGGTTTATTAGACTGAATTCAAAGTGGTCAAGTTAAATAGATGGAATTGAACTTTGCAAATGAAGTAAAAGTAGTTCCACACTGCTTTTCCTAATTCAGTACTGGATTTTGAAGACATTTCTCAAATGTCTGGGAGTGAAGTTTGCATTCTGTAATAATGGAAAATAAACACGATCTTTATTTTAAACAGAAACCATTGTGGAGGTGAATTTAGGATGTGGACAAAAACAATACATTATTTTACATAGTTGACATGGTACATTTGAAGCATAAAACATTGCACACACTATAAACAAATGAAAAGCCTGAGTCAGTCCTGTTAGGCCCAAGCTATGATCGATTGCAAACCTAGGGTTGTAAAATAAGAAACAGTCTGGAACCATGGTTTATCAACAGTTTTATTTTTCTGAGACGACTTTATCCTAGAGAACTGGGAAAGTGCGGTGTCTCGATTTGAAAAGGATCCTGTGATTTTCGAAGAAGTATTTTCAGTTTCATCGGTTAAGGTTTGCAGTCAGCAAAGTTGCTTTCACAAACTCCCGCATAACAGCTCTCAGATTTTATTAGCCCCTTGGGGTGGCCCTGAGAAAAATGCACTTGAAAATGTAAGTCTCAAACTGAAAAATGTTATTTTGATTAAAAAAAAAAACACAAAAAAATCTGAAACACCCTGCTTACCTTTGTGGGTTGCTTTCTCTGTTTCTTTTTCTTCAAGGAAGGGGAATTGGTAGGGTGGCAAGCATTTTTTATTGTGCCTCCAGATCTTTTCTGAATAGTCATTTAAAAGTGCATAATAAACTCATCCCTTTCAAGTCCCTGATCTTTTTTGTGGGTGATGGGGAGAAAGCAGGAGGCGGGCCTGCGCATTTACAGCGCCATTCCTGGTTTCTCCGAGAACGCAGCAGCCCGGGTGGGCCAACTCAGGACCTCTCACCTCCCTCCCTATAGAAAAATCCCAACCGCCCTGAACCCCAACCCCAAGCAGGCGCACGGGCACTCAGCCAACTGGCTTTTGGGTCATCCACTACCTTCCCCACCGGCCAGCTAATTGTTCCTCAATTTATTCAACGGCAGGACAGTGAGCCGGAGAGATGGCACCTCCAAGGGCCTCCCTTGCACCGGGGCGCAGGCTGGCAGCCCCGGGTTGGAGATCTGGGGGCGCAGGGGTAGGGAGGCCGTCACCCCGCACGCGGCCGCGAGCTGAGACAGCGGCGAAGTGGTTAAGGAGCCAGGCGCTGCTGCGGGGCGCGGGCGGGCCGGGCGGAGGCGCGCTCCGGCTGAGCGGCGCCCGCGGCAGCCCCAGCGGCAGCTGCGGCGAGTGGGGCGCGGGCGGCGCGGGGAGCGGGCAGGGCGCGCCCAGAGACACGCAGAGAAAGGGCAGCGCCGCCGCCTGCTGCCGTCCTCGGCGCGGTTAATCACGCGCTCCCCTCTCGCTGCTGATTTGCAAGAGCAGATTAATCAGAGAGCGCGGCTTGATGAAATTTGCTGTTATTGTGCCCATTTTTAGCAACATCTTTTATTATCGTCATTATTCATTTACAGGGGACCGGCATCAATTATGCAAATGAGTTCACAGACTTTGCAGATTACTTCATTTGCCGCTATTGTTTGTGGAAATTTAATTATTAAATATTATTAAGCTTGCGTTTTCTTCAATTTTCCAAGGCTTAGTTTCATTTGATTTTTCCTCCAGCTGCTCTTCTTTCCTTTCAGTGCCAAAACAGCTCCTCATCAAAGCGGCTCTGGCATGTGAAGACCAAATAAAATCTCCTCAATTTAATAATTTTGATGTTAGTCCCTTGTTCTCAGCTGCTTGCTCAAAGCAATGCAGAGAGGAACGCAGAGCACATTCAATTTAATGAGCAGAAATTGAATTCAAGTTTGTTCGGAATTGACTTCAATTAAGCAGAGTCTTAATGATAAATTAATCTCTTTTCTTTATTCCCCAGAATTTGTTTTTCAAAGTAGGAAATTGGACTACATTGAAAGACCAAATAAAGAATACCAATTTTAACTAGATCATGGAACTGATAGCAAAATTTAATTCTTTATAGTAACGTACTTGGACAAATAGCATTCTTTCTATGGCATGTATTATAATTTATATTCATTGTTACCACTTACACTTCCATGGCATGGATAAAATGGCAGTTGAATTAAATATGGGCTTGTAATAGACTTCAGAGTTTTAATCTTTATTAAGAAACTCTAATTGAATGCATAATTAGCTTTTCAGGCTTTAGGAAATTCAGTTTAATATCTATGTGAACTGAAAACATTGATCAGGAATTTTAAAGCAATTTTTATGAGTTTATTTTTGAGGAGAAATTATCAGGCTGTATCTAAAATGGCATTTAAAATGGAATAGCAAGAATCTGAGAGGCAATGAATTAGGTACATCCTGTATTGTTACAGACCCCGATCCAGGGCTTCTTTGGAACCATGGCCAACACTGGTAATTTTAAGTTCCTTTTATTAAAACCTCTAATGTTCCTCCAGGCCAGCAAATCTATTATTCCTGTCCAGACCCTGCTGAAAATCAAACTCACAGCTACTTGGGGATTTTAATGAGGGCGTCCATATTGATTGTATGGCTATACTGTTTGGGTTTGCTGCCACTGTCAAAAACTTACCTGACATTTTTTTTCACCGGAACCATGGATCATCTTTTCTGGAACATGCAGAGCATAATTCTCCATGCTCCAGTCTGCAAAGTACTCTATCTACATATGCCAAATGTTATTATTGCAGTTCCTTCAGGAGTGACCTTAGAAGAGACGATGTTTGTTCCAAAGAACTTCAAGCTGTTCACTGTGGTATATTCATAGTCACAAATTTAAAATACATCAATGTGAGAAAATACATTTAGGCTGTGTACTATTTCTCAGAGTGCAGGAGCCCTCTTCCCTCTGCTCCCTGCTCCTTCCATGATGAGTTTTATTACTCTTGGCTACTCAGACATACTCCATGCAAATGTGACTTTGCTGTGAATTTTAAATTGAATTGCATGTGCTAGAGATTATCTTCTTTGTGTGACAGCACAGTATCGTAATTTTCAGTACTTTTCAGGGTCCACCTGCTTTATGTTAGAATTAAAGATTTATATAATAATAGAATTTTAAAACTGATAGACTGCTTACAATTCATCTGGTTCAACTCCTATGTTTAATAGATGAGGAAACCGAGGCCCATAATTGTTATGTAACTTTCCCAAGGCCACAGAGTCAGCCAAAGGCAGAGCCAGCACTAAAACTTATAGGAATATTAACTTCTTGGCCAAAGAATTTTCTTCTTTGCCATTCAAGGCTGCCTTCAAGTTGTGTAGTGACACCTTTGAGTAAGTGGAAACTAGTTTTAAAAAGACAGGAATTAATTTATTGTGCTGTTCAAACTGGGAAACATATTGATTAAAGTGCATAAAAGCACACGCAAACCCGGTAAGCCTATTTATCTGGAACTTAGACAATTGGGAAGCCTAAAGAGCAGGATTGTTTTGTGCTCTCCTTTTAGTGTAAAAGGAACAAATGGAAAGTTAATAAGCTACTGTCAGGGATTTTTAAACAAAAATGCCTGAAAACTTTATAGTGCTATATAGGCTCTGTGCATATGAGCCCTATATTCTACAGTGGCAGATGATACCATTCTAAATTAATATTTCCAGTATTTGTTTATTCCACACCCCAAGAAACAGTGGCACCCCGAACCTCCTTCATTTCATTGCAATCTTTGCTTTGATACAGCTTAATCACCTGTGCATACTAGGCAATTTGCTAGATGTTGAAAATACGGTCTGATAAGGCTGTAAAGAGGTTCCAGACTAGCTAGTGAGGACAACAGAAAGGAACCAAGAATTAAATGAAATAGCAAGTGTTCTAATGTGCACCTGGAGCACTGGGGTCCCATCGAGGAGAGACATCAAAGGCAGACATGGGGGTGGGAAAGCTGCTCCATACAGTGCATAGTGAGTCCTACCTCCAGGGGCAGGTCACCAAGAGGAAGGTAATGGTGATAGGAGCTGGGTGGGCACAGGGGCAGTTTTACTAGGTAGGAGGAAAAGAGTGTGTGTTCTCAAGGAAGCATGAAGTGAAATGAGAGCTGGTTGAAGGTTTGTGCTGGGGAGTGCTGGGAGATTGAACTACAAAGTCAGGGGTCAAATCCGTAAGTGCTTTTTTGTATTAAGGATCAGCCATTTTTCCTTTCTGGAGAGCCACTCTTTAAGCAGCTTCCCTGAAAGCACAAATATTTTGGGATCTTAGTAATCTCATCTTCATCCCTCATTAACTGATAAGTATTACTTGGTACTTCAGCAGAGATTGGCTGTAACATAAAAAAGTGGAGGAATTGGTGGATGGAAAGAGGGGAGGAAAAGGCAAGAAGAAAGGGGAAAGAAAGAAGAATGAAGACGTTGATGAGAGTGAGGAGGTACTTGAAATGAGCTATGCATATCTTCACTTAGATCCCAAGTAGGTCTTTTTCATCAGCACCACCCCTTAGGTCATTAAAATCATATGTGCACTTTCTGCTCATGTAAAATGACTAGAATTTTACAATTTTTACATTTGTAACACTGTATGATGAGAAGTTGTAATGTTTGTACTTTCTAAGTAATGACTTTCTAAGAACTCAACACCCCAATGAAATGAAGGCAGATAAAATCTTATTAAGTCCTGGTAGATTATTGCATCAAATTTTTGAGAATCTTAGACTTAGGGTATATAGGAGTAGTTTAGTTAATTATAACATCGAGTTAATCAGAATATCTTCTTTTCCTATCATTCTAAATAAATTACCCTAATGAATCCATTTGATTTGCAGATTTATAAAATAGGATTTTCAATTTTCTGTGCAAGAAAACCAAGGTAAATATAAATGTGATAGTTCACGGGTGAGGTGGTGATGGGAGATTTATGGGGATAACATCTGAGGGGAGAAATCAAATATTGTACAAAAATAAACGATGATGTAAAAAAAAACTTAAAAAAGAGAAAAAATATATAAACGTGACATACACAAAGGTGTTTCATATAAAACCAAACCGTAATTTTTCCAAATTAAAATAAAAAATTCCAGGCAGAATTAAATGATTTCAATAATAAAATAAGGGTTCATCATCATGTGTTGAAAAAAATCTTGAAAAATATTTTAAAGAAAGTAGTAGGAATCCAAACAAAAGCTGTAAGAGATGTGACAATAAACATTTTCTGCCTCATATGTCAACTTCATAACCCCAATTCAACTCATTGAATACTCTTGCCCTTTTGCTTATCTCTCTCTAGGTTCCACTTGAAAAAATCATTTCTTTCTTACCTGCCCCCTCGGTCTGATGCAGTGTAAGTGATATTTTGGATTTAATGTGTCTTTTGTTTCTATGATAATTTAACTGTTTTGCCATTTACTCTTTTCGGATAAGACAGATTTCTAAACCTAGCATTCTTTACTGTACTTTGGTGTTCAACTTAACTTGATGCAGTGAACACTATTGAACGCCCCTGAATAAGATGGTATATGAAGTTTTAGGGGCTATACAGATGAACAGGGTGATTACTCTGCTCTTAAGTTTTTCATATATGAGTGGTTGAGTGACAGAAAAGTAAACAATTATCATCAATATGACTAGAGCAATAATGGAGGTAGAGAGTTAGGGCTCTGAGGGAAGATGGGGAAGGATCCACTTACGTAGAAAGGGAAACTTGACCAACTTAACCTGAGTGGTGAAGAATCAATTAGTGAAAGTGATCATACTGTTGAGTGGTAAGAGCATGGACTTCATGGTCAGGTAGCCAGGATAGAATCTGCTATATACTTGCTGAGTCAAGTATTTCAGTGCTCAGAAAATCAGTGTTCAAGCATGACAATAGTCACCCTGCAGGGCAGGTGGCCAGGCAGACCTTTGGATTTAGGAAGGAAAGAATTTGGTGTCCGGATTCCGCCTCCCACCACCTTAATTTTTCCCCTTCTGTGTGCCTGGAAGAAAGGCCAAGTCTCAATGAGAGGCCTATATAGAGGTAAGGACTGGGGGAGGGAGGGAAGGAGAAGTTTAAATACAGGAGGTTTCTGTGTGTGTGTGTGTGTGTGTGTGTGTACACATATGTAGGGACGGGAAAGGTTGCTCCTGCCCTTTCTTTTCTTTTGCCCTGGTTTCCTTGTAAAGAAAAGGTAAGAAATAAATGTGGAAGCAAAAGGAGAGAAACTTTTCTACTTTTATAATCCTTCCACCACCCCATTGTTTTTATGCTTAGACTTCCTGGCAACATTAAGTACTCAATATATTTATGACAAGCAAATGTCAAAAACAAAGCAAAACAAAAAACCTGAGAAACAAGGCAGATGGAATTTAAAAAATTTAGTTGGAAGAATTCCTTAGAGCTTTGTCACATTTTGAGGGTGAGGCTCATGCAGTACTTTATTTCTTACCTGCCCACCATCACCAAATGGCTTTCAAAGCATAGTGTATGAAAATAAAAAGCATCTTAACTTTGTTTTCTTTCGTGTGTATGTGTGTGTGTAGAAGAACTGGGGTGTAGGCAAGAGGTGCAGGGGCAGGGGTGAGGAGGTGAGAAGATACACCAGAAACAGAGTAGGGAGCAGAACAGTCAGCTTACTGAAATACACTGCTGAGGGGAGCAGAGGGCAAGGGAGGAGAGTTCTGCTGTGCCATATGTGGATAAGCTCCCTGGCTGGGGATTGAACTCAGGAGGTTGAGGTGGGCCTTCATGGTGGTAGTGCCGAGACTTAACCTCTAGGCTACCAGGGAGGACCAATTTGGCTTCCTTTTCAATTTCTTTTTCAATTTTTTAAAAAGATTTATTTATGCATGCAAGAACTGGGGTAGAGGCCAGAGATGGTGTGTGTGTGTGTGTGTGTGTGTGTGTGAGGATTCACCAGAGACAGTGGGGAACAGAACAGGCCGACTGACTGAAACACACTGCTGAGGGGAGCAGCGGGCGAGACAGGGGAGGTCTGCTTTGCCATGTGGGTTGGCTGGCCGGGGATCGAACTCGTGTTGCAGAGGCTGCGGATTGCTTCAGAGTGTGGTGCTTAACCCCTTGCGCCACCAGGGAGGCTCTGGCTTCCTTTTCAATGCAGAAAGAGTGACATAAACGTTAACTTTGACTGATGCAAAAAATAACAACAGGGACCCCAAATAGGCTTACAATAAATGTCCATGCAATATGGGGACATATCCTGGGAGACTGGAGTAATGAGATATGGAAATGAGAGAAAAGTAAAAAGGTGGAAATAAAGATGAGGAAAGAGAGGTAGAGGAAGAAGGAAGAGAATGGTAAATTGGAAAAAATGAACACATCACAGGAGAAAGAAAGAAAAAGAAAGGGCATGCTGGAGGGGAAAAGAAAGGATCCTGACAGGCAGGAGCAAGAGTATATGGCATGGCATTGAAGAAACATGTGTTTTTCTACTTTGGGATTCATTTCTGCAGTGGGTCTCACAGTGTTGTCACCTCATCATATTTCCTCAAAATTCTCATTAGCCACTGTTTATAGCTGTTTAACTGCTGCTTACCTTTGGATTTTCAAGGGCTTGACTCATAATGGGATAGATAATCATAGTCGCCCATCATAGGGAAATAATTATTCTCTTGGCGGATAATTTCTGGCACATATTTGGACCCTGAGAAAAGGGTTTCCATGTTTATACATTAAGAAGGAGGTTTATTGAGATGGCCTCCTTTCAATAGAAGGATTTGATTTGTCTCCCTGCCCCCAAAATGCCATCATATCTCATAATTAGATAAGCTTCATTTTCTCTAACTTGAAAAGATAAATCTTACTCAGAGTGTATTTCCTTCAAGGAAAAACTGTTCTTAAGTCACAGAAAAGCAGCTCAGGCACCAGCTATAAAAATGAGGGCCCGAGTAGGAACCTTTGATGGAAAGTTGTTAATGGGAGGTTATCAGTTTGAATTTAAAAGTTAAATGAGTAAACAAACTGAAGTAGAATTGAGAAAGAAATACTGAAAAAGCAAAAATCTGAACTTCCCCTTCTATGGAGTTTCATGAATTTTTAGGAAATGCCTTGTGACAAGAAGAACTGTGCCTTGAATGCAGCTTTGAAACACAGATGAAAACATGGAGATTTTTTGTTTGTTCTTCTGCTTGTTTCTGTTTCTGTGAATAGTTGTCTACTTTGGGGACCTTTTCCCACTACAGCTTGCTATGCTGTTTTATTTGGCTTTTGAATATCGATGACCAAAGGTGTTTACTGTTCTTTAGAGGAAAAAACTAGCGTTTATTTCTTAGGTGGGGAGGGGAGAGTTGCCAACACACAGTTTTAGAGCCTGTATTTACAAAAAAAAGTTGCCCTTCTTATTTAGCATTGTCCTTCATAATACAAATTGCAAATAAGGCAGCATGCCAGTGTTGAAAAGTAATTTCAATTAAAATTCTGAGGGCTTTTCAGGGGCGACACAGAAGTCGCCCTTAACATATTGTCCTTGAGTCTGGGTACAGCTTACCTGGAAAGCTTCAAAGAGGAACAAATAACTTTGGTGTCACCTCCTTTGTACCTCCTGCTTACCCCCAGCCCCAGCCATAAACAAAGCAATGACTGCTCTTTGCACAAAAAGGAGGTTCTGTGATCGCTTGTCTGGAAAAGCTGGTAATGGACTATTAAATAGTTGTTTGTGAAATCAGTGCACAGAACAGTGTTTACTTGTTTCTGCAAAAGTATTTCTGTTTACCCAGTTCTGGATAAAGAGCAGCTCATTTGACAAGGCCCCAGAGTAAACAATATCCTGATAGATATTCCCTTCTGTCTTCTGGTCCAGGCCCCAGCATTTTTCTGTTGTTATGGAAATGAGGGAGAGGATGTGTCAGACACACCACAGAAATCAGAGTAAGTAGGACTGGTCTGGTGTCTTGGAATATCTTGGGCTAAATGTTGGAATAGCCTGTCCTGATAAAACCATGTGCCTCCTGCCCTTAAACATTTCTTTCCCAATCTTACCTGATACCTAAAAATCATACACTTATACTCTTCTTTCTGTTAAGGCTGCTGGTAAATTAACAGTTGCTTTGGAGGAGTGATAGTAAACTGATGTCCATTATTCACATTTTAGATCAAATAATACTTTACATTTATTGAGTGTTTGTTTATGAGTCAGGCACAGTGCCAGAGGTTTTATCCTTGTCATCTTATTTACCCTCACAAGAATGCTATGAAGCCGGTACTATTCTTAGCTTCAGGTTACAGATGAGGAGACAGGGCACATGGGGGTAAAGTTATTTGCCAACTCTCAGAATTGGCAAGCAGAGGAGATGGGTTTAAACTTAGATTTTATGATTCCTAAGCCTGTGTTTTTTCTGAATTGGTGTCAACAGAGAATGAGGTTCAGAAATAAGGAAGGTACTGGACAATGAAACGTTGATGTGGTAAATTGGAGAGGGTGTTACCCCGCAGACAAGCAGGTGTGCAGGAAGGGAAGACAGCCGAGGGAAGGCGGCTCTCATGAGCTCCTGTTCACTGTGGGAGTGTGGAAGGCAAGCACTAGCAGAAGTTAACCTGGAAAGAGGAGGCACTAAGGAGGCAGAAAGTTAATTAAACAAATTTGTTTGTCACCAACCTGATGGAGTCATTTTCTTGGAGGTCCCCTTAAGCCTGAAATTGCGGGATGTCTGCCCTTCTTTCATGTTTGTTAGTTACAGAGTTTGCATGTGATTGTGTAGCCATGGGATCTTGTGTGCCACAGGCATTTCAATTCTTTTCTGCAGCCGGGGAAACAGAAAGGCAGGGAATAGATGGCCAAGCCAGAATTAGAATTATGTTCTTTGTGGGGCCTTCCTGGTGGCCTAGGGGTTAAGTCTCAGTCTCGGTGCTATCATACCTATAGCCTGAGTTCGATCCTGGCCAGGGAGCTAACCTGCATTTCATGCAGCAGACCTCTCCTGCCTTGCCCGCTGCACCCCTCAGCAGTGTATTTCAGTAAATCTGCCTCTTCTGCTTCCCACGTTGTCTCTGTTGAATCTTCTCACTCCCCACACTTCTGGCCTACACTCCAGTTCTTCTATGCCAAAAAAAAAAAAAAAAAAATTCTGTTGTTTGCACTGAGTCTAGTGCTTGCTCTCTCCATCAGACCATGGGCAGCCTTCCATTTGTTACCCTGATGCTCCTATAGGTCCCTTTTTCATCTTATGTAGACCCCCCTTCATTTTGGTTTGCTCTCATTTCAGCCACTTTCATTTCTAGGAGCTGGTGCAAGTTACAGAGTCACTACTCCAGTTGATATTTGGGTTCTGTTAATTCATTGTTATGTGGAGAATGCCTTCAGTGAAACACAACAAGCTGCAGAAAATATAATTCTCCCTTAATGTATATTTACTAAGTGTATTTATTATTCATCAGGCTGTGCATTTTAAAATGTGAGTCTAGATTCCCTCACTTTTAATCCCAAGCAAATGTTAAAAGATTTATTTTTATAATAATCTTGGAATGAGAGCTAAGGAAGCCTCCCTGAGCGTGGCTTGCCAAGTGGTGGATGTTCGCTCTGTATCTACACTAGATGCTCAGTCTGCAGTGGTTTGTTGTCTCGCTGTTCTTAGTGGAGATGCACAGAAGCCGACGAGCACACCAGGGCCCAAGGATGCTTGCAATTTGCTGGTACTGACTCTGGGGAAGGAGTACAGCAAGAGAAAAATGTTACAATGCTGTTTCTTTGCAAGATAGAGATAGATATGGTGGGAGAAATAAAAGTAGATGATGAAGAAAAGGGACTCTGTGGGCCAGGAGATAAAAATTAAACTTCAAAGACCTCAATGCACTCTCAACAGCAAGTGTTTAAAAGTATGTGAGAATTAGTCATGAACACATTAACCATCCCAGAATGAGTATTTCCTGCTTCTCCATCCTGCAAGAGAAAGCTCTGGTACAGGTGCCAATAGCGAGGCTCATAGAGCAGAAGCTTATTAATATCAGTAATAGCCAAAGGCCAACTCCCACGATGATGCCATGGCGTGTGATTGCAGGATCTCTCAACAGCTAAGGTAGGGGTCCATTTGAACTGGGCGCTTCAGCTGGTAAGAGTCTTCATTCCTCTTTGTTGCAGTTTTAAGTGGTATCCACTTTACACATTCCTTAAGATCCAAGAATGTAGAATTTTTCTGGTCATCAGTGTGAGTATCTCTTCTCATTTGTTAGGACTGCTAAAGAACTTCATTACTGGACAAATAATGATGGTTCTTTGTGTGTGTGTAAACTTATAATACCACAATACTTTAATAATCAGTGTTGAAACATGAGGTAAAAATTGTTCAACTAAAAAATAGTTCAACTACAATGTCATTTCATACAAATCTTAGAGTATTTTCTTCTTTCTTGAAGTCTAACATTATCACAATACCAGTATGGTCAGTATTACAGCTAGTTAGAAATAGTAAGAATGGAAGTTGATAAGAGAGTGATGCTATAGTTTTATCTAACAATTGTTTCCTTCCAATGCATGGAGTCAATGGAACAAAAGCAGAGGTTGATCTTCATGTCTTGAATATACTCTCAAATGAGTAGAGGCAAAGCTGGAGGAAAAGGAATTCTATTGCCCAATAGGTACATGCAATCCTATAAGCACCATTCTGTAATGATGAATTCTTCCAATAAAATTCAGTGGAGAAATATTTGCATTGCATTAAAGCTTTGTGGTGGGCAGTACAGAGGGGAAAACTGAACATTGTTTCTACCATATTTCAAATATAATCCCAACATGTATATAATGGTTTACCTGTTAGATAGTAATTAAGGTAAAGGGTTAGACTTAAAATATCAAAAGAATCCAAAGAATCACTTTTATACATGTAGTATAATAATGTGAAAATAGAACTAAAACAATTTTAAAGGAATAACAGAACATGGCCACTTTCTAAAATAAAAAGAAAAATGACAGTAAATCAAATCAACTATTTGTACTGTAGCTAATCTTTGGCCCCTCTCTCAAGTCTCTCTGTGCAAAATCACCCTTCTTCTCTGGAACATTTCCTGCTGACCAGTGCCTTCCAAGTTAGCTCATCTGACTGGGAACAAAACAGTCCTCCTCACTGTGAGATATTAAGTGACATGACCTCTAAATTCTTGCAGTAGCCCTTGGCATTTGATAAATGAATTAAATAGAAATAATTGGGTATCTTTTGCTGAACTTGATGCCTGTAATAAATGTCACTGGTGTCATATAAAACAATTTACAAATTATTTTGAAAAGAATTGTTTCAACTACAGAGCAGGCAATGAAGAAGACAAATGGGAAGGATTTTTGAGAGGGCATTTCTATAATGACATCATGAGAGCCAAGAGGATTTCAGTAGCAATTCTATTCATGCAAGGAGAAGGAAAAACAAAGTAGAAGGCCTAGTGTTTCTATGATTTTCTTTACTTTTCTAAAATACTCTTTCTTAGGTGATTGGGGTAAAGTGGTGATGTGGAGATTTCCAATCATCTTAAGAATTTTAATTGTATGAATTTGTCACCCACCTATTAAGTTTTATGCTCCCCCTCCCCACCAAAGAACAGTCAGGGACAATATTACCTGGGTTTTACAATCCTTTGTTTCAAAATACTGCATATGTGGAGATAACAATGGTTAGCATGGCATGCTACATCAAACAGGTTTTACATTTTTTAGTAAAATTTCCAAATGAGCATTGTATTACTGAAATGTTGTCAAAGGTTATGTTTAGTTCATGAGACAGGCTCAAAACAATAAAGTTTTTCTGTCACACAAATTCCCAAGATGAGAAAAAATTAAAAAAAGCAAATTAAGTGGAGAGAAGTAAATGAGACATTATTTCTCCAAAGTTGTTTTATTGCCTGCCAGGAAAATATCTTCAGGAGATGGACTGAAAAGGAAAAGACTTTTGTAGTGAGCATCTGAGCCACAGCAGATTTGTGAGTATTATTGGCTTTTTCAGACATCAAAAGCAAACTGTGTGAAAGATGATGGAGGTGCTCAAACAGGAATGGGGAATGAAAATGAGCAAATAGAAGATCATGCTCAATAAAAACACAAAATGATAATCAGAATAAATGAGACTATCAGTGCACAAGTAGAAGAAAATCAGCTAAGAACATCTGTTCAGGTGAGGCTGAAATTAAGAGAATAATCAGGCTCTGGTCGTGTGCATTTGGAAAAAGTCTATGAAAGATATGATGAGTAGCATCTCATCCTTCACCCAGGTGGAATGAACATATACTACTCTCTTTGTACTTTCACTAAAATTGGGTTTTGTGACTGAATGTTATACCTTCCAAGTAACATAGGTTTCTTGGACCTGTGTTACAACAACACAACAAAAAGAAATGCAAGTGGATGTGCATTGCAGATTAAGAAAATTTTCATAGTAAAATGAAAAATTTCAGGTGAATATTCAAGGATATACTAGATATGAAAAACATTTCTGAATGAGCCTCCAAATGGATAGAATCACATAGCATCAAATCATTAAAAAAACACAGCAAAATAACATACATATGGCATAGAGAATTTTAAAATCAAATGTATTAACTTTTGGTTCTGGAAAAAAATGGATTTACATATGTCTCTCTAATCTTCCTGCTAAATACTGTTAAAAATTCTATACATTACACAAAAAACAAACAAAAAATTTGAAAAAATGGAGCAAAGACTGATCAGTTAGGGATCTTGGGACCCTAAGGGCCCAAGGAACACAGGGACATGAGTTCCCTGGGTTTTATTTTTGTACACATATCCTAGACTGGGTGTTGGGGAAAACAACAACAAAAAATGCCAAAATTGGAAACAAACAAAAAGAAGTCCTAATAAATGTCCTCTCTCTCTAGCAGAAGGACCAGGAAGGGTCAACATAGCAAGACAGAAAACTTTTATAAAATAATCCCCTTACTCTAGTCAAATACCATAGCAAAAAATGCTGGCCTTGCTCTCACACTTGCTAGCAAAAGCTGAATGAGGATCTAGACTTCCCTCTCACCTAGAGGTAATGAGGCATGTCTTTCATTTCTTACTCAATTGGAATCTGGAATTGCCCTCTTCCTAGAGGCCATGAACCATCTTTTCGAAAATATGAGAATTGTGAAGGTCATGTGCAGAGCAGTGGTGGAGAACCTCACCCTCTCCCAGCAAGGGTGATGTTAGTGGAATCTTTGTAGGAACCTACACATCCTCTACCATCCACCAGAAAGAGAAAGCTCTTCATTTTGCAGCTGGCGTCATATCAGAGGCCTGCTAAAAACAGAAGATTTAAACAAGATACAAGTCTCATAACATAATATTCACAATGTCCACAATACAATAAAAAAGTCCTTGTCATATCAACAACCAGGAAATCTCAACTTGAATAAGAAAAGGCAGTGAATAGATGCCAATACTAAGATGCATAGATGTTAGTGTTAGTGTTAGTGGACAAGAATTTTATTTTAAGTTTAAAGATTTATTTATTTATGCATGTAAGAACTGGGGTACAAGCCAGAGGTACTGGGAGTTGTGAGAGGATTCTCCAGAGACAGAGTGGGGAACAGAACAGGCAGACTGACTGAAATACATTGCTGAGAGGAGCAGCAGGCAAGACAGGAGAGGTCTGCTGTGCCATGTGGGTAGCTCCCTGGCCGCCTGGCCAGGGATTAAACTCTTGCTGCAGAGTCTGGGGATAACTTCATAGTGCTGTGCTTAACCCCTTGCGCCACCAGGGAGGCCCTGGACAAAAATTTTAAGGCAATTATCATGCTTCATGAGCAATTATGAACATACTTGAAAAAATGGGAAGTATCAGCAAAGAATAGGTGATATGAAGTATGAAATGAAAATGTTAGAATAAAAAAATAGAATAACTGAAACTAAAAACTTATTGAATTTTGTTCCAGCCATAGAATGGAGAGCAGAGGGAAAAAATCAGTGAACTAGAAAGTAGAACAATAGAAAAGACCCAGTGAACAATAGAGAAAATCAATTAAGAAATAATGGAATGAGGGCTTCCCCAGTGGCTCAGTGGTTGAGCGCTGGGCTGCGAAGCTGTCTACAGCCTCTGCAGGGCCGCTTCGATACCTGGCCACCTGCGAGGGTCCCACATGGCACGCAGACCTCTCCTGCTGCGCCCGCTGCTCCCCTCAACAGTGTACTTCGTCAGTCTGCCTGTTCTGCTCCCCTCTCTGGCTGTGGTCAATTCTTTCACCCTCCTGCACATCTGACTGTACCCAGTGCTTGTATAAATAAATAAATAAATTAAAAAAAAAAAGAAATGGAACGAACCCCACTGATGTATGAAGCAATAATAAAAGATCTGACAATCAAATCAACCGAATTCCAGACAAATGGAGATAGTATGGGGACTGAAAAAGTAGTCAAAGAATTGGTTGAAAATATCTTAAGTTTGGCAAAAGACCAACTTATAGATTTAAGAAGCTGAGTAAATCCCAAACAGTATAAATCCAAAGCAATCCACCCCAACTCACATTAGGAGAAGAGCCTCAATGAGCAGACAGCTTGAGTGCTTGGAAGATTGCAGGAGCACTCACAGAATAACAATCAGAGAATTCACAAGCTGGAAATATTATCCACTTTACACACAAGTTTCCAAATTGTTTTATCATCCTCCCTCCCTACTTGTTATCCTTGTAAAATTGTACATAATCTGTGTTGATCACAGTGAGACATATCACTGTATTTTAGTGATTTTTTTTTCAATAAAAATGATATACTGTTGGAAAATAAATCAAGTAAATCATATTCACTTATAATATACTTCCTATTATCTCCAGGACCTTGTGATTGCTCTCACCTGAAGGTTTAGTTCATCATTTGTGAGGACTTAGGTGTTACTCTGGGTCAGAAAGTGGATAATAGTGGTTTTTTATGCTAGATGCCTCATGGCATCTAGGATAAAAAAAAAAGGAAGTGGGTAGAAAGAACAGAATTGAGAGATCACAATTTCAAGTTTTGCTCCACGTGACTGAAATTTCCTATTGCTGAACATGGTCACCACAAGAAAATCTATGTAAAAAATGGAAAATGGCCCATAAATCTCTGAAAAACTCACCTCCAAATCTGTTACAAAGAAGATATGAAATAAATATTTGGTGAAAAAGGAAAGAGTGACTGGCACATTTAAACCAAGGGATTTAATTTTCTTGTCTGACAATACAGTTGTGAAAACCAGACTTCCCCATTATGTAAGAGTACTTAGTAATCTTAAGGATAATGTTTTAGGTATATATGTATGAGTGTGTTTTGCTTTAGAAAGTTTTTTCTTTCCCAAGGTCATAGACATACACATGCATATTTTCCTTTACTTGTTTTGATTGCATACCTGCACAGTGTCAGAATAAATCTAGCAATCTTGAAAATCTTCACAGAGACCTTTCACAGACCTACACTGGGATTTCAGTGACCACACCCTCTCTAACACGAGGTTTTCTCAACCCAGTGTGGTGAATAATACCTGCAATAACATTAATTTCAGTGTGCAGTGTTTTCTAAGGTTTGTTCTGAAAACACTTGTATTGTGAAATATTATTATGGCTGTTACTCAAACAGCACAGATAATACTAATAATAGGATTAAAAATTAAGCCTGTATACATTAATTTAGAGATTATCACCTTTAAATAGAATAGTTTTAAATACTCTGATGTGACTATGTATCAGAAGCTCTTAGGCACTGTTAAAAAGATTTACTTGTCTCACCCCAATGGTATATGCTTACCTCAAGGATGAATTCAGATCTAATTGCTGGATATGTGTGTATGAGGGGATGGGATTAAATATTTGTTCTAATAATGTTTTCCAGGTGATGCTAATATGTTTTTACCCCTCTCCACCAACCTCCTTGACAATGTAGAGAATCACAGGTTTATTATGCTAATGTACCTATGACTCTTCAACAAATAAATAGTTTCACAGAATCCTATTTTCATGGTGAGCTGGGGTCAGTGGATTGTCAGCACATTTTGGGAAACTTAGGTTCAGGTGTTCACCAGTAACAAAGTGTTTGCTTGCATCTGAGCTTAATTGATCCTCTTACTGTCTTCATGATATGAACATTTTTATCCCCATTTGAAAACCAGGAAATAAGTTAGAAGTAAGGGAATTATGATACAACATGGACCTTTGAAATGTAAATCTGGATCTCCTTCAATAGTCAAAATTTCCAAAGGAGCTAGGCCATTAGCACAAAATTTTTTATGTAAGAATCAATAGTGTTGAAGAGACTTTAAATGTATCTCTTCAAGATTTTTAGAGTTAAAACTACATGGGTACTGGGTGGAAAACAAAATAAAAGATGTACTACAAAGGTTTAGTTTAAGTGCTACAAAGTCCTGTGTAAACTTGAACTCTGTAAAAATTCATGATTCTCTTCTCAATAAATTAAATCTGTTTTTTGAAAGTACTTATTTATACAAAAAAAGGAGAGGAACACTAAAGCTGGCGTAATACTATCAGCTGTTGGCCATATGGAAAAATTTAAATTGTCATAAAAGCTGGCCAGTTATAAAATGTTTTAGATAGATTTTTTTAAAAACACATTTTAAGCATTTGAGCAATATGCTCAAGAATATATTGGTGAGCTGCATTAGCAATTACTTCAGCTCTAATTTTACCTGGTTCTTCTGTATGTAATTAAGTATTTTGGAACTGACCTGTGCAGCAGGCAATGAAATACATTTTTGAAAGCAGATAATTAAAAGTGATAATTTTTCAGAAATACATAAATAATCCTGATTATATGTACTTGTGTGTAGTATTAACTGGATAGAGCTTATATTATTTATCACTTATTGAGTATCTACTATGTGCGAGGCCCTGTCAATCCTGCAATGTAGATAGTATTATTTAAATAAAGAGATACATAAGAAATTGTACCTTAGCTTTATTTCAAACCTGGGTATATCTAATTTCAAACTTTTTTTTTTGTATTTTGCTTTGAAATTAATACCATTAAAATCATCTGGCCTCAAAAGTAGTATCTTTTCGTTAGAGAAAATTTGGAGCATATTGAAAAATAATAATAATAAAATGTTGAAAATACTCATCACCTGTAGTCCCACTCCCAAGAAATAACTATTATTAGTATTTTAAAGTATTTCTCACTCTTTTTCATGAATATACATATTACAATTTTAAAAAGGTGTTATGCTTTTTTGTGATTTTTTTAACATATTATTTCAAGAACATCATTTTTGTGTTATTAAATACTCCTTGACAATTTTCAATAGCTGCATAGTATTCCACTCTCCCTATATATATTCTGTAATTGAATTAACCATTTCATTGCTTTTGAAGGCACAAATCATTTCAATTTTTTGTTACAATGAATAGCTGTTATCTTTTTCAATGAACCTTTGTACCCATCGCTGATCATTTTCTTAGGATTAATTTGTAAAAATGGAGGTTTTGGAAAGATATCTAGTAACGTATATTATTAGCTTTCAGTAATGTATCAATTGAAATTTGCCCCAGTAGTAGATGCGAGCTTCTCTTTCATTTTTCTACATTTTTACTAACATTGGGTAATTAAAAAATATTTTTTAACATAGCCATTCTATGCCTCTATGCATTCAAATTTCAAGTATTTGCATGGGATAGTTTAGATACAATGATCAATTATGAATTTCATTTATTTACTAATTCACTCGGACATCATTAATTTATTTCATGCATATGTAATGAACTCAGGACATGGGCCAGACTCTCTTAGGTCATGGGAATACAAAGATAAAGGAGACAGAACTCCTGCCCTCATGAGAGTACATTCTAGCAGGTTGTGATTTTGATGAAGAAACATTGCTGACAATATTAAACAGCAAATAGTTTTAAGTTTGACATACTGCTTTGTCACAGAAGAGGCATTCATAACCAATGTCTAGGCTCTAAGAAAGTAGTGTGATAATTAGTTTATGCTGTAAGTTTGATATTAAATTATTACAAAATGAGAAATAACTCATTAGAAGTTTTCATATATGTGTAGTGACATGGACCTGCTGTTCACTGTTCCGAGTTCTTTGGTAGATTATGTGTGGAAACTTAGTTAAAATTATATACAATAAACAGAGGAAACTTTTGGAAATAAAAAGGAAGTAAATACAAAATATAAAGGAAGAAAAAGAGAAAGGATTCATGAACTTTATTACCTCTTAATGCTACCCACTGGAATGTCTATAACTGGGTCAAACATCTATAATACATAGCATCCTGGCATGAGAAATCAAGGGGTAAGATCGCCATGGTCTTAGGCTAACATTGTCAGGCATAACTAAATTTTTCAAATTCAGCTTTTTCAATATCTGTGTGTCAGTGAAACCACATAACTAAAAGGGGCAGTGAAAGTGTGAATATGTTCCATATCTCCCTAGCAAGGTAAAAAGAAATCAGCACAAATAGACTTTTCTTATATGAATAATTTGTTTTGTTTTCCATTTTCAGGAAATTTCCTTTTATCTTTAAAGAGTGAGAATTAGTTTATTTTAGAGAAAGATATTTAACTTTAAGAAAATGTTCCAATATATTTTCTACCTTAAAATGTCAAACATATTTAGCTGTTTTCCTACTTTCCTCTACATGTTTGATAAATGCTAGATAGTAAAGTAATGTATTAACTTGGGACTGTATTTTCTATCCCAATGATTTGGCTTCACTCACCAAGCATACTGTACACCAGATTTTACAAACCACAGGAAAACTGGCACAAATTTTGAGTATTTTGCTTTGTAAAATGAGACACTGTATTTACTAAAGTTTAAAAAATGTTTTTTGATATTGTTTCAATAAATCTCTGGCCTTGAAACAAATGCAAATAAAATGTTTAAGATTTAAGCACTAGCTATAAGTAAAATTTGATATGCCTTTCAAATAATCACAGGGAATACAGAGAGAGAATTCAATTAAAGTCCAGTTATAGCTTTTCAATTTCTAATGCAAAAACTGTAGTAGTCTTGTTTGGATTTAGAAAACGTTATTGAAGTGTTTGGTTTATAGATAGCAGTCATGAAAAGATAAGATAGAATTCTGGTGTTACATTTATGTTTTGAAGATATATCTAATCTGTAGTGGTATGAGAAATGTAATAGAGGTGAATGTTGCTGAAAATCATTGTAGCATCACACTTAAACACTTAGAAACCAAGGCAGTTAATATAATTTATATATACATAAACTAAATGATATCTGTATTAGAGACTTCTTGGATAGAAACTCTTTTACCCAGTATTTTAATCAAGTGTGCTATCATGTCTGCTGCATTCGTTGCACGCAGCACACAAATTTGCCTATATGTGTTTCACTTAATGGATGTAATATGTGTAATGTGCTATTAATGTCTATTAGAAATACATATAACAGTGAGAAGGCACTTTAATCAGAGATAGTTGCTATTCTTGAAATCAGAAAGATAACGGTGAGGTAGGTTTGTTCTATTTTTTAAAGTGACAGTGCTCTTGTCTCTGAATTGAAATAGTAACATACTCATATTCTTATTTTGCATAAATTTGCATGACAAATTCCCAAAGCTCTAATTTGCAGTAAGTAAAATAAAAGGATGCAGCCTCTTATAACTGTATGCATGCCCTGATATTTAGAGAAAGCCCACATAACAGACTTTTTAAAGAATTAATTTGATTACCTTTCAGGTCAACAGACAAGGGAATAAAAATAGGAAAAGAGTGGGTGAGAACAATAGAGAGAGAAAGCAAAGGGATGATCACTCTAATTTGTGTGTGTAGAAAGAAAACGGATGCTCATTAATTTATGTGTGTGTGTAACAGCTTTATTGAGATATAATTCACATACCATTAAATGCACCCTTTTAAAGTGTACAATTCAGTGGCTTTTAGTCTATTGACAGACTTGTGTAACCATCATACTATCCAATTTTAGAACATTTTTATCTTGTGCTCATTAGCAGTCACTACCCATTGCCCCTTCCTCCCAGATGCTGGCAGCAACGAATCTACTTTCTGTCTCTATTAATTTTAATGTATTTTCAGGGCAATATACAATTTATTTCACTTCACAGCAGTTATATTTAAATTTCTTATGGATGGGGCTTAGTGATTGATTATATTGATACTGTGTACATGTTTTGGAAATTTAGTTTTGAGTGAACTTAAACTTACTGATGCTGTGGAACTAAGATAATTTCAAATAAATATATAAAACTATTGGTAATTATGTCTACTGTGGCATTTCCTTATATAAGTAGGATGGGGTTCAGATCCAACTGTGGATTTATTGTATTTTGCCCCTAATCTCAGCTAAAACTAGGATATAAGAATATTAAGAATAATGTCCCCAATTCTCAAATTTCACATGATAGAGATTCAAATATTAGTGAAAATTTGTAGCTGTTTGTGACTTTGTATATCAAGCAATCATAAATGGTACCCACCTCCCACCTTGTAAACATGCTAACAGTTATGGGGGGAAATGATTAGGGTCCCAAGGATTTAACAGTCCAGAGGAATCTGACCTGACTTCTATTATTTAAGCATATTGTCCTAAGAATTAAAAAATATTTAATAAATTAATACTACTGATAACCGTTACTCAAACTTTCCTTGGTATTTCTATCTATAGCAACCCTTCATCTATCTACCCATTCATATATGCATACCTATATTTACCATCCCTCCATCTATTACTCTTTCGGGTGCAAAGAAAAATCTACAATTGCTCTGTATCTACTCCCAGGTAACTCATTACTTACACTGAACATATTTTACATGTTGAATATTAAATACTTATTGACAGCCTTACCAAAAATAAATATCATCAATCCCTATTATGTTATGACTTAATTTGAAGACTTTAATAACATTTTCACCTGTCAAGGAAATTCCTCTATTAGAAAACTAAATCCTTTCTCTTTCTGCAGTCACTAATTTTAAGTGTCAGCAGCTGCAGACCTCCAGGTTATATATAAGTCGGTCTTGCCCTTCACCCCTGTGAGTTGAGGCTGAAAAAGCAGAACTAACTTCTTTGCAAATAACACTGTGAATCCATTTCTCTTGGCCTTGTCTTCTGTTCCGTGTCGGTCTGACTGCCTTTCTGGTCATTTTTGCTTTGCTAAGCTTCTTTCATTCTGCATTTCTTAGTTGTTTGACTTTTTTTTTTTTTTTTTAAAGAACTGGTCTATTACCTTAGCCTTTTTAAAATTTAAACTTTTGTTTGGAGGTAATTGTAATTCTCATGCAGCTTAAGAAACGATGCAGAGAATCTCTACCAGTTCATCTTCAATGGAAGCATGTTGCAAAACCATATACCATCACAGCCAGGATATTGACACTGGTAGAGAAGATACAGAGCATTTCATTGGCAAGAATCCCTGTTATAGTCACACTTCCATGTCCTATCCTTCTTAGCCCTGAAAATTCTTAAGCTACAATTCATTTCTTTAATTTTTATAATTTGGTCTTTCAAGATTGTTATATAAATGGAATCAAAGAGTAAGTAACCTTTTGGGACTGGCTTTTTTTCCACTGAGCATAATTCTTTGAGATCCATCCAAAAATGATGTGTACATCAATAGTTCACTCTTTTTCTTTCAAACTCTGGTAACCTGGTTTACAACACTGTGCATAATTTAGTAGTACAAGTTCACACTTCTTCAATTGCGTGTTACCACACTATGTTTTTGAGCAAAGTAAAAAGAACCACCTACTAAAGTAGGTGGGCCTACTCCATTGGAACTCCTCCATCCTTCCCTTCCACTTATACCTCCATCTTTGGTCACCTCAGTTCTGCAGTCAGAATCCAAAGATTTGCTTTGCTGGTTTAATCTGTTCCTTTGTTTTGCTTCTTTATATTCCACATAGAGTGAAATAATCCTATATTTGCCTTTCTTCTTTTGACTTATGATGCTTAGCATAATCCCTTCCCATTCTGTTCGTGTTGTAAATAGCAAGATTTCAACATTTTTGTTTTTACAGCTGAATAATATTCCATGGTGTATATATACCATGTCTTCTTTACCTAATCATTTGTTGTTGGGCACAAGTCTTTTCAACAGCTTGGTTATTATAAATAGTGCTGCAATGAACATAGGAGTGCATATGTTTTTTGAATTAGTGTTTTTGTATTCTTCTGATAGATACCAAGGAGTGTATATGCTGGGTCATATGGTAGATCTATTTTTAAAATGTTGTTTCTGGTTTTTGATAAAGACTGTTCTCACAGGTGTCAGGTGATATCTCATTGTGTTTTTGTTTTACATTTCCATGGTGGTAAAGCATGATGAACCTTTTTTTTTTTTTTTTTCATGTACCTATTGGCCATCTGTATGTCTTCTTTGCAGAACTATCTATTCAGATCTTCTAAACATTTTTTGATTGGGAAGGCACCAGTCCCAGAGAGTGGGCAGGGGAAGTGCAGATCATAATGCCTGCACAAGTGTTATCTGTACTAGGGAACCAGTCTGTGTGGAGTACCCCAATTCGTCAACAAGGGTTTTTCCTCTTTCAAGGGAGTATAATTCCCTTGAACAGTGTCTCTTTGGCTTACTGCTCTGAGACACAGCCTGTGGAGACCAGTCCATGCAGTTGCCTCTACTGAGGCCTGTTATGTTTGCTCCCCTTAGCTGGGCCTGCTTCACTCTTGCCTGGACATATAGGGACCAGGTTGCTTCCAGGATCCTCTCTGGGCTTGCTGTGGTTGGTGGGGGTCTAGTGTAATGGGTCTGCTTCTCAGTCCTGTCCTGGGGCTCACTGCCAGCCTATTTTGGCAGGGGCTGCTTCCAGGTCTCCTCTGGGACTTGCTGAGTTAAGTGGTTGGTCTGCCATCAAAGGGTTAGCTTTCAGGATGCCCTGGGGCTTGCAGAAATCTGCATTACCTACTGTGGCCGCTCTGTTTCCAGGATCCTTCCTGGAGCTCTCTGAGGACTGCAGGGGGCTTACCCTGGTAGGTATGATTGCAGGCCCTGACTCTGAGCTTACAGACCCTGAGATAAAGTCTGTGTTGATGTCTTCAGAGGCCTACTATTTATTTATTTATTTATTAAAGATTTATTTATTTATGCATGCAAGAACTGGGGTACAGGCCAGAGGTGTGGAGGGGGGGTAGTGAGAGGATTCACCAGAAACAGAGTGAGGAACAGAACAGGCAGATTGACTTAAATGCACTACTGAGGGGAGCAGAAGGTGAATCTGGAGAGTTTTGCTGCACCATCTGGGTAGCTCCCTGGCCGGGGATTGAACTCGTTCTGCAGTGGCTGCGGATAGTTTCATAGTGCTGCATCTTAATCCTCTGCGCCACCAGGGAGGCCCAGAGGCCTACTATTTAAATAGCATTCAAAGGGCAGTACTTAAAACAGTGGCAAAGACAGTGCCAGGGCTAGAGAACAGGTCACTGTCTGAGTTCTCACTCATCCGCTCACAATTTCAAGACACCACTCAGACTCATGGTGCAAAAACAGGGTTTATTGGGAAAAGGAAAGAATTTCTAAGGCTTCAAACGACCAGCTTTCTTGCCCCAGATAGTTTCCACAGTGTCCAGTGGTTCAAAACACAGGCCTCTTGTTCGAGATTGGACCATCCCTTCCCCAGGAGCCTTGAGAAGCTGGCAAGCAATGTAGTGATACTCAACCGCTGGAGGTAGGCAGAGGCAAGGCGCTGCTGTGGCAGCACCACAGCAGCCAGCAACACCTATTTGAAGGCCAGGCTGGCCAATGCCAGACACCAGTTGGGACAGTGCCAGACGCCATAGATAGCACCATGAGCCCGTGCCAGTGGATCACAAGGGGATTCACCAGCTCTCAGAGGTGGCTGGACACAGGTCAGCAGTCTTGACGGTGCCAAAGTTCAAGCACTTGTGTTACAGTCCTTTTTGAACTAACAGCCTTTTGAGACACGGGACACAGGCTAAAGGGTATCAGCCAGTGTTGTCCATCAGCAGATGATGTCCCAGGCCACGCCAGAGGCCAGAGCAACAGATTAGGCCGCAGTTTGAAGTGAAGCTCAGATGCGGAGATCTCATGGCCTACAAATTTCTTCCCTGGAGGGCAGGCCATTCCCCTCTGATGAGTCTGAATCCCAATGTCTGAATCTGAAAGTCTGAATGAATTCTAACCCTATGGAACCTGGCTTATAACCCCTGCATTTCAAGCCGGATTGGCCATTTAACATCCTGTTTGATTGGCGCTTGTCAAGCACCAATCAGCTTGGTCCTTTTTCAATTCTGGTACCATATCAAAAGGGAAAGCAGGTCTGCGCATTCAGATGCCGCCTACAACTGTGAGGTTGGCTCAAGCTAGTTGAGACCCTGAATTCAGGGAAGCTGTGGCCGGCCCGATGCTCTTCCCTGAGCCAGGCTGATGCCACCATCGCTGGGCCTTGCTGCGGCAACTCCTGCTGCCGCAGACCCTTGAACCCAATCAGGCTCCAAGCAGCAGCCCTGCAGCTCCGTTTTTACTGTGAAGGTTCTGGTTCTAGATTCCCTTCCCAGAGCCCAACGAGGCTTCACTGATGACTGCCGAGACCTGCTGTGGGGGGTCAGATTCTGTGTCCTGCCCCAGAGCTAGCGGAGGCTGAGCTGTTGCCCGCGGGGCCCTGTTACAGCAGGTTTGCTTTCTGGTCCTTTTCTGGGGCTCACCAGGCTGCACCAGAGTTTACAATGATCTGTAATGGCGCGTCTGCCTGCCGGTTCCTTCTTGGGCTTCACCGAGGCTGCACTGATATCTGCTGAGTCTGCTTCTGGATCCCATCTTGGAGCGTCCTTCGGTCTTCATCGTTCCTTCAGGTGTGGACCCTGGCGCTGAGCCTAGGACAAGGCTGCTGCGGCACAGGTGCGTGGGGCTGCCAGAGCCTGGGCTGGAGCAATGGGGGTGTGGGTTGGGGACTGGCTGGGGTGCAGCAGCCACACATGACAGGTGGGATTGCAGACTGAAAAACTTAGTTTTCATTAGTTAACATTTTTATTGGGTTCTGGTCATAATTGCTATTTAGCAAGACACCTGACAAGCTAATTCAAGGAGTAAAAAGTTACTTTTCTGTTTCTTTGATGTCTGTATACCTAGAAACTGCAGTTACATTTTTAAAATTTTTATTGTCAAGTAAAATGTAAGTGTGAGAAATTGCACAAAAATTATAGCTACCAAATTATCATAACTACCATCAGGGAGAAGAAAGAGAAGGTTTACAGCCACTCTAGTGCCTCATCCTCATCAAGTCTCCCACCTTCCAAAAGGAACCATTATCTTGGTGTTTGTAGTTGATATGTCTTTGAACTTGTTGATGGTATTATCACTTCTCTACATAAAATAGTTTTGTCTTGCATATTTAAAAGATTAATTTTTGTCTTTTAAGTCTCTTAGTGAGCCTACATTAAACATTTACAATTTATCTTTCCTTTACAATTTATCAAGGAACCTGTATATTTGACTTGTAGAGTTTCCAATGGTTTGGGTTTTCCTTATTATAACACAGATCTCCATATTATCTGTGCTCTGCATTTCCTGAAAATTAGCAGACTCAAAGGATGAACTTGATCACATAGGGAGGTTAGGATTGTTATTTTCCTTTTATTTTTCACTTTTCATGATAATGAATTGATTCCTTGTCAATAAAAAATATTTTGTTTATAAATATTATAAACTCATGGAAGTAATCACAGTTTATGAATTTCAGTCCATTGCCATTTGTTAATCCTGTTAAACTCAAATTTTCCCCATCTTGGACCATTGGATTTTCCTCTCAAGCAATGTGTATTATATTAATGGCATTAATTATATCACATTATATATGTATCTGTTAGATAGGATATAATTAATATTGACATCCTATATATTAATGTCATACATTAACATGTAATATATAATTATATTATTTATAATCAGATACCAAGAAAATTATCAAAGATTGTAAGGGTAGTTTTCTTGTTATCTGATATGCTATGATGTTCCCGCTCAGCCTTGAATATTTATTATCCTTGACCTGAAATTTGCCACTTTTTAAAAAGTCAGAGTTTCTTTTAGAGGGAAATGATAATCTGATAGCAAAGTATAGGTTCTTTTGATTCACAATCACTGATTCTGAGTTGATTGTTGTTTGTATTCCTTTTCAGTGGATGGATTCTAGAAAAAAAAATATGTGTACCTAAATACCCATAAAGTCTAATTACCTCATGAATTTATGCTAATATTTACCATTTCAAATTCAAAACTAAGAGGTTTTTACTTATGTTCTTTTTCTTACATTAGTATTTATTTTTTTCTACACTGAGATTCCTGATTCTTAAGAACATACGCAATGAATGATAGGATTGAATATTTCAGTTATGAAAATATGTGTAATGTTGTTTTCCTAAGTTGATATTCTCAGAGGCACAGTGTATTCTTTCAAGATGTAGTTTCAAATCTTTTTTATTTTTATTTCAGAAAAAAGTATTTTATTTTTAAGTAATCTTACAATATACTGTAACTTAAATACTAGTATTTGTTCTATAGTCCTTTGTTTTGGTTTTCTTCTCCAGGGAATCATATATATGTTACATCTTCTTTGCCTATCCTTTTCATTCTTTTAATATTTATAAATTAAAATGTTTCTCTTCATAATAATGTTTTAATAAAGACAGAAGGTATTACATCATTTAGTCACATAAACCTCAGATTTTTGGATTGGATTGGGCATTGCTTGGAGAGCAATCACTTTTGTTTTATAGGATGGTAAATATCACTTATAGGGCTAAGGAATATCACACATACAATTCATTAATTTAACAAATATTTTTAGGGAGTGTTCTATATTCTAGGTAATGTGCTCAGCCAGTTATGAACAGGACACAGGACAGGCTAGAAATACATGCTAAGGATGCAGACATTGACCAAATAATTTAGTGTCATTAAAATTATGACAAGTCCACCAAAACTTGTCCCATGGAAATTTATAATAAAGGGATGTATTAGTTTTATCTTGCTGCTGTAAGAAATTACTACAAACATCATGGCTTAAAGGACACCGATTTATTATTTTACAGTTCTGGAAGTCAAGAGCCCAAAATGTGTCTCACTGGGCTAAAGTGCAGGTGTTTGGGTACTCTGGGGAAATATCTGTTTTCTTGCTCATCCAGCTTCTAGAGATCATCTCTGTTCTTCCCTCTGGTTCCCTGTTTGTATCTTACAAACTAGCCATGATGCATTGAATCCTTTTCACATTTACTCTGAACTCCTCTTCTGCTCTTTCTTTTGTATTTAAGTAGTCCTGTAGTTGTAGTTGTAAACCACCTGGATTAACATCCCTGGTAAGGTTAGCTGATTAGCAACATTAATTACATCTGCAATCTTTTTTTTTTTTAAACTCTTTTTTTTTTTAAATTTTTTATTTATTTATTTATACAAGCACTGGGTACAGTCAGAAGCGTGGGAGCGTGAGAGAATTCACCAGAGCCAGAGCGGGGAGCAGAGCAGGCAGAAGGACCGAAGTACACTGCTGAGGGGAGCAGCGGGTGGCAGGAGAGGTCTGCGCGCCATGTGGGACCCTCCTCCGGTGGCCGGGGAGCAGCCGGGGATCGAACCGGCACTGCAGAGGCTGCGGGTAGCTTCGCAACCCAGCACTCAACCGCTGCGCCACTGGGGAGGCCCACATCTGCAATCTTAATTCTCTCTTTTCCACGTAGTATAAAACGTTCTTAATTTCCAGGGACGGGGTGGGGGTGGTGGTGGTATTATTTTGCGTAACATATGGGTCTCTATCTAGGACAAGAGTAGTCAGGAAGGGTGTTTTTTTTTTTGAGAAACTTAAAGAATGATAGGAATAAGCTAAGTGAAAGAAAAACATGAATACAAGTGAGACTGCAGGTCAGCAATTTGGATGTTGTTGCAGCAATTCAGATGGAAAATGGGAATGACTTAGGAAAAATGGTGGCTGTGAAATTGGAGACAAATGGGAAAGATTTAAGATAGCAATAATATACTTCTGAGTACTGAAATTTCAGTTAGTCATATTTTTGTTTTGATCTTGTTATAATATTCAATTTTCTGCTCTTGATCCTCAAAGATACCTATGAAGTGTTCTTGTTTTAGAGAATCTGAAAGTTAATTCTAGAAGAATTCACTAGTTAGGATCTTTTCCATAGGAGAAGGAGTTAGTATAGACATTTCTGGATATGGATTAAAATATATAAACTTTCTGCAACACCCATTCATGATAAAAGCCCTTGAAATTCTTGGGATACAAGGAACATACCTCAACATCATAAAGGCCATCTATGACAAGCCAACAGCCAGTATCATTCTCAATGGTGAAAAGCTGAAAGCAATTCCATTAAGATCTGGAACAAGACAAGGATGTCCACTCTCACCATTGCTTTTCAATATAATACTGGAAGTCCTAGCCAGGGCAATAAGACAAGAGAAAGACATCCAAGGAATCCAAATAGGAAAAGAAGAAGTCAAACTATCACTATTTGCAGATGATATGATATTATACATAGAGAACCCCAAAAACTCCACAGAAAAGCTAATCCAACTCATCAATCAGTTCAGTAAAGTGGCAGGATACAAAATCAACACGCAAAAGTCAGTAGCCTTCCTATACACAAACAATAAATCTGAAGAAGAAGAAATCAAAAAGACCATCCCTTTTGTTATTGAAACAAAAAAAATCAAATATTTGGGAATAAATCTAACAAAAGAGGTAAAGGACCTATACAAAGAAAACTATAAAACACTGTTAAAAGAAATAGAAGAAGACACAAAGAAATGGAGAGACATCCCCTGCTCATGGATTGGAAGAATAAACATTATTAAAATGGCCATCCTTCCAAAAGCAATATACAGATTCAATGCTATTCCAATCAAAATTTCAATGTCATTCTTCAAAGAAATAGAACAATTATTGATGAAATTCATATGGAATCACAAAAAACCCCGAATAGCCAAAGCTCTCCTGAAAAAAAAAGAAGGGAATGGAGGCATCAGACTCCCAGACTTCAAACTATACTACAAAGCCATAATCATCAAAACTGCATGGTATTGGAACAAGAACAGACATACAGACCAATGGAATCGAATAGAAAATCCAGAAATAAACCCACAGATTTATGGTCAACTAATCTTTGACAAAGGAGCAAAGACTATGCATTGGAGCAAAGAAAGTTTGTTCAATAAATGGTGCTGGGAAAACTGGGTCGCTACATGCAAAAGAATGAAGCTTGACCACCACCTCACACCATACACAAAAATCAACTCAAAATGGATTAAAGAACTAGACATAAGACCTGAAATCATAAAATATATAGAAGGAAATATAGGCGAAACACTACGTGATTTGCACATCAAAGACATCTTTACAGACACATCACCCAAAGCAGTGATAGTGAAGGCCAAGATAAACAGCTGGGACTATATCAAATTAAAGAGCTTTTGCACAGCAAAAGAGACAATAACAAAAACAAAGAGAAACCCCACCAACTGGGAGAACATTTTTGCACCCAACACTAATGATAAAGGACTGATCACAAAAATCTGCAAAGAGCTGATGAGACTCAACAACAACAAAGAAAATAATCCAGTCAAAAAATGGGCAGAAGAGCTTAAAAGAAACTTCTCTGAAGAGGAAATGCAAATGGCCAACAGGCATATGAAAAAATGTTCAACATCACTTGTCATCAGGGAAATGCAAATCAAAACTACCATGAGATACCATCTTACACCAGTGAGAATGGCACATATTAAAAAAACTAGCAACAACAAATGTTGGCGAGGGTGTGGAGAAAAAGGAACTCTTCTGCACTGTTGGTGGGAGTGCAAACTGGTCCAACCACTGTGGAAAGCTGTGTGGAGATTTCTGGACCTACTAAACATAGAGCTTTCATATGACCCAGCAATTCCACTCCTAGGTATTTACCCAAAGGACACAGAAACATCAATTCCAAAGAACACCTGCACCCCTATGTTTATAGCAGCACTGTTTACAATAGCTAAGCTTTGGAAACAACCCAAATGCCCAAAAATAGATGACTGGATCAAGAAGATGTGGTACATATATACCATGGAATATTACTCAGCATTCAAAAAAGATAAACACATGCAATTTGCTGCAACATGGATGGCGCTGGAAGGGATCATGCTCAGCGAAATAAGCCAAAAAGAAAAAGAAAAATACCGGATGGTCTCACTCATAGCAGGAATCTAGAAAACTTAAATAAGGGACCAGGAAAATGAATAACTATGAGAAAGTGAAAATCAAAATCAACAAAAAACTATGAACCAGAGACACTTTTAGGGGGGCGGGGGCGGGAGGGGAGGGATTGGGGTCAGAATGGGGGGCTGCAATTGTATGGGGAATATAACAATAAAATTTATAAAAAAAAAAAAAATAAAATAAAATAAAATATATAAACTTTCATTTCAGGTGGCCGTGGGGAACATGGCTTGACTCCTGATGATATGGTACTTAACAAGGTTGGACTCTGTGAGTTGATTACTGCACACTTCTATATCTTGTAGTTTTGATTTTCTTCGTCAACCTCTTACTACCTCTCTATGACAAATCTTTAAAAGATTGACCTACCAGTTTAGTATGTCCAGCTGGTATAGCTTGGGTCTAGAAGTATTCAAATGGAGCACCCTGGGACTTATGAGACAAGACAAGTTTCTCTAATGCATTACACTTTTTGTTGGGTCTTTCCTGGTATGTGAATTTCCATACACTGAATATTATATAATAATATTCATGGTGCTTGTTGTCTCATCATTGGCTTTCTCCATGCATGTGTGATATACTGGTAGAGCCTGTGCTGCTTGTTGGCAATTTATATAAGTTGATTTATGTGAAAGAAGGGGATATCCAAAGTTCTTCTGTTGGAAATAGACTGGGGCAAGTGCAATGTGGAAACAGAAGGATTGCACAGTTTTTAGCAGAAAGGAGTAGATCAGTTTTCTGGAGGGATCTAAGCTGTGAAGGCAGAGCAGTGCAATTTTGGGGCCTGAATGACAGAATGATGGAGTGGTACATTCTGTCCATGTCATGAAACACCCAGAGAGATTGCAGGTTAGTAAGGTTTTAAGATAATACAGTCTCACTTTAATACTTTGGTATTTGTGTTTTTTTGTGTGCATTGGAGTCAGCATCCCAGGCCAGGAATCTTTGTTAACATCCCAGGCCTGGTAAAAATGCTGAAATCCCCTTCAAGGAAGATTCTGAGCAGTAGAAATCTAGAAGCATGGTATAGGGTGAAGGGAAGAGACAGAATGTATAAGACGTGTGTAGGGGCAGGAAGACCACAGAGCAGGTTTTCTGATCCAGCAGACCAGGTAAAGGAGGAGTCAGAGTCCTCAGTGGCTTTTGCAGGTCTTTTAGTTAGATTTCCCAGGCATATGGCAGGCAGGGTGCTGGGGGGCCGGGAGGCTGGCAGTCCTCCCAGCCCCCAGCAAATCCTCATTCTATCTGGGCTCTCTCTGGCATTCTCTCTGCTTCTCTTCTTCTCTCAGCTTCTGCTAGCGTCCCCGTGACGCCGCCCTTATAAACTCAGTCTCTCAGCCCAGGTGCCCGCCATCAGGTGCCCGCCATCAGGCGTGCTTTCAGGACCACAGAATTCCCTCATCTATCCCAATGGCGGCAGGGCAGAAAAGCCTGATACTTTTTACCTTACCCTACAACGCGATATTTGTGAGAATACATGAGACAATCCTCAGACTCCCAGAAATAACTGGAAGAAGCTGACTGAGGCTGATTCAAGCATTATGCAAAGATGTAAGTGAAATTTGTGCTGTTGTTCTTCATGTAACCTCATGTTAACAGTTTGGAGAGGGTTGGGAAAAATTTGGATTATAATTGTTTTATGTGCTCTCTTCTTATGTAGAACAAAAGGCCTAATATGCTACTAAATGAATCATGGCTGGAGTGAATGAATCATGAATCATGGATAATAATTTGCATTGTGAGTCTGATGCCTAACACACAGCTATTCTCTCCCTGATATTTGAAGAGTTGTGTTCATAAATTCAGAGGTGGTCAGCATAACCACAGCTTGAGAGCTTGGTTGTTTTGGATAGCAGAAGGAGAGCAATTCTGACCCTCTAAAGAATCTAGATGTAACATGTTATAAAAATAATAATGCCATTCTCAGGTTATATTTCAAAGCTGAACTATCTATATCCTTCAAAATTAAGATCTTAGGCTAGCAGATAAGAGGAGCTTTATATATATTGCCCTTTCAATTTTCACAATAACTGCAAAGTAGTTGTGATCTCATTTTCAGATGTGGAAACTGAAGCTCAAAAATATTTTAAAAATTCTATAAGTTGCATAACTAATAAGACAGGATTCAGTCATGTCTTTGACCCTTTCTGTTAATCCCTGTTGCTTTCTCTTTAGGGTAGGTCAACAGTAATAGAACAATAAGGAAAATTAATGGGAAACTAGAATATCTATAATTAAATAACAGTACTTCATTTTTTTGGCAATATGAAGTTTGCTTTCTCTTAATGTCACTTATGTTCAATCATTTATTCACATTCAACAAATTTCACAATCTGCCCTTCCAGGTGTGGTTGTAATATTCTTTGTATATTGAGAGTTGTATAAAAGAATACATAGAAGTTAAAAATATCTCTATCTCTGTTTCACACACACACATACACACACACACATCTTTGTCATAGTTATTATTTCTTGGTAGTCAGTGTTTTCATTTCAGTGTTGCAAAGGGTTTGGAAGCAGTTGTTTCTTTGGTATTTGAATGCATCTATGAGACTACTTTTCAATAGAACAGTTATTGAAGTTTTGGGTTTTGTTTGTTACAGCAGTTAGTATTATACTAAGTTATTGAATCCCCTTATGTAATGTGTTTGAATTTGATTCTTTTGGCTATAAAAAACATATGCCTATTTAGGTTGATTGAAGAAAAAGATGACATTTTCTGGTTTGGATTGAAATCATACTAGGAAAACTCAGTTGTCTCTCTTGTAACATCTCAACTTTCAATTGAGCAACTGTACTATTCTTACTTGACCAACACTTTCTTTGCTTTAAACTCTCTCTCTTTTCTGTTCTCATATTTTTACCTTCTAAGTGATTTTGGCCTGCTATGGTTATTACCCAATTATATGAATATTTTTGCATGAAGCTTCATCTCATACTAACTAATCAAATATCTATCTATGTATCTACCTACCTATCTCTATATAGATAGATGTATATTTATATTCAGTTTTCTCCAAGATGAAATCTCATTGGTGTAGTTTATCTTTTTCAGTCAGTTCATATAGATCATTGGTCCTTGGGTAGCCAGTACATTTGTTTATTAACTTTGGGCTGATGCCCTTTGATAAGCTAAATTGAAGGTAGCAGGGCTTCCCATCCTTTTAGGAAAAGCTAACAGCAGGGGTTATGGTGGCTGTACTATATATTGTAAATAAATAACCACTCATAACTATCAAAACTTACTATAACTTATATTTAAAAGTTTCAAAATGGCCTTATAGACATGTTGCAATATTTCTAGTGGCTGGTATTTGGAACGGCTAAAAGAAGACTGAATAATAAATATATATTTTATTATTATTATTTTTAAAC